>NC_134363.1:38679479-38979479 GCF_048569485.1 Anomaloglossus baeobatrachus
TTAATTCAAGTGTTAGGCCGATAGCCATCCGACGATAATGGTTCCCCTACACCTCCTGCTACCATGTATGAGTCGAAGGAGCATTACGATCCAGAAGAACTTGGTGGTGGTCTCTTCAATAACACTCTTGACGTAATTTAGAGCTTTTGGTCTTCGTTACAAAAAAAATAAAAGTGTTAGGCAAGAATGGAATGTAAAATCTATTCACGAGATTGATAAGGTTTGATCGACAGTCCAACAGTTGGGTCTTACACCGAACAGCAGAACGGTGCACTCTATCCCGTTAGATTCGAGTGGCTGTATATACCATCAACCACTGCTCCATTCATTCTCTACGGGTACGGAACACTGAGTTCAGCTTTTTCCAACAGTTACCTTGAGAAAAAAATGGAGCAATGATCTGGTATCTGACTTGCCAATTCATTTCGTAACCGACATGCGTCCCGGTAAAAGATCAGTTTGCAGCCGTCTTCTCTTGCATTCACTGGACTATCGCTTTTTTTTTTTTGTATATTTTATTTTCACTTCTTTATTTACACCTCCTTTTTGCCAAAACAGTCAAATAATGTCCACCCCGTGTAACAATAGTGTATGAGATGAGGAAGTCAGTCGTCTTGGTCCAGCTCGACCGGGATCCTGTTTCTTGTTTTTCAATTACCAGAGGCTTCCTTTGATCTCACCGTAAAGAAGAGCCCGGTATATAAAAGGCAAGTTAGCAATCAACAGGCAGGCATTGTGCTCGAATGCAGCTCTCCGGCTGACACTGCAAGCGCCAGGCTGCTCTGGGAATATAAGAGGTGGGGGAAGGGGATCGGACAAGATGGAGAATTCGAGCAACCAGCATCCGGCAACATGTTCCCTACATTCATGCCTATTGAAGCAACTAGGTCAATTATTAACATGAGTACACGATGCAGCTGCGCTCCAATCATTCTCTGTCCTTCCCTACAATGAATGGCTTTTGTATTTTCTCTTTCTAATCTGTGCGCTGTTTACAGACTTGGGAGTCGGGGCTATTTTTGGACCTGGCCTTCATTTGTTGTCCTGGCCATTGTGAAACCTTTGCAACTGCTTCCTATTGTGGAAACCTAAAAAGTATGCAAATTCCCGGAATGTAAGGATGGTGTTCACTCCTTTTTATATTTTGGAGGGGAAATTTGTGAGAACACCAGAAGTGAAGCAATTGCCGATAATACTTTGCTGAGGTCATTCTCTTCCTTTTTTCTTAGACTTTAATGGCTACATTCACATACTTGTGTTTCACGGTTCACCATTCGAGACAGTGTGCTGGTGTCCTGACCCAAACTCAACAGTTATCTAGGTGTATATGAGACAGCTGAGTTCGGGTTAGGAGATCCATGTCCACTCCAGAAATTGCAATCCGTACACAGACCTAGTAGATTAACGTTGGCCAAACTTGCTGTTACCGATAGGTCCGGCCAACAGGCTGTGTGTGATGGCCTCTGACTCTTTGCGGACTATAGAGTTCTGCAGCTGCCCAGATGTGGCTGGTGCTACAATCAGTGTTGTGTATGGTGCCATCAAAAGGATTGAACACGATTTTGAAAAGTCTATCATAGATATGAGGCTCTACAACCTGTGAAGAACCAACAGTCCTACTAGGCCAGTTAATACATGAACCTGGAATTTTGCCTTCGAGCTACGTCCATGCCAAGCAGTACCACGAGTGCTTAAAATGTGCAGGGCTTTCATGTGACATCTACGAGAGTTGTTGTCAGGCACTTAATCCAACGTCTTATTTACCTTTTTATAGAGAAGAAAATAGACATATCTGATCGTGATCTCCTCCCGATAGTCTTTCTTACTTCTCCCCCCTTCCCCTCCCTCCCCTCCCCCCTTCTCTCTTCCTCTTCTTCTTTTCCCCCTTCTCTCTTCCTCTTCTTCTTTTCCCCCTTCTCTCTTCCTCTTCTTCTTTTCCCCCTTCTCTCTTCCTCTTCCTCCCCCCTTTCTCCTTCTCCTCCTTTTCCAAAGTTTACTTTTTCTATACTGTTCATTCGATATCCAAAAACTCCCACTTCCTATAATTGGCTTCTGTTTTAAGAAAGAAAAAGGAAAACCTTAAAATATTCCAATGCTGCCAAAACCAGTTTCTTCTACAGGTAAAATAAAAGCTTTCAGTGTCCATTGCTTTTTATGTGGACTCTTGGACATAGAGACTAGGAAACCCCCCTTTTTTTTTTTTTTTTTTTATTTTTATTAATAATCTGAGTTGACTCCTATGGGTACAAGAGTGATGTTTGTGTTTTTTTTTATTATATATATATAAAAGTTTAAAAAATAATTGTAAAATATATATATATATATATATATATATATATATATATATATATATATATATATATATATATATATATATATATATATATATATATATATATATATATATATATATATATATATATATATATATATATATATTATATTTTACAATTATTTTTTAAACTTTTATTATTATACATAGAAAATAAGAGCAGTAAAATTCCAACCCGAACTGCATTTCCAAGGTTAAAAATGTTCTGGCGAAGACTGGGGGGAAAAATGAATTTGGTGAACTAATAGATGTAATATGGTGGCAGATATTTTTTAATATTTTTTTTTCAAAAAGTTACATTTTTGCTCAATATGACCATGGTAATTGGTGATCTATTGGTTTTGTAAGCAGATTGGGGAAAAACTACAAGCAATAATGAGCTAATGAGATTTCCACCATCGCAGTGCACAGAATTTGTAACTCTTTTGGCTTGGTATGGGCAGTGGGGGAGTGTGATTTATGTCTCCCGGTTGCCATCAGTTCCTGCTCTACAGTGATTGCTAGAAGGAGAACCTGCCACGTTGCGCTCAGCCTGCAATCAATTACCATTAGTCGCTCAAGTGCCAAGAGGGGTTGGGGAAAAATGAGTAAGTACCAAGACGTTGGCGGAGAATTGTATGTCTGAACCTTGAGGATGGTAACCTTACTGATGAGGGTCTCAAAATTATGTTCTAGTGAAAAGCTCTGGAATATTTGGCAGGCAAAGAATTTTGTTCGGTGGATCAGGTTGTTGGAAACTTGTAGCGTGTGACTTTTTTTTTTTAAGTTTCCAGTATTGCTCTGGCCGGGGATTTCTGAGGAACAGTCATCTATTCCAGGACTAGGATGAAATGATTGTCAGGCTTCTAAATTTTCCAGAAATCACTGCAGAATAAAACCTAGTCTTCCAAAGAATGTTCCACCATTTATCCTAGTTTCTATCAAGGTGTGCTCTAAAGACCTCAAGGCTTTATGATGAGTTGTATAGACCTGATGAAGTATAGTATCGATTTTGGAAATTGATGTAGATCCAAGATCATGGCCAGAAGAGGAAGTTCTCAACCTGGTGTTGGATGGTGCTCATTCGATGTCGGCAACGTTTTCATCCATGGTATCTTTTGTACCATGCTAAATATTGAGTCACTCCCGAATACTGCTTGTGTAGCTTTCTCATGTTTCAGAAAGATTTTGGGGTCCTATTTTTAGTGGTGGACAACTTGTGGTCTTGGTTCTTGAGATTATCCAAAGTTTCGTCGAAACAAAGAGCCGTTGCTGGGTGTTGGTGAGCCGGAGGCTCATTGTTGGAAATTTAAACCATTTCCCTATTGGTGTGTTTATAGAAAAGATTAAAATCCTTCTAGATTCTAGACCAGGGATGTCCGAAGTTGAAAACTTGGACAAAATCATTTGGCCAACCTAGTCGCGAATCCCGCGTAGCCCTCCCTGCACAATAATGGGCCCCGCGCAGCCCTCCCTGCACAATAATGGGCCCCGCGCAGCCCTCCCTGCACAATAATGGGCCCCGCGCAGCCCTCCATAGCTTTGACTCTCTTGTATGGTTTAGTCATTTCTCAATGGATGATGAAGGCTCAGAACTGTTTGTTTTTTTTTTTTTTTTGTTTTTTTACGCATCTACGGGATACGATGCACCAGCGCAACATCGTGGTTAATATTCTTTTAATCCGAAAGGTATTTTTTTGTGATCCTATATCCTTCAGCACAAACACACAGCTCCCGTCGCGTCGTCTATTCTTCGGCCTCCGCACATTAGATGGAACCGGTTCTTGTTTAATAATAATAATGGCGCTCGTGGCTGTTCCTGTGAATGAGCTCATAGTGTTATAATTACTGCAAACTGTGAGTTCAGATTAAATAAGGAAGGTAATATTATAAGCAGAATGACTCCTTCCACTTAAAGGTTTCCTCCTGTTGTACAATAATCATTTACTTTTCTACAATGCACTAAATCCCTGAGCTGACCTGGTAATGTAGTAGTGTAGTTCAGCTCGGGATCTAGATTTCTTCATAAAGCTTAATGCAAAAAGGAACTTAGCCAATCCCTGGGTTATGGAATAATTTAAAAAGATAAGTGCTATTGGTGATGAGGAAATACATTTGTAGGACCGTGATCCCGTGGGAAGGTCTGTATTCGATTGCCACTGGATAGGAGCCCTGCAAAATGCCTGCTATCAATCGTAATCCTCTACTGATGTTAGTTGGCTTGGCGCCATGTTGTTTGTGCTTCATGATGCAAACTATGACGTCACGTCAGACTGGCTAATCCAAAGGGAACCACAAATGATGGTAGGAGGTCCTTCACAGGGCTGTAGAGTAGTGACCTTGCCGCTGGACCAAGATTCAGAACCATAAATAATGGCAGGAGATCCTTCACAGGGCTGTAGAGTAGTGATGCCACTGTACCAAGGTTCAGAACCACAAATGATAGTAGGAGGTCCTTCACAGGGATATAGAGTAGTGACCTTGCCGCTGGACCAAGGATCGGAACTGCAAATGATGGCAGGAGCTCCTTCACAGAGATGTTTAGTGACCTTGGCGCTGGACCAAGGTTTGGAACTATAAGTGATGGCAGAAGGTCCTTCACAGGGCTGACCTTGCCACTGGACCAAGGTTCTGCAAATCAATTCTGCCTCTATAAAAGGGGGATGTGCCCAAGTGCTGGGCTCCAGGAAGCCACTTTCATTGAAAGACTTCTACGTAATGGAAGGTTAAAGATGTACTAGGATATCCAAAGAGAGATAAACTTGTAGGCAAGGTTTGTGGCAGAAAATTGGTCTTTTGAACTGGTTTTGACAGTGACTGCCATTATGTTGTGTTGCTTTGGCCAAAGTCTTTAGCTACAGGACAATTACAAACAGGTTATGGAAAGCCTTGATGGGGTTCGTGGCCATTGTTGGGTCATTAATGATTGGAGGTCCTTAAACAAATTATGGAAAGCCTTGCATTGATTCGTGGCTACCATCGGGTCATTGATGATTGGAGGTCCTAAGTGGTCATAAATCATTAACTGGATCAATCCAATTTACCATCTCTACCTATGGGCACGTTTCCACAGCTGAACTTTTTGGTTGATGGATTTTATCCCCAAATTTGGTATACTTTTCCAATAATAGTTTTGGTAAGAACTTACAGATGACACACAGGCCAATAATAGAGCTCTGGAAATGTGCCCTACAGCTTTCTCCATCCTTATGTTCTCCTGCTATCTTTTCTTAGACTTTATATGTTTTTGACTTCTTCTTTTTTCCCCCTCCAAAATTTCTAATGACTCGTGTGATATTGTCATCAAATCAAAATCCTTGAGAATTTAAGACTTTGATAACTATTCGGAAACTCTTAGTCTTCTTGCCAATCTATGTGTATGGTTAAATGATACTTGGGTCGTATCCTTCGAACTGCATGTGGCACATCCTGAACCCGTTTTGCTAACTGATCTCATGCATGTGCAGATTGGGTAATCCCATCATTCTGACATGTTCATTATATGACAAAGCGGGGCACTCGGTACTGCATGTTTTGACTCCTAGACTGTTCTCTACACTGTTTGCATGTTTTTAGTTGTAGATGCATTTAATTATACTAATGTTGGGTTTTTGCTGGGGGGGAATATGGACTAAATTGGTAGGCTACAGAATTGCTATGTTTCTCTCGTACCCAGAACACGCAATGCAGACGCAGACAAACGCAGGAGCCATCGCCGGGGGGGTAATTGGGGGGATTCTGGTCCTACTCCTTCTGGCTGCCATCATCTTCATCGTCATCAAGCGAGGAAGCCTACAGAGCAAGAAGGATCGTGGGACTTACAATCAAAAGCCTAGAGCTTTCGGCACCAACAAACAATCAGAGCAGTTCACCTACCAAGATGACGGCGAGTTGGACAAACCCCTCAAAGGTGGCGTACCCATGAGAGACAGTGGATTAAGCCCTTCATTGGGAGATGAGGACTATGATGAGGAGGAAGAGGAGGAGGAAAGGATGAAATACAAAGTTCTTGAAGATGACGAGGAGGAAGAACGATTCAATGAGGTGGGGCCCATGTTGCAACTTAGACCCCATCATCCGATTGACTCTTACCTGGATGATGACATGGAGTCACAGACTGATGGCTCTATCATCTCCAGGACTGCTGTGTATGTGTGACCAGTAGAGTTCAGAACTAGAGGACTACCCAATATTAAGCACCTGGACTACGGAGTACTTATATCCGACCCAGTGATATGAAATATGAGTCTGTGGAACTCTATGCATCCTTGTCCCACCGTCCACCTGGACTTTATTTAACCTCATTGACCATCCATGAGCCATTCGGACTGCAATGTACATATGCATTAGGATTTACCACCTTCATTTAACTTTTTGCTCTTCAGCCAGGTATGTGTAATCCCCTTCACACACCCAAGTATATACAAACATTGCCTAGGCTCAATTTCCTTAGATACACTCCATTAAACTGTGGTGATCCGGTAGACCCCCAGGTAGTCCCGTCACCTGCCCACTAGACAGCCAAGATCTTCTACTCTTCTTCTTTCCACAGAACATCCAGGACTTTTCAGACTTATGACTGTTTTAAATATGGACCTCCCCCATTTTACTGGACATTTTTTTGATACCCCTCATTATTTCAGGGGGCTGGGTAAGGTATAGGGGACCTTACCTATAAATTTGTGCTGCCAGGATATAATTGCCACTTGAAGTTTTTTCTGGGAGGTTTTCAGCCAAGTGTGCACTGGAGTTTTTTTTTTTTTTTTTTTCTCTCTCAAAGGGGTTTGCACTAATTGAATAATGGAAGAATGAACTTTATTATGGATTAATATGAAGAAAATTGAGCCTTGAGATGATGGGGGAGGGAGGATTTGGGGTTTTGTTTTGTTTTTTTCATTTTGCATTTTTGCTTTTATTTTTTTTGTATTTCTGTAAGAAAATGAAGAAAAAATTTTAATAAACATCATATAAAAAGTTCTGTTTTTTCTTTTTTTTAATTGAAAATCTGCAACAATTTTACAAAAATCGTAAAGACCAATCCCAATTTTTAATATACGTGCCATGTTGGGTTGATGTATGTTAGGCCAGTTTCACATATCCAACTTTCACGATTCGAACACAGATCGCGATATCTGGATCGGTCTATAGCTCGTGACCCAAACTCTATAGTCCCATGTATTCTAAGGAGATGGTAGAGCTTTGGTCTGGAGAGTTGGTTGTTCTAAACCAACGTTCCTCAACTCCAGTCCTAAATAGCCACCAACAGAGCATGTTTTCAGGTTTTCCTTAGTATTGGACATGTGATATTAATTACCTGCACAGGTGATGATTCCAACATCTGAGCAATACTAAAGAAATCCTAAAAACATTCACTATTGGTGGCTCTTGAGGACTGGAGTTTGGGAACACTGGTCTAGATATTGTGGTCCTTCCATGGGCCATGAAAGTTGTGTGTGTGAAGTTTTGGCTTTATTCTGAATTGTACTTCTAGAAAATCTTGGCAACTATTTTCGCCCCTACGGACTTGTCCTAGAACTGTTGAGAGATTCTTTTGACCAGTGAGAAGTTGTCCATGTGCCCAGATGCCCGCTAGAACAAGACCAAACGCTGCTCTCCACCAAGACCATAGACTGACTCAGATGTTCTGAGCCCATCTTCAGTCTTGGGGGAAAGTCGCCTAAACGTTTCGTCCCCTCTGTTTTAAACATCGGGCCATCGGCACATGAACACACACCAATCAAAACCTCCGACGTCAGACACGTCAAAGATTTTTTGAAGGCTGTTATTCTTTAAATACCGGTCACTGGTGTAACAGCCGTTGCTCTTCTGAATGCGGCGTTGTTTTTCCTTTTTCCTGCACCTCTCCGTTCCCGATAGAAGTCCCCCCTTTTCCCTGTACAGAAATCTAATGTTTTCCTCCAAATGGGTGTGGTCCTCAAGATGACTCCCATGAGTAACTGACCACACCCACTTGTCTAAAAGGACTAGATTTATATACAGGGAAAAGAGGGCATATCTCAGGAATGCAGAGGCACAGGAACAAGAGAAAAACGTCTCCGGATTCAGGAGAACAGCGGCATTTACACTAGGTAAAAAACAAAAACTTAAAGAGGACATGTCACTTACCATAAATTTTTATATATATATAAATATATAAAATAATATATATAAAATAATATAATATAATTTTTACCTGGTGTAAACGCCGCTGTTCTCCAGAATCCAGCAATGTTTCTCTCTTATCCCTGCGCCTCTCCATTCCGGAGATATGACCTCTCCTTTTTCCTGTGTATAAAGCTAGTCACTTTAGACAAGTGGGTGTGGTCAGCAACTCATGTGGGAGTTATCTTGAAAACCACACCCATTTGGAAAAAAACATTAGATTTCCATACAGACAAGAGAAGGGCTTGTATGAAGAACGGAGAGGTGCAGGAAAAATTGGTGTTTTTCGCCAAATGGGTGTGGCCCTCAAGATGACTCCCATGAGTAACTGACTACACTGACTAGATTTATATATAGGGAAAAGGAGGGGGCATATCTCAGGAATGGTGAGGCAAAGGAACAAGAGAAAAACAGCGCCGGATTCAGGAGAACAGCGACATTAACACCAGGTAAAATAAAATTAATTAAAAAGAGGACGTGTCACTTAGTCTTTTTATTTCGATTTATTTTTACCTGGTGTAAATGCCGCTGTTCTCCTGAATCCGGAGACATTTTTCTCTTGTTCTTGCGCCTCTGCATTCTTGAGATATGCCTCCTCCTTTTCTCTGTATATAAATCTAGGTTTTTTTTTTACAAGTGGGTGTGGTCAGTGACTCTAGTGAGAGTCCTCATGAGGACCACACCCACTTGGAGAAAAACAGATTTCTATACTGAGAAGAGGGGAGACTTATATTGGGAACGGAGAGGCGCAGGAAAAAAAGAAAAATGTTGCCGGATTCAGGAGAACAGCGGCAATTACATCAGATTATAAAATATCATTTATATAAATATCTTAAAATTACTACATAAATGATGGTAAGTGACAAGTCCTCTTCTTAAAGTATAAAAGGTCCAGTTTAGACATGGCATTGCCCTCTACCATTGGTTGTCTGTATTTGCAGCTCAGCCCCGTTAATTTAAAAAGGACTGATCTGCAGTACCCAACACAGCCTGTACATAAGAGTGGCGCTGTTTTTTCTTATCTCACACGGTCTCTTCTATATTTATCTACCTGGAAATGTTTTAATGGTTTTATGCTATGATCTAGTAATTACACATGTATAATTGAGATGACGTTACAGGGCGCGTTCCTGACAGCCTTTCATTCTAATGAAAGACATGGTGGTTGAAGGCCGCAATAGATGTAGAGTAATGGTATAAAGAAGGTGAATATGAAGAAAACATGAACTAGAAGAATATAACCAGCTCCATGGAGAAATTACAAACTAACCGATGGATATATTTGTTACTCACCACTGAGTTAATGGCCATTCCCCGAATAGTAAGTTGTTCCAATGGGGAATAGCTTGCAGAATGCTAGGAGTCCAAATGCTTGGGATTTCAAGATATCCCCCTCAATTCTTCGTCTCTAGGACTGTCAAAGCTGAATACAGAGCTCCTCTATTTGTTTTAGTCCCATAGACGATGACTGGAGGGGGATGTCTTGAGATCCGAAGTTGCACCTCAGCCGATCAGTAAGCTGTTCCCTATTGTCACGCTTGATGCTGGGTGATGGTACTGCGGCGAGCTGAAGTGGATTGACTGGACCACAGGGGGACCCCGGGTTAACCCCTTTAGTAGGAGGGGCTTGACTGTACCCACCACGAGGCGGATGCCAGGTACCACTCTCGGGGAAATGACTGGGCCTGTGGCAGCTGACCACCAGGACAGGTAATGGACTCAGGAATAGACTGGTATAGGTGGGGTGACTTAATGGTGGGCACGGCAGGGGTACACAGGTATGGGAATTCAGGATCTGACAACTAACTAGGTAGCAGACTGACTAACTAGAGGTTTTGCGCAGGCACCTTCCCTAATGGGAGGGTGCCTTCAATACACCGTGCCTCTCAAAGAAAGGCTGAGAGGAGTTTCCTGGAAACTGCACACCGGCTCTTTAAGAGGAGGGTTAGTGTGTGTGTGTGTGTGTGTGTGTGTGTGTGTGTGTGTGTGTGTGTGGGGGGGGGGGGTCTTGGGTGCACTCCTGGGAACCCTGTGTGGCATGTACAGGGCCCTGGAGGGGAAGCAGGCAGCAGAACATGTGGATGGCAGTTGGGGGGACGTCGACGTCTCTGCAGAGACGCCTGTGCTACACCTATTCTGTTAACCAGGTATAACTTACTATTTTGGGAAACCCTTTAAGAGTGGATTGTTCAGAACTATTAGTTTTGGGGTTTTTTTTTTTTTTTTTTTTTCTTCCCAACTATGGGCCTAACAACTAACTGGCAGGTAGTTGCTAACAGTGTTCCTGATCTGCCCGGCACAGATCTCTGCCAGCACTGAACGGTCACAGACCTCTCCTGATTCTGTTGCTTCACATCAACAGAGCAGCTCTTTTTCTCTTCTGCTCTATCGATGGACATGTGGACATAATGCTGATTGACAGTTGGCTCCCTGCACTTAGGCAGCGGGGAGCAAGATGTCAAAGTGCAAGGAGCCAACTATCGGCATGATGTCGGCAATCAGTCCCTATCCACAGAGCAGAAGAAAAGAAGCTTCCCTGTTGACGTGACATCAGTGGAAGCCGTAGGAGCCATCTGTGACCACTTTGTGCCGAGCAGAAGAGGAAGGTAGGTAGCAACTACCTGCCTGTTAGTTCTTGGGCACATTAAAAAGGGGTTTTATTTTTTTACAAAGTGTTTTCCCAAAATAGTAAGTTATCCCCTTTCCACAGAATAGGCCATAGCTTATTGATCGCTGGAGGTCCAAGCACTTCAGCTCTCGAGACGCCCCCCTCCATTCACTGGAGAAAGCCAAGTACAGAGCTCCTTGGACCATGAATGGAAGGGGATGTCTCAAGATCCCAAGCATATTTAGACCCCCAGAAGCCATTCCCTATCCTGTGGATAGGGGATACGTACTATTAAAATAATCTGATACAACTCCTTTTTAAGGATATGTGCACACTGATTTTTTTTTCCAGAGTTTTTGGAGCAATAATTGGTCTCCAACCAAAAGTGGTTGGGTAGGATTGGTGAAATATGGCTGCCCATACGTCTAGTCTGGTCTTGCAGCTCGGCCTCATTATAGTGAAGGATATTGAAGTGCAGTACCATATATAACCTGGGGGCTGAGGTGGCGCTGGTTTTGGGAGAAAGTGTTACTTTTGAAGTTACAACCCTCCCACGTAGATCCGGAGGGGTTTGAGACTGTCTATGCTGTGTCATAAAAGTTCTCATGCGGAGACCACACACATTACCAAAAAGAGAGAAACAAAACAATGAGTGACTGGGAAACCATGGTCTATTGTGTTTTTGGTTTTTTTTTGGGGGGGGGGGTTCTGGGTGGGGGAGGCGGTTGGCACCACATTCATTTTTGCAAGAAACAGATTTCTCTTCCTATAAAACGTTTGATGTTGTTCGTGGAAATTACGACTTTGATACAATTCTCTCCAGGTTTTCTCATAATGGTGTTGAGTGTCATAAATAATCTAGGGATTAAATAATGTATAATTGGTTGTGAAAGGGTGAAGGCGACACTTACATAAACCTGTGTCTTTTGTTCACACCCACAAGTGTTTTTTGTTTTTTCACAGTGGATTTCACAAATTCAGGGTCCACAGCATAAAATTGACATCAAAAGGGTGTCAAAGATCTCTAGAAGTGCGGGGGTTTCATGGTTTTGATGCTGATTGCGCCTAAATTCTCTGAAATGTGCTTCCGATTCATGAAAAGGAGTTTCCAGATCCGTGTGCATCCAAATATTTCTAGTTACACATTGGAAACTGAATCTGTCATGTCGGGGCCCAGGATTTGCGCTATTGATTGGCGATCCCCGTGTGTATGCGCTAGCAACACAAACGTGATTTTTGTAAAGGTGTTTTGTTTGTTTTTTTTTTTTTTTGTTTTTTTATTATATTGTCTTCCTTTTTCATTCCGCCATTTCCTCTTACTCGTTTATTTTTCTTTTCAGTTACCCTCAAACCCTTCTTTCTTTACTACATTTATTTTCTTACCCACTCTGTTGGTTCATCTGTTTTTTTTTCCTTTTTTCACTCTTTGCCCTTTTTTCTCACTCTTTGCCCTTTTTTCTCACTCTTTGCCCTTTTTTCTCACTCTTTGCCCCTTTTTTCTCACTCTTTGCCCCTTTTTTCTCACTCTTTGCCCCTTTTTTTCTCACTCTGCCCCTTTTTTTTCTCACTCTGCCCCTTTTTTTTCTCACTCTGCCCCTTTTTTTTCTCACTCTGCCCCTTTTTTTCTCACTCTGCCCCTTTTTTTCTCACTCTGCCCCTTTTTTTCTCACTCTGCCCCTTTTTTTCTCACTCTGCCCCTTTTTTTCTCACTCTGCCCCTTTTTTTCTCACTCTGCCCCTTTTTTTCTCACTCTGCCCCTTTTTTTCTCACTCTGCCCCTTTTTTTCTCACTCTGCCCCTTTTTTTCTCACTCTGCCCCTTTTTTCTCACTCTGCCCCTTTTTTCTCACTCTGCCCCTTTTTTCTCACTCTGCCCCTTTTTTCTCACTCTGCCCCTTTTTTCTCACTCTGCCCCTTTTTTCTCACTCTGCCCCTTTTTTCTCACTCTGACCCTTTTTTCTCACTCTGACCCTTTTTTTCTCACTCTGACCCTTTTTTTCTCACTCTGACCCTTTTTTCTCACTCTGACCCTTTTTTCTCACTCTGACCCTTTTTTCTCACTCTGACCCTTTTTTTCTCACTCTGACCCTTTTTTTCTCACTCTGACCCTTTTTTTTTTTTTTTACTCTTTGCCCTTTTTTCACTCTTTGCCCTTTTTTCACTCTTTGCCCTTTTTTCACTCTTTGCCCTTTTTATCACACTCTTTGCCCCTTCTTCTTTTTTTTTTTTTTTCTTCTTCCTTTGTCCCACTGTCATTTCTCTCCTTTATTCCTCTTTAGCGCCTCTTTTCTCTGTCCCTTACCCTCTATTATTTCCCACGCTTTCTCTCCTTTCTAACTCCTACATTACCTTACTCTTCCCCCCTCCCACTCCACCCTCATCTGTCCCTTACTCTCCATCTTTCTCCCTTTCATGTTACCTTACTCTTCCACTCTTCTCACTCCTTTCTTCCCTCTGTTCCCTAACGTTATTCTTTAGTCCTCCCTTCTGTTCCTTACTTTCTCCCTCCTCCCTTCCCTCTATTCCTTTAATCTTACCCTCCTCCCTTTTTTTTTTATTTTTCTAGCTTCTCCCTTACTCACGCTTCTCACTCCACCTTTCCCCTCTTCCTTTACATTTTCCCTCCCTACTTCTACCTCCCTTACTTTTTTTGCACTCCTCCTATTCCTCTGTTCCCTTTCTCTTCTTCCTCCTTTTCCGATTTCCTTACACTTAATTTTCACACTGGGTTTTTTTTTTTCTTATCTATGTTGATTTTGAAGTGGATCCATTCGAAAATCCATCTCAAAAGCTCATTATTTTGTATACAAAACCTATCCATTTTTTTTTTCCCAAATTAGATTTTGAAAATCATTGTTGGGGGGGGGGAATATCAACATGTCCTTTTTTTTTTTTTTTTTTTTTTTTTTTTTTTAATACGAATTCCACAAGGAACAAGGAATCCACGACAATATTGACATTAAAGTCAAGTCTTCTAGGAGAAAAAAAAATAAGAAACAACCCACATGGGGGGAAAAAAGCTTCACAAACCTGATCAAGAATGAGGAAAAAGAAGTGCATTTCTCCTGAAAATCCCGTCCAAAAACCCCACTCAACCTTTCTTGTTACGCTTTCCTCTCCTCTGTCCTTCACCTTCTAACTCTTCCTCCTTTTCATCTCACTTTTCCTTTCTCTTCCTTTTTTTACTTCTGTGTTCTTCCCTCTGTTATGTTCTTTTTCCCTTTTTGCTTTCTCATCTTTTTTTTTTTTTGTTTTTTTCACTCTGTTCCTTTTTTTTTTATTATTTTTTTTAATTTGTTTTTCACTTTTCCTTTTTTTGTCTCCTCTGTTCCTTTTTATTCTTCCCTTTTTTTTCTTTTTTTTTTCTCCCCTTGCCTCCTTTTTCTTTGTTTTCCCCTCTTCCTTTTCTTTGTTCTCCCCTCTTGCTTTTATGTTCCTGTGTTCTCCCTTCTTGCTTTTCTTTGTTTGTTCTCCCCTCTCCTCCTTTTTCTGTGTTCTCCCCTCTTGCTTTCTTTTTCTTTGTTTTTCCTTCTTGCTTTTCTTTTTCTTTGTTCTCCCTTCTGTCCCTTTTTTTTTTTTTTCCTTTTATTCCCCCCCCTTTTTTTTACACTATGACATATAACTTGGCTTAGCCTCGTTTGTAAGACATTTTTTCCTTAAAACACCCAAAAAGCACTCAGGTTGACATTAGTGGCACGTCCGTCATCTTAATTGTCGTGTTGTATTGATCTGTCGGGCAGATGTCAAGTTATCTATCTAGTAAAGGAAGTAAATTCCTCTTTCTATGAAAATAAATCCCCAAATCAATTATCTGTCTCTTTTGCGATCTGCCATGAAATACAAAGGAGTGGGGAATCTGGATCAGACCAGTAGCTATTAGTGCAGAATGGCCTCCGTCATTAGCCCCACAAATGAGATGGCTTCCCTTTTTCTTCTTCTATGTAACTCGCTCAATCAGTGACTTTAAGCTCTTTCTGGCTTTTCTGACAATTCCAGGCTGTGAACAATTAAGAAACATTAAGTGGGGACATTTGCTAAGAAAATTGGCTTACATTTATCAAAATGATCAAAATCGGGGGATGGAATAGCGCCACTTGTGGCCATGTGTGGTATTGCAGCTCAGATCCATTCAAAGTGATGACAATTTATTTCTGTAGCACCAACATAATCCTCAGAACTTCACAATTCAGATAGATACAATGCTAAGGACATATGGTGCCCAGATTTTTTATTATAATTCTTTAATATAATCTGTTTTATTAACATATATATATAATTGTAAAAATATACAAATTAAAAATTGATTATATAAAATATAAATATATTTTTCAATTTTATTATGATTTTTCAGTATTTTTATTTTGCTTATTGTTACTATTTTTTCATAATCCATTTAATATTTTTAAGGATTTAATTTTGTATGTAACTATTATATATTAATAATCCATTTTATTATATTCAGTATTTTATATTGTATATTGTCACTATGATATATAATTTTTTTTTTTTATAATCCATTTTACATTTTTCAGTATTGTATATTTTTACTATTTATTATTTTTTTATAATCCATCTTATTAACACTTTTTTAGTATTTTATTTTGTATATTGTTAATAAATAAATATATATATATATATATATATATATATATATATATATATATATATATATATATATATATATATATATATATATATATATATATATATATATATATATATATATATATAGTAACAATATACAAAATAAAATACCCAATAGTGTTAATAAGATGGATTATATATATATATATATATATATATATATATATATATATATAATATATATATAATATATAATATATTCACTATCTTTTTTTTTTTATAATTTATTTTATATTTTTCAGGATTGTATTTTGTATATTGTCACTATTTTTATATATTTTTTTTTATAATCCATTTGATAATTTTTCAGGATTTTGTATATTGCTAGTATTTTATTTATATTTTTTAGAATATCCATTTTATTAACATTTTTCAGTATTTTATTTTTGATTTTATTTTAGTGAATGTCCATAGCCTACAATCCAAGGCTTCTTTTTGGTATCTTATGAAAACGAAAAATGAGTGTTGAACCAGGTCTAAGAGGTTCAGATTTTTTTTTCTTTTTTGATAATGATGAAATACAGGGATGAATTGATAGGTATCCAGTAGTATACAGCTCTATAAAAGCTGAACTAGAGATGACACTCTTAGAAGGCCAGGCAGTAATAAAGTGGCCCCACTTCTTTCTTGGAATTAACCACTTGAGGCTATTTCTCTCCTCGTCCCCTCCCACTGTTCCCCCAAGCTTCTTAAGACACTTGAGGAATTATATGTACTGGCTGAATTCAATGTTCAGAGAACGTAAATAGGATGGATAACAGGGACTTTCCATTATTAGAGGAAAAAAATAATCAAGAGGGTCACTTGAAGTGAACTACGAAAATAGGCAAACTGGTGCTGTTTCTAGGTAAAAATTCTGGACAACCCATTAGCTGAAAAGCTTTCTTCTTGGAAAAAGACTGATCTTTCATGTTACAAGTACATCCAAAAGAAAAAAAACCTACAATATCTCTTGGGCAAAATGTGGGCCAAGATCCCACTAACTACCATGCAAGAACCTTATGAATCATGGGCAACTGCATGTTCTAGGCTATGTAGAACATGCCGTTGCCCATGGTCCATAAGGTACTCACATAACTTGGTAGTTGGTGGGATCTTGGTACACGATTTGCCCTAGAGATCTTTTACATTTTGATTGCATTTCGAATTTTCAGAAGATGTTCAGCAGCCATGATGGAATATAGGAGCCTCCAAGCTGCAAAATTGGGCCATGTAGATTCATAATTTACCCTCAGTGCTCCGTTGTATAGCCTTTGCTCCGAGGTTCTACGGAACTGAACCTAGACCATTGGTGAACTCTTTGGCAATCTAAATCCAATTAAATCCAACAGAAGAGGTTGGTGGAGGTTTCTGGATCTTGTGATTACATCTGGATCCACCAAAAATAGAGCTAAATCAGTATCCGAAGCCATAATGTAATATAGGGGCCTTCACGCTGCAATATTGGGCCAGGTAGATTCATACTATACCCTTATGGCTCCGTTCTAAAGCCTGTGCCCCTGAGGTTCTGCAGAATTGAACTTAGACCACTGGTGAACTCTTTGGCAATCGAAATCCAATTTGGTCCAACAGAAGAGGTGGGTGGGTGGGGGGCTTCTGGATCTTGTGATTACTCTGCACTCACCCAAAATAAAGCTATGTCAGTATTAGCAGCCATGATGTAATGTAGGGGCCTCCAAGCTGCAATATTGGGATAGGTAGATATATACTTTCCCTTCACTGCTCAGTTGTAAAACCTGTGCCCCTGAGGTTCTACGGAACTGAACTTAGACCACTGGTGAACTCTTTGGCAATCAAAATAAAAACAAAATCAAATTGAGTCCAACAGAAGAGATTGGGGGAGGCTTCTGGATCTTGTGATTACTCGGCACCCACCCAAAATAGATCTACGTCAGTATCGGTCTTGGCTAAATTGAACATTTAAGACTACAGTGGGCAAATGACCGTTCATAGGAACATCTAAATAAGCTGTAAATCATCCGACAAATGTGCAAACACTTGCTTGAGACATGCAATGATTTCTGTTTAAACTGGAGAAATGTCGTCGATGTATCTGATTGCATTGACGATTTTCCTATCCCCATCACAGTCTTAACCGGCCAGTATCAACTTCTGATCAGCCTGTCTAAATGGATCTGAGGTGGCCTTTCCAGGAGGTTCTTGATCGCTTTGATCTAAACTCTTTTGCAGGTCATACCCTCCTCCATGTAAATCAACGAATGTGCATTATGCAAAAGAAAAATTGTAGACTCATTGCTTTTAGGAGGTTGCAGAAGACAACTGCATATACCTGGGAGATTTGGAAGCTCTTAAAGTAGTTTGGGAGGTTCTTTATTTGGATTGAGCCGGCCTGTATGTTCTAGTGGCTTGAATATTCAGTTTTACGGTTTCTTTAAAAAGTCCTTTGTGGAAGTTTATAAAAGTTTTAATCTTACATACAACTTCCTGGGCACATCCGTAAGATGTGAGGAATTTAGAGAAATGACGAAGTCTCCTTTTTATAATTTACATAAATGCAGGCATACGACATTACCGGCAATCCCAGTGTGAGTCAGTGTCACACTGTTCAACTGAAACTGCTCTTAGAAATCCATTGTGATGGACTTCTCTGATCTCTGGGAAACGATACTTTGCTTTCATATGTGATAATATAAATGATGCCCATGAGTCTATGTGGCTTGGAAGAAAGCCTGAAAAACTGCAGCCTATAAGATGAATAAGTCTGAAGAATCGGAGGATGGTGCGGGCATTGTGCACTCCATGAGTCACCGGCACCTTTCCTGCTCCTTGCTGTTTTCATTTATGACTAAGACCGGCTGTAGACGTAGATCTGGGCAGAGGCGTTGGCTTTACATGTGTACTTGTAGAAGAGCAGTGTTTAATTGGCAAAACTCATGGTAATATTGATTTCGTAGGCCTCTGGTCGCGTTACAGGTTATCACTAGTCACGGAAGTTGGTGACCCGCAGAGTAAAATCGTAAATCCGCTCTTTAAGCGTTTTATTCTTCGAATAGTTTAGATGAGTGGTGTGTATATAGAACAGAGATGAAAGTAGAGGCGAGTAGACAATGGTCTTAAAGGGGTGGTTCACCCATTTTTTTTATTTTCTGTATGAGCTCTACTTACCTTTCTAGGCGTCTTCTCCATTGGCTTCTGTTTCCAGTTCTGGCACTGAGCGGCGCTATGCTGCACGCTCAGTGCCGGTCACATGACCCCCTGGAGCTGTGGCCGCCGGCATCCTCTGACGTCCCGGCATTTCCGGGCTCTCAAACAAGACGGGTACGTCACAGGATGCCGGCGCCACTCAGATTGAGTGACAGGGCTGTGGGCGGTGACTACCTGACGTCACAGCTCAGCATCGAGGGGAGGATCCGGAGGACGTTTGTGTGGAGCCGGCTAAGCGTCCTGCAGAGCAGATGGTGAGGCACGGGGCGCCAGTGTGCAGTACAGGGGGAGGGTTCTTCAGCTGAATCCCCCCCTGCACGTAAGTATGTGATCACACTGTCCACCCGCCCGCTCTGCTGCGATGTCAGGAGAGCGGCCGGTGTCGGGCAGTGTGATCATCTGCTCCTCCCAGCAGCAAGACACTGACAGGCATGTCACCGCTGTGCTCTGCCATCTGTCCTGCTGCATGGGACCAACTGTCTGCACTCTGTCACCTGCATCACGACATTCTTGAGGATTCCCAATAAAAACTCTGAAACAAAAATACACCATAGTCTTGTCCTCCCAAGAGAGATTGTCCTTCATCCTTTGCGATGAGGTGTGTGATCGTATGGACCTCATTGAGGCTAAATATTATTTGAATGAGTAACTATTAGGATGAGAGGGAGGTCTCTTACTTGTCCACTTGAAATTATTACCTATATCCAGTAATGAGACTTCCTTGGCTTTGAAGATGGTGTATGACTCATGAGTGTGTCACGTCCACAGCTTACATCTTGTATTGGAATGAATTTACTTTGTTGATGCTGGAAGGGTTAAGGACTATTTTCCTGCTGGCTTAAATTACTCTTAGCCTTAATCACAACTGCAGCATTTTGTCATCGTGCCCTTCCGCTATTTATATCTACTCCTGGCTTTACTCCATGCCAGTGATAGATTCTCTATACTGCTCATGTTGAAGGAGCTTGTGGTCAGTATAATATACGCCCTTCTGCTAAACCTACTCCTTTCTTTACTCCATGCCGGTGATTCTCTATGCTGACCACGTTGAAGGAGTTCATGGTCAGTATAGTGTTGTTTCATTTGCAGCTGCAAAGTTTCCTGTTAAAGAAACCAAGGAGTGCTTTTTGTTGTCTTTCCCCACCTGTTTGTCTTCCCTTCATTGAGTTGTTTTTATTGTAGTAGTGGGACTAGTGTCTTGCTGACCAACTCACTAGCCAAGGTAAGTTCAGGGTTAGCAAGGGCCTAGCCACGTGACTGCACACGGTGGGGGGGGAGGAGCCGTGTAGGGACGTTGGGGAGCTCAGAGCATATGACAAAAAAGAGGAAAGAAATGTGCTATCCCTTTGTGCATAGCACATTTCTTTCCTCTTCTTTTTTTTTTTTTTGTCATATGTGCATCCCATATGTGCTTGTGGTGATGCCCAAGAGGAGTAGTGCCCTCCGTTGTTCTTTTCCTTTTGGAGCTCAGAGACCAGTCAAACGTGAGTGTCAGGTGGTGTCCCGTCTCCCTATCGCTAGGGCCTTCATTAACATCTTCCATGTTGTCCTACACGTTGGGCATTCCCACGCCCCTGCATGACAATGACATTCCCATGCTATGGATGGATTATATAAATATGGACTCTGAGGCAGAAGTGATAATTAAATGTATGAAGAAAGCGGGGAGAAACTTCTGAGATACCTGCGTAAAAAATTAATGTTGGTCCAAAGGCTCCAATATACATGACATGAGTTGTCTAAACCCACCAATTTTCGAGGGACTATCCAATCATTTGATGTATGACCTCTCCCCTGACATGGAATAGAGGTGTCTGGCAATGGCTTTCTCTCCTCTCTATATTGCAAACATATGAGCACTTGGTTGAGCCAAGAACTTGCGTATGGGGGAGTCAGGGGAGATGGCTGTTGGCCAAACGTTCTTTTGGCAGATAGTTATTTAGTATGTGTCACCAGCTTTAATTACTAACCAATATGGCTTGGTATAGAGGTTGTCCATAAAGGGGTTCTTGCATAACTAAGAATTATAATGACAGGGTAATAGTGTGGCGGGGGGTTCCTTGTCCACGATTCCAATCTCTTGGGGGTTCGTTGTTCATGATCCTCACCTCTTGGGGATTCCTTGTTCATGATCCTCACCTCTTGGGGATTCCTTGTTCATGATCCTCACCTCTTGGGGATTCCTTGTTCATGATCCTCACCTCTTGGGGATTCCTTGTTCATGATCCTCACCTCTTGGGGATTCCTTGTTCATGATCTTCACCTCTTGGGTAGACTGAGGAGCAGCCATATACATCAACTCTCTCTGATGAGGACCTGTATTGCGTTATACAGAGAACACATTGATTTGAATGGAGAGTGTAAATCTTAATTATCCCTGCGGAGGTCATCGGAAGGTGAGATGTCACAAATTAATCAACTGCAGATCGGTGGCAGCAGGATGACACTTTGTGATCACTTTGTCTGGAGAACTTTCCAATGGACTTCCAAAGTGAACAACCCATGGGACAATCAAGGCTGAGAAGATTGTGGTTCTACTAAGAGTCAAAAGTTTTGATTGCCTCATAAGGACAACCCTTAATATGGCATTTCTGCATCATAGGGCCCACCTCTGTTAGCCAGAATGTAGAGTTGGTAACGATTAAGAAGTTGTTGTGATGCTAGTCACTACTTACGGATCGTATAGATGGAAGGGTAGTCAGACAAGCTGGGGTCAGGAGACAGGAGGACATGACCGGACATGGGGAGTAAGCAGAAACGCAGGCAAGTCAGAGACCAAGGGTCAGAATTCGAGGAGAGTACATATTAGGTGGGAGTCACGCTTGCATGTGACTCGTGTGAGTACCGCCCGGACCGGCTGGATTCTCTTCTGCCAGGAGCGGTTCCACTGTATGTATTTCTATGATGCTGACCCGCTCCTGTCAGGAGAGCCGCGGCCGGCCTGGGCAGTGCGATCTGATACTTACACGCAAGTGTGACCCCGGCCTTAGATTCAGGGAGCAGACAGAGATGTGGTGTACTAACTGTCCAAGGTCAGAAGTCAGGAGGTAACAACCAGAACAGGGAGCGAGCAGAGAGGAGTCAAACAATGGTTCAGGGTCAACAAACTTAGATCAGAACACAAGCACAAACACAAGCCAAGAGCACAACTGCTGAACCAGAGAGTACGACTGGCGAGGTTCTGCACAAAGGAAACATGTCACTGCCGGAACTGTAGTTCAGGAAGGCACAGCAAAACATCACCTGTATGCAAGATTCCCTGCACAGAGGGATTGTTACAGTTGTGCTCTTGATGACCCAGCCCATCAAGGTATTACACGAACTGCCATCTAGTGGAATGGCCAGGATGCCCGGCAAGTTTTAATCGGGGATGTGTTCCTTCTTTTCAACTTAAGATGGATTTATTTTACTCTGATCTGGGTTACAATATCAGACGGCAGAATCCTAGTTTGTGTGGAACGGATATGCTAAAGATGTCTACTGAGACAGGATTTTTGTGGAAAGCTGAAAATCTTGCTAAGTTGCTAATGGGCAAAGCTCTGTCTCTTTCTCAGCAGCCATATGTTGCTCCTCTTCGGTGCCCATCACTGGTTCAGCTTGCTGATAATTATCTGGAATAAGCAATGGAATATCTTGATGTAGAGTCTGAGAACAATCCTCTTAATGTTCTCATCGGAGCTGCCAAACTTCTTAGTGCATTTTCTTGGCTAATCAAATATGGATTCTTTTTTTTTTTTCCTTCTTTTTTTGCTGTTTATGCAAGAATTCAGGTAATGGCATCTAACAGGCTTTCTAGTAAATGTGTTTTTTATGTAC
The DNA here is from genome assembly GCF_048569485.1 of Anomaloglossus baeobatrachus. NCBI lineage: Eukaryota > Metazoa > Chordata > Amphibia > Anura > Aromobatidae > Anomaloglossus > Anomaloglossus baeobatrachus. The sequence continues at coordinate 38,702,184 of NC_134363.1, forward strand.
TATTTTGCCACATTTATAATGCTTTTTGTAGCTATTAATGATAATTATTGGTTTTGCTTGCTCTCCTTTATGGAGGAATAAATGGATCTTGGCTCTTCTCAAAGGTAAGAAAATTCCAACAGGATATCAGTGTCCTCTAAACGCAACATGGTCCGGATTACACATTAGTGGCCAAAATGGCCCTGACTAAGCAATATAAGTTAGGGTAGATAAACGAAGACCACAACAGTCAGTAAATGCTCTGAGCACCCAATCTCATGGAGGAGTCTCCTTCTGAGAATGAAGGGTCCTAGGACAGATGAGTGAAGACCAGAACAGTCAGTAAATTATGTGATCACCCAATCTCATGGAGAAGCTTTCTTCTATAAAACGTTGGGTCCTAGGGCAGATGCGTGAAGACCAGAACAGTCAGTAAATACTTTGAGCGCCCAATCTCATTGAGGAGCCGCCTTCTAAAAATGTAGGGTCCTAGAGCAGATGAGAGAAGACCAGAACAGTCCGTTAATGCTTTAAGCACCCAATGTCATGGAGAGGAGCCGCCTTCTAAAAACGTAGGGTCCTAGGGCAGATGAGCGAAGACCAGAACAGTCAGTAAATGCTTTGAGCACCCAATCTCATGAAGGAGCCTTCTTCTAAAAACATGATGTCCTATACTCATAAATGAAGATGATGACAAAAAGGTCACCTCTCTGTGCCATGGAGGCTACGTTCTGCTATTGTTTTGACTTCTGATTAATTCCAACTGCTTATTGCTAGTGTTTCTTAAACTAGCCATAGACCAGTAGTCTCACGATCGACCAACTATTAAAATGTCTGGACTCTTAAAATATTTGGATTGTCTGAAATGATATCTCAAGTGTATGAAGGTTTGGTGCCGATCTCCTCTAATAGCACCTTCTAGATCTCAGGAAAGTCAGAATGCAGCAGAAAAAAAATATTTTCCACTTTGTCAACTTGATATTTGAGTTCAGTTGAGTTTTCTGGCCTTGACAATTTTTGGTGGATCTTGCTAATATTGGCTTAAAAGGATACTTTACTCAGGAGCACTTGCCTATCCACTTGATAAAAAAAAAGTGCTGGAATGGAGGAGGGGAGAAGGGCCGACTGATCACCACTGACATCCCATGGTCATAACGTTGGCTTAACTCAGATCCCCCATTCTGGTGATTTTGGTGGGAGTCCCATTGGTTGGATCCCTACAGATCTAACATTTTCTTATCTGTCGAGTAGATAGGTGATCAATGCAACTAACCAGAAAAGTTCTTTGGGTTGCTTGAATGTACATCAAGTCATACATTTTCAATCTAGTTAGATGATTCAATTGATATATGAAAGATCGGCCAACAATCTATCCAATATGGATATAAGCCAAAAATCTCTGATGAAAACGTTAAGAAGGATCAAGTGTAGTGTCTTCAAACCGTGACAATCACGTCTCCCAATTGTAATAAACAAGTTGAGCATGGATTTTTATGGGGAAATTGGGTCATGTTAGTTTACAATGGTGCGTTTCGCCTCACCCTTCCTCTAGAACACTCAATAATTTTGCTTCGGCAATATCAACCTTTTCCTGTGGCATTTCTTTGCAACTCATACTTAACCAATTTTATCTAGGTCTTTTGAACACCAACACCATGCAGTCTAGCCTTCTTGCATGAAAGTAGCTTATAATCTGGAATGTTAATATTCTGCTACAATCGTAACGTCATCCAACTGGCCGTTACCAATCTCTTACCTTCCCTCATATAGAAAAACCAAACTCGAGTGGAGCCGGAACCACAGGTGGCATCATCGGGGGAATTATAGCCGGTATAGTTGGTATAGCAGTAGCCACCACCGTGATAATGATCTGCCGACAACAGCGAAGAAATGAGACTGCGAAAGATGACGAAGAGTAAGTGGTGTCATCCCTTAATCTCTGGCTTCTCTTTATTTTGTTTTTTCATCACTATTGGATGAAATCTTGTTATTCTATTCTCATAATTCCCACCACATCCCCCTTAGTTTGCAGATTTTAGAAGACTTCTAATGACCCATACAAGTTCCTTGAGGATTGGAGGTACTCACCAGATTGAGAATAAAGAAGAGCGTTTTGGGGATATGTTTTAACTGGATATTGTCACCAGTGGTCACCACTAATGGTCGGAGGAGTGTACCTCAAATGTAGAGTGTTGTCCTTTTTATGGACTAGTCATTGGGTCAGTTGGAGGATCCAGAGGCACCTCAGTGATTTTTTTTTTTAAGTCTTAAGTCTTAAATGGGATCCCTATGCATTTTAGTCCTTGGAGTGGATGCTACTACTTGGATCCCAGTTTAAATGCCCATTATGTTATAGAAGCATTAGTCAATGGTAGGCTCTTTGGTAATGATTAACCATGAGAGCTCAGTTGAGTCATAAGGACATCAAGTGGTTGGATGTATTACCACACAATTGAGAGCCCATATGTTATTTGCATGAGAACCTCCATTCTATTCTGTTTGTTTTGTAGTAACTATGTCCTCTGATTACAAGATCCAAATTCATCCACTAAAAAATAATACAAGTGAGTTTACTGAAACTATTAGGCCACGTGTACACATTGAGTATTTGGTGAGTTTTATTTACCCCAATACCTGTAAGCCAAATCCAGGAGTGGAACAATCAGTGGAAAAAAGTATAATAGAAACACATGCAGTTCAGCATTTTTAATCCACTCCTGGTTTTGGCTTAGATATACTAATGTAAAAAACCTCACCAAATACTTAACATGTGTACATGGCCTTCAGGTGGCCATACATCTTAGATGGCTGTTGGACAAATGCTCATTTGGAAAAGTTCTGTTGCTCCCAACTCGCCCATATACGTGAATGATTGGTAAGACCCAAGCGTTGACATGTTCTCTATGGGGAGAGTAGAGTAAAGTTGGCCATACATTCGAGAGAACTGTCGCCTGAAGTTTTTTTCACCAACTCCCCCGTACACAAATGCTTGGATCGGTTGAGCATTTGGGTTTTCGATAGGGGTAAATAAGAGAAAACTGCTACCAGACTCCTCTACCCTGGAAACTAAAGGATCGTGCCTTGAAATTCCTAATACCCAATCCTTCTTTTTCCTGACACGTAGATTGTCAAGAGGGTTTGGCCAACTTTCATCTAGTGAGTGTGAAGTCTTAAAGGGAACCAGTCAGGTCCAATATGCACCCAGAACCAAGAGTAGTCCTGAGTGCATATTGCTAATCCCTGCCTAACCATCCCTGTATACCCTAGCATAGATAAAGAGATCTTTAGAAAAAGTATTTCTAAAGATCTTTTACCGTATGCTAATGAGCACGGGGACTAGTCCCCTAGGCATTAGTTCCCTTGCCAATCGGCTCCATTAGCATTTTAGTATGTCCCTGTGGGTGTGCTAACATGCTAATGAATGTGCAGTGTCACAGGATGATCTCACTCCCTTCTCCACCGCCATTGCGGCTGACGCTGGATTTCAGCTCAGTGCGCATGAGCCTGGAGTTTTGGTCATGCACAATACTTCAGTTTGAAGCCAGAACGCGTACCCCCGGCTTCATACAGCGCAAGACCCAAACTCTGGGGTCATGCGCACTGAGCCGAAATCCCCTGTCGGACGCAATGGCGGCAGAGAGGTGAGTGAGATCATCCTGTGACACTGCGTATTCATTAGCATGATAGCATGCCCGACTAGCAAGGGAACTAACGCCCAGGGGTAAAAGATACTTTTTCTAAAGATCCCTTTATGCTAGTGTATACAGGGACGGTTAGGCAGGGATTAGCAATATGCACCCAGAACTGCTCGTGGTTCTGGGTGCATATTACACATGACAGGTTCCCTTTAAGCCACTGCCAGACTTGTGTAGCCAAATATAAAAAGGATCAGCTGTTTAAATTCAGTTTGAATCTGACCGTTTTAAATTCAAACAGTTGGGCTGGGGCGGCGTTCAAACGGTTGGGCTGGGGCGGCGTTCAAACGGTTGGGCTGGGGCGGCGTTCAAACGGTTGGGCTGGGGCGGCGTTCAAACGGTTGGGCTGGGGCGGCGTTCAAACGGTTGGGCTGGGGCGGCGTTCAACCGGCCGGGCTGTATCGGCGTTCAACCGGCCGGGCTGTATCGGCGTTCAACCGGCCGGGCTGTATCGGCGTTCAAACGGCCAGATCCTTCATTCACCCAATATCAACTGTCATCGAGGAGTCAGGAGGCCACAATGCAGATCAGATGGTCTGCCAATTCTGCTGAAATTCGGGGGATCATTTTAATGAAATGTGTATTCTAAATGACTTATCACCTAGAGTTCCTGTAGGCATAAAGTTCTCTCTAAAATCCCAAAAATATAATGCATATTTGGGAGCAAAACAAAATACCCATACATTTTGTAAATAGCTGCTACGCATTATCCATCTGCTCATTAACTGGAATTGTGGAAGCTACACTAAACATCTTGGGGGGTACAAAAACACCCCAAAACTTAATGTAAACCAGACAAATAGATGAAGGAAAGGCACTCTCTCCTAAATACTACAAGTTTTTGGGTAGTTTTTGGAAAGAAAATGATCTCTCTAGTGCCACCTATAGGTCATAGTGTTGTTACTCTGAATATTCGGTAGGGTTCTGGTTAGCTGGCTGATATTGAGTCACTTTGTGGAGTTCCCGTCCCAGTTATTATAGTGTGAACAATGTCTACATCTACTGATAGCCCGATCACTGTGTACAGTAGATGTCGCTGTATAAATATGAAGAAGTCTTACTCAACCTCCCCTTGACTTAAATTCACCCATTTGTTTCTGTATTTGCATTACTATATCATGTTCTAGATTTTGACTCTCTAATGTTACATATTTCTTTTTCCATAAGGTTGGATGCACCACCTGCATATAAACCACCACCTCCATCTTTAAAGCTGCAGACAGAACAGGTAAAGAAATATATATTGTATAATGTATTCTGCTTTCTATAATGTATTCTACTGTACAAGACACATTTATAAAAACCCCTAGGTACTTGTCGTTTAGCATTAATCCTCTCTCCCATTAATCCTCCATCCCATATGGTGCAGTGGGAGTCACCTCCGAGGATGACATCTGTGTCCTCCAGTATGACATGTGCTCTCCAGTAAACAAGTAGTTTTCTAGATGATATTACATATTACATGAACATTGGATAATTGCGGACGTGACTGGCTCTGGGTGCTTGTGATTTGTGGATGGATGCCGGTATTTGAGAAAAATAACACTGGTGAACCGGGATCAATTATATGGTTGTCTGAACAATTGCCTAGGAGGAGAAGCTGTGTGGTCAGTCTCGGGTGTGTTGACCCATATCTAACGCGTATAGAGGCTTCCTGACTCTTGCCGAACAGATGCTGTCATGGAGCAGAGTAGTGAACATGTTGGTTCGCAATGGCCGATCCTCTTGTTTTCCTAGGAGTATGAGTATAGCACTGCATGAAAACTAAAAGATCTTGAGAGATGGCTGTTGGTCAAATGAGCGCTCAGTCTACCACTTGCTAAGGTGTACCGGCTCCTTTACGAAAGAACTCTCCAACTATTGATTCACCGTACACATCGGCCAATCTTCAGAAGGAGGAAGGAAAGGAGCCATTGTCCAAAGCGGATTACAATGGCCGATCCTCTTCTCTTCCTCGAGATTACGAAAGAGCTCTCCAACTATTGATTCACCGTACACATCGGCCAATCTTCAGAAGGAGGCCGGAAAAGAGCCATTGTCCAATGCAGATTACAATGGTCGATCCTGTTGACATTTTCTAGGAGGTGCATGAGAACAAGGAGATCATTGAAGATGGCTGTTGGTCACATGAGCACTCTGTCTACCTCTATCTAAGATGTACCGATTCATTTAAGAGGACTCTCCAGCTATTGCTTCACCATACACATTGTCCAATCTTCAGATGGCTGTCGGTCAAATGAGCACTCAGTCTACCTCTATGTAAGGTGTATCGACTCCTTTACGAAATGGCTCTCCAGCTATTGCTTCACCATACACATTGGACAATCTTCAGAAGGAGGAAGGAAAGGAGCCATTGTCCAAAGCGGATTACAGTGGCCGATCTTCTTGTCTTCCTGGAGATAAGCAGTGTATAAGAACAAGCAGATCATTTAGAGATCCCTGTTGGTCACATAAGCGCTCAGTTTACCTCTATGGTGTACAGCTCCTTTACGAAATGGCTCTTCAGCTATTGCTTCACCATGCTGTTCAGCCAATCTTAAGAAAGGAGGAGGGAAAGGAGCCATTGTCCAATGCGGATTTCAATGGCCGATCCTCTGTCTTAGGGCTGGTTCACACTAAGCGACAGCGACAACGAGGTCGCTGTTACGTCACCATTTTCTGTGACGTAACAGCGACTTTGTAAGTCGCTGTTATGATCGCTGCTTAGCTGTCAAACACAGCAGCCGAAGCAGCGATCATAACCGCGAGAGCAGGGAGCCGCGCACACTGCTTAGCGCTGGCTCCTTGCTCTCCTAGCTACAGTACACATCGGGTTAATTAACCCGATGTGTACTGCAGCTACATGTGCAGAGAGCCGGAGCTGGCAGCACAGGCAGCGTGAGAGCTGCGGAGGCTGGTAACTAAGGTAAATATCGGGTAACCACCTTGGTTACCCGATGTTTACCCTGGTTACAGCTTACCACAGCTGCCAGATGCCAGCTCCTGCTCCCTGCTCGCTTCATTTCGTCGCTCTCTCGCTGTCACACACAGCGATCTGTGCGTCACAGCGGGAGAGCGGCTTTGAAGAAAACGAACCAGGGCTGTGTGTAACGAGCAGCGACCTCGCAGCAGGGGCCAGATCGCTGCTCAGTGTCACACACAGCGAGATCGCTAATGAGGTCACTGTTGCGTCACCAAAACCGTGCCGTAGCAGCGATTTCGGTAGCGATCTCGCTATGTGTGAAGCACCCTTTACTAGGAGATAAGCAGTGCATGAAAACAAGGAGATCACTAGAGATGGCGATCAGTCACATGAGCGCTCTGTCTACCTCTATGTTAAGGTGTCCCAGCTCCTTTATGAAAGGGCTCTCGTGCTATTGTTTCACCATTTACGTCAGCCAATCTTCAGATGGCTGTCGGTCAAATGAGCACTCAGTCTAGCTCTATATAAGGTGTAGCGGCTCCTTTACAAAAGGGCTTTCCAGCTATTGCGTAACCATACACATCGGCCAATCTTCAGAAAGAGCAGGGAAATGAGCCATTGTCCAATACCGATTACAATGGCCGATCCTCTTGTCTTCCTAGGAGATAAGCAGTGCATGAGAACATGGTGATCATTAGAGATGGCTGTCCATCACATGAGCGCTCTGTTTACCTCGATCTATGGTGTACTGGCTCCTTTACGAAAGGGCTCTCCAGCTATTGCTTCACCATACACATTGGCCAATCTTCAGAAGGAGGAGGGAAAGGAGCCATTGTCCAATGCTGATTACATTGGCCGATCCTCTAATCTTCCTGGAGATGAGCAGGGGAGGGATTAAACCTGCAACCAGGACAATGTACACACGAGGAATACAGAATGGACAGTGAACCACGCCTAAAATAGGAACCAGCACAACATGGTACATGACCCACAATATCCCACCATCACAGGAGCCATTGTCCAATGCGGATTATAATGGTCGATCCCCTTGTCTTCCTGGAGATAAGCAGTGCATAAGAACAAGGAGATCATGTAGAGATGCCTGTTGGTCACATGAGCGCTCAGTTTACCTCTATCTATGGTGTACTAGCTCCTTTATGAAATGGCTCTCCAGCTATTGCTTCACCAAACACATCAGCCAATCTTCAGAAAAAGGAGGGAAATGAGCCGTTGTCCAATGCGGATTACAATGGCCTATCCCCTTGTCTTCCTGGAGATAAGCAGTGGATAAGAACAAGGAGATCATTTAGAGATGCCTGTTGGTCTCATGAGCGCTCAGTTTACCTCTATCTGAACTGTACCAGCTCCTTTACGAAAGGACTCTCTCTAGCTATTGCTTCACCATACTGTTCGGCCAATGTTCAGAAAGAAGGAGGGAAAGGAGCCATTGTCCAATGCGGATTATAATGGCCGATCCTCTTGTCTTCCTAGGAGATAAGCAGTGCATGAGAACATGGAGATCATTAAAGATGGCTGTCGGTCTCCAGCGCTAAGTCTACCTCTATCTAATGTGTGCCGGCTCCTTTACGAAAGGGCTCTCCAGCTATTGCTTCACCATACATATCAGCCCTTCTTCCGAAGGAGGAGGGAATTGAGCCATTGTCCAATGCTTCTTTCCCCTGCTATACAAACAAGATAGTTGGCTTGTCTGGATGAAGTTGGCCTGGATTGACCGACTTTTGTGTATGGGGTATGGCCACTTTTATTCTATCCCGAGCACACAATGGCAGATAACAAGAAACCAATACCCCAAGTTCACAGCAAAGAGATCAGCCCAACTTTACCGTCCATCCGTCATGGAGTTTCACGTTGATACATGAACCGAATTTGTGTTTCACAAAACAAACACTCCATTTAACCTTGTATCAAATAAACTAAATGTAGCAGAAGTCAAAAAGTCTTGCTGCTCTTCCTTGAGCAGAGAAGAAGTTGGAGGACGACCTTGAGATGTTGCCATAGGAAAACAGTTGTGAAGTCTTCTTATTGTTCCTTTCTCTTATTGTTCGGTCTTTGGGACATAAGTGAAACATATAGTGGCTGACTGTAGAGCTGGAAAGTTTTCGACTTTGTAGTTGGCTAGTGTGAGGTTTTCAAAATCACTGGTATTGACATCATTGATCCTAGAGTAGAACGTCTGTGGGAACAGATCTGAGATACCACTGACTACTACTATCAAAGATTGGCAAAGCGGGATTTTAAAGGAATTTTACATGTAATGTGCCGCCCCTGCAGCAGTTGGGCTGCTCAGATCCGGGGGGTTTTGCTGTGGCTCGAGGGTCCCCGACCCCAGAGCTCAGCGTCCACTTCGATGTAAAGGGGGGATATTTACAAGGAGAGTTTGTGACGCCACCTACGGGTTGCAGTAAAGGGGAGTACCGCCGCTGCTGAATGCAGGACCGGGGCAGATGGTGTGGAGCAGCTGGATGGCAGGTCCCTCCGCAGGTAGGGAGGCTCCGGCGCTCTGGTGGAGTGGATGGGATGGCAGGCTGGGTACAGGGGCAGGGTTTTACTCACTGTTGGATCCACAGTACCGCAGAATAAAAGAGGCACACACGCTGCTCAACAAAGTCTCTGTGAGTCACTGCAGCTCTTAGGGAACACATCCAGGTCCCGTGCCCCAGGGGTCATTAGTGATCCAGTGCCTGCCTCTGTGCACAGTGTTTCTGTCTGGAGTCCCTATAGTCTAGAACTAAAAGAGAGTAGTAGAATCGGGTGTCCAAGCCGCGCTAATGACTAGTCGATCATGGAAGTAGGAGATAATTGTAACTTTAATTATGCATAAGTCAACGCGTTTCAGAAGACACCGCTTCCTTCCTCAGGACAAAGATAGCAAAAGTACAAAAAATGATTTGTTGTACTTTTGCTATCTTTGTCCTGAGGAAGGAAGCGGTGTCTTCTGAAACGTGTTGAATTATGCATAATTAAAGTTACAATTATCTCCTACTTCCATGATCGACTAGTCATTGGCGCGGCTTGGACACCCGATTCTACTACTCTTTTATCTGCCAAACCCGGGGACCGCTGCCGTGACTGTGGAGTTACATACATGCTATTATAGGCGTTGTGACTGTCACAACCCCTATAGGTGAGTACCATTTACCCCTCTTGACACCCCCCCAATCTACCGGGGTAAGACCCTATTGCGCTTCTTTTTTCCACAGTTTTTTCTATAGTCTGGAACTATCAGGAATGGTTCTTCTGTTATTAGGCCAAGTCCTTGCCCTTGGGAGCTGGCACGTGGGACCTTTGCGGGCTGTCTGTATGGGAGACCCCTTCCCCCTCAGTGTGCTGTCGCCCCCAACATCTGGGCTCATGGGGAAGGTCCCTGAAGGCCCCCTTCCACCGCAGGTCAATTATTGAGTCGCATAGAGCTTCTCCCCAATCTAGGGTCCTGGCACCCTGTCGTGCTCGGCACCAGTCAGTCGTTGTCGCTAGCTGAGGCTGGCTACCGTCTCCTCTGGCCCTGGGTCACTGCTTGCGACCCAACACAAGTCACTTCAGGGAGCTCCAACTCCCTCCAGCTCCTCACACTTCGGGAGCTCTCTCTGCACTGTCTACTGACTTGGTCCCTCCCACTAGTCTGCCCGACAGTCATGGTGTGAGGTGCATGTTGGGATTTCTAGTGCAGATGGTATGACACCTGTATCTGGGTTCCTGGAACCACGGGGGGTGGGCCCTGCACCATGAAAGGAGAGCATGCAGTTCCCTGTCACACCCTGATATAGTCAGGGGCGTCACAGTAACTTCATGATCAGCCAGTGAAGCAGCCGCATAGCTCAATTTGCTTGAGCACTGCTTTGCAGAGAAAAAGTTGAAGGGCATGTGCTCGGAAGTATTGAGCCTCAATGAAAAATCTGTGACCTACAAATTCAAATTACAGGTGTCATCTTCTTGCACCAGTAATCTTGACACCTCTAAAGATTCACCCAGGTTTCTGCCCCTTCGATCTCTGAATCCCAGAGCTCGGACCCTAATTAATTATATTTTTATAATTTATCCTAAAGATGTATCAAAACATATGAGGAACTGATACGTTAGGAAGGTCCATGAGGTCAAGAAGAATACAACTCCTTCTAAAGGGGGCTTTACACGCAACGACATCGCTAACTATATGTCGTTGGGGTCACGGAATTAGTGACGCACATCTGGCCTTGTTAGCGATGTCGTTGTGGGTGAAAAGCACTAACAACCGTTAACGATCAAAATTACTCACCATATCGTTGACACGTCGTTCTAATCTCAAATATCGTTGCAGGACGCTGGTTGTTCGTCGTTCCTGCGGCAGCACACATCGCTATGTGTGACACCGCAGGAACGAACAACATCGTACCTGCGGCCGCCGGCAATGAGGAAGGAAGGAGGTGGGCGGGATGTTCCGGCCGCTCATCTCCGCGCCCTGTGCTTCTATTGGGCTGCTGCTTACTGATGCCGCTGTGACGCCGCGCGAACCTCCCCCTTAGAAAGGAGGTGATTTGCCGGCCACAGTGACGTCGCTAGGCAGGTAAGTCCGTGTGACTGGGACTAACGATGTTGTGCGCCACGGGCAGCGATTTACCCGTGACGCACAACCGACTGGGGTGGGTGCTTTCACCAGCGACATCGCTAGTGATGTCGCTGTGTGTAAAGTGGCCTTAAGTCTTAATGGAGGAGAACACTTTCTACGTGTCTCATGATTTTGGGTTGGTCCATGATTATTAGACTACTTTACATTGAGGGTCCATCCCAAAGGCCCCAAAGATCAGCAATGTTCTGATGGAGCAACCTCTGGTTGTGTTTGGTACCATGGGCTAAGCTGGAGACTTGGACACCGTAAGAAGAAGAGTCTTGATGTTCTTATTGAACGGTTCTCCAACAAGCATCAAGGATGACCCTTCCTTTTGTGATTTATAAGCGTCTTGGGGTTTATAGATCGGCAGCTTTTCTTTAGGATAGCCCATCTCTGAAAAAAATTCAAGAAAACCAATAGTTGACTTCCTGTTGTACATGGTTGAAAGGAGGCTCTCAATCATTCTCTCCGATGGACCCAACATACACCCTCTTCACCAGTAATGATAATGTTTGAAGGCAATCTGAGCCCGCTTTCATCAGCCAGGAACAGGCACGTCATTCTGCCTCTATAGACGTCTAGATGATCAGTGCAAGAGTTAATGATGGATAATTTTGGGCTGTTCTGTCTTTACTATAAATAGACTGAACGAACACAAGCAAGTAATTGGTCAATTAGACGTAAAGCTGACTGCAGACGGAGCCTTACAGTTTGGTTTTTAAATGCAACTCATGAAATGTGCTTCTTGCAATCAGTACTTAAAGGCATATGGTGAAAACGTCTGCATCTAAATATCAAGATTGCAGAGTTGCCCCCATGTTAGGAGACAACTGCTTTTGGCATGTCTTCACCAGTCGGATTGACCCCCACAATCTTGGGTGACCGCTAGTTAAGAGTTAATACTAGTGATGAGCGCGCTACCTTGCTCGGGTGCTCAGTACTCGGAATGAGCAGTCAGATGCCTGGATGGGCACAACTCGAGTACCCCAATATAGTTCAAGTCAATGGGTAACTCAAGCATTTTTCCAGGAAATACCATTCACTTCCATAATACTTGGGTACTCGAATTGCGCCTGTCCGAACATCAACGTATGAGTACCAAGTACCCAAGCATGGTAGTGCTCGCTCATCAATAGTTACGAGTACTGAGCACCCGAGCATGGTAGTGCTCCCTCATCAATAGTTACGAGTACTGAGCACCCAAGCATGGTAGTGACCGCTCAGTACTGCCCGCTCAGATTGACCATTTGTTCGAGAGAGATCTAAGGTATATCTCCATCTCTACCTCTAGACAGGAGACCTAATTAGACTATGGATATTTAGAGACTCAAATGGGTTCATTATCCACTCACAAAAAGTGAGGGATATTTCTCTTTCGGATGAAATTTCAGGATGGTCCTACAATGCCCTCTGACCTTTTTAGGTGACCTTAATGTGACCTTCTCTAATCTTTTGGATGCAGAGGTCCAACTGTTCAATGTTTCAGGACTTTTTGCACAACTTGCTGGTTTCTACCAGGGAGCTTAATGGAAAATTCACAACCGTTCTTTGATCCATGAGTCGTCCAGTAAATTGCAAGGTTCATTTAGAATTGGTAATAAACCGTCCTCCTCATCATAATTTTCACATTTTGACATCACGAGACCAAGGCGACCCCTAACCATTGATCAGCAGCACCGCACCATTGTGTCACAACCATTTACATCAGCGTGATCTACATGCTAGATGATCTACGAGGTATATGACTGCACCACCAGGTACAGGCGTCATCTACGTACCTGATCACACCACCAGGCACAGGTGTCATCTACATACCTGACCACACCACCAGGCACAGGCGTCATCTATGTACCAGACCACACCAGGAACAGGCGTCATCTACATATCTGACCACACCACCAGGCACAGGAGTCATCTACATATCTGACCACACCACGAGGCACAGGTGTCATCTATGTACCAGACCACACCACCAGGCACAGGCGTCATCTATATATCTGACCATGCCACCAGGCACAGGCATCCTCTAAGTATCTGACTACACTACAAGGCACAAGCGTCATCTACATATCTGACCACACCACCAGGCACAGGCGTCATCTATGCTGGACGAGGGACCAGTGGCCTCAGTGCTGGTCACTGATAAAAGTTGATTCATGCTGAGCGTAATGATGGCTGCCAGCAATGTTGGAGACTTCAAGGAGAGCGATATGAATCAACCACTGTTGTCACCAGATGAGCTTTTAGTAGTAGTGGTGTTGGTGTGGATCGGTGTGTCCAGTCAGTACAGAACGACCCTATAGTGTGTGAATGGTACAGTGACAGCCCCTACTACTGGAATAACATCATTAATCCAGTCATTGTGCCTCTGCTGGAACAACACCGACCTAATATCATCTTCATGGAGGACGTCGCTCTAGCTCATCATTAGGGAACGGCTGCTGGAGACTGTGGAACCTCAAATGGACAGCACATTTTCCAGACCTGAATCCCATAGAAAACCTGTGGGATCAGCTGAGTGCCCGTGTAGAGGCTGTAACTCTGTACCCTACAACCTCAATGATCTGAGGGCCTCTCTTCAAGAAGAGTGGAACGCCATGCTTCTGCAGACTTTAACTCCACTTGTGACCAGCAGGAGGCGTCGTTGTCAGCTGGAATTGATGCTTAAGACCACATCATTTATTGAGGCACTGACATTTTTTGGGGTATATCGGCCATTGGTGTTGGCTTTTGTTTTCATAAATTGTTTCAGATGTTGGGGTCAGAGGTCCGTCATACATATTAGACGGCCATCTTACCGACAGGTTATTGTGACCATTTACGTATGGTGTTGGGACAGTTTTCTGGCATTCCCTCGAAATATAGAAGTGTGCTTTACTCCAGGAGGAATTTCCATTTCAGTCTCCCATAAGTCACGATTTCCCGCACCCCCCTCCTCATGTAAAATGTCATTTAATCCACTGTTATTTCCAGTGGAAACATCTCGTCTCTTCCACTAAGCAGCTGATTAAGTCATTAGCCCTAAGACTCGTGGAAGCCAATAATTTCCAGACTTCATTACAGTCAATCTTTTTATTCTTCCCCTTAATACTTGTCACTTAATCTAGAGCCTTGGTCTTCCGTCGTCTTTATGGGCTCGCCGAGCCGCCATCCATAGTGTGCCCTTAAAGTCTTGGGGGTTACGTGGATGTGACTTATTGAAGAAGGTGGGCACTTGGCTTCCCAACCTCTGTAATCGCAGGTCTAGATCGTCTGACCCCCAACATGTGAAACAAAATAGTGTGTGACCCCTTTATTAATCATTTAAGGAGGCAACTGACTCTGTGATCCAGGAGGAAGCACATTTCACTGGTGATATCCGCGGTAAGGAATGTAGGGGGTGGAGTTTCTTTATTTTTCCTGCTCCAAGGTACAAAGTCCCAATACGTTACGGTGTATTACGCAATTGGCATGTAAATACGTGCACCTAGCGGGCTGATAACCTCTCCGAGGTTGTATCATAGTGCTGCACCTCGCACGGTGGAGGCTAAAACTGGCCAAACCCTGCACATAGAGGCAATAATCCAAACCCATACTCATGCACACTCAGCGACTCCGCTCATGATAGCATGGTAGTGCTCACTCATCACTAGTTACGAGTATTGAGCATCCGAGCATGGTAGTGCCCGCTCATCACTAATTACAAGTACCGAGCACCCAAACATGGTAGTGTCCGCTCATCACTAATTACAAGTACCGAGCACCCAAACATGGTAGTGCTCACTCATCACTAGTTACCAGTACAGAGCACACGAGCATGGTAGTGCCCGCTCATCACTAGTTACCAGTACTGAGCACCTGAGCATGGTAGTGCTCGCTCATCACTAGTTACCAGTACAGAGCACCCGAGCATGGTAGTGCCTGCTCATCACTAGTTACCAGTACTGAGCACCCGAGCATGGTAGTGCCTGCTCATCACTAGTTACCAGTACAGAGCACCCGAGCATGGTAGTGTCCGCTCATCACTAGTTACCAGTACTGAGCACCCGAGCATGGTAGTGCCCGCTCATCACTAGTTACGAGTACTGAGCACCCGAGCATGGTAGTGCCCGCTCATCACTAGTTACGAGTACTGAGCACCCGAGCATGGTAGTGCTCGCTCATCACTAGTTACGAGTACTGAGCACCCGAGCATGGTAGTGCCCGCTCATCACTAGTTACCAGTACTGAGCACCCGAGCATGGTAGTGCCTGCTCATCACTAGTTACCAGTACAGAGCACCCGAGCATGGTAGTGTCCGCTCATCACTAGTTACCAGTACTGAGCACCCGAGCATGGTAGTGCCCGCTCATCACTAGTTACGAGTACTGAGCACCCGAGCATGGTAGTGCCCGCTCATCACTAGTTACGAGTACTGAGCACCCGAGCATGGTAGTGCTCGCTCATCACTAGTTACGAGTACTGAGCACCCGAGCATGGTAGTGCCCGCTCATCACTAGTTACCAGTACTGAGCACCCGAGCATGGTAGTGCTCACTCATCACTAGTTACGAGTACTGAGCACCCGAGCATGGTAGTGCCCGCTCATCACTAGTTACCAGTACTGAGCACCCGAGCATGGTAGTGCTCGCTCATCACTAGTTACGAGTACTGAGCACCCGAGCATGGTAGTGCCCGCTCATCACTAGTTACCAGTACTGAGCACCCGAGCATGGTAGTGCTCACTCATCACTAGTTACGATGCAAATAGAAAGCTATGGCTCTTGGAAGAAGTGAAAAATAAGTTGGGGAAACGCCATTAAAGTGATGTTCAGTATTATAGTCACCATATACATTCTATGTTTGGATCGGAAGCCCTTAAAATATCCATATTGAAGCCCCCCTTTCCCTCCATTCATGAAATAAGATGATATATTGGATCTGCCCCCAGTCAGTCTTCCCGTATTGGCAAGTTGCAATTATTCTTACACCATCTTGATTTTTTTCCAGCCTTCTGGAGAAGAAACCCTACTGACGAAACTACCACAACAACCTGAGATCACCTACCATGAGGAAATGGTAAGAAAGCCAAGTCTTTCTCAATGTATTGTTTAGACTTTGATTTTTAGACTTCTCCCGTTGGTGTCCCTATATTGTAAGTCATATGTTGGCAATCGCTTTAGTGCCCAACGACAATATCTCTTGTATGGTAGCACCTTCCAGATGTCAAGTTTTTAGTCCATCTCCACCTAAACGTGTAGGGATGAATGGGGTATGTGGGTTGATGCATACTTTCGATGCATTGATCAGTAAGTGAAAATATGGATGGATAAACTAGTGGTTAGGTGGATGGGTGGGTAAAAATCTGGAAGGGAGAATGGAGTGGATGGATAGACAGCTGGATGGTTGGGTAGATGGGAAGATTGACTGGTTGATGACTGGATGGAAAGGTGGGTGGATAGGCAAGTATGCGGATTGAACAATTGATGGGTGGGTGAAAATGGATGTGCACGTGAAGGTAAAGTGCCCGGCTGGAACCTCCACCCCCTCCCCAGGGGGTAGGTGGAGGCCGGCATGACGTGGCTAGGGGGGATAGGGTGAAGAGGGAGAGGGGTGGGGGTTTAGGGACCGTTAGGCTAGGAGCGGGAAAAGCTTGGCATTGCTGCGGCTGCAGCTGAAGTAGTTGTCACTGCTGGACGCTGCTGTTAAAAAAAAAAAAACAAAAAAAAAAACAAACAAAAAAACCCCGTTCTATTACCTGCTATGGATGCTTTGCTGGAGGAGCTGCAGGGGGCGGCCCGGCGCCATCCCTCCGGCTGGTTGGAGGAGCAGCTGCGGCCGGTGCTGGCCGGTGGCGTGGTGTCGGGTGCGTCTGCGTCTGCCCCGGCTGGGCCGCAGGCGCGGCCCGCTCGTTGCGGTCGGGGGGGGGGCTCCGGGGCCGGCCGCGGAGGTCCCTCCTGTAGCTAGGGGGCGGCCATGCCGCAGGTCCAGGCCTCCGGAGCGCCTCTCTCCCGGCGGTTCTGGGCGGGCCACGGGGCAGGCGCGTCCTGCTCGCAGGCCGCGGTTAGAGCCGGGGCGGTCCGGTGCAGTGCCTGCGGGGCCTCAGCGGCAGCGGGGAAGCCCCATCAGGGACCCTCCGGCGGTGGGGGAGGTGTCCAGCTTCGGGAGCCCCCTCCGCGCCGGGAGGAATTCACGTCCGCGGCTGAGGTCAGCGGTGGTTAGTAGGCCTCGGCCCGGTATGGGGGAGGGGCCTGCTGCTACCTGGCATCAAGAGGACCTGGAGGATGCGGCGGGCCGCACTGGCGATGTTCCGGTCGGGCGGCCTGGCTGGACGGCACGGGAAACGCAGGACGGACGGCGGGATCCCTGGCAGGAGGTCGGCAGGCCAGGGTGGGACTGCTCTGGGTCTCAGCAGCAGCCTGGTGGTCGGGATCCAGGAGCGGCGGTGCGTGGACCACCTGGATTGGGCTCGGGACCGACCGATCCGAGGTTACTTTCGCCGGGCGGACCAGTGGAGGACTTCAGACAGGAGAGGGACGCGGTGCCAGTGACGGATGGACGGCAGGATTCTGGATTGACGGCTGGCGGGATCACAGCTCCTGCGCAGCTTGGTGAGTACAGCTCTGTGTCTTGTTTGTCTTCTTTGACTAATGATGTGTCAAGTAGCGCAGTGGGTCCGGCTGGGGCTGGGATGGTTCAGGGGCAGGTGGCTCCGCCGGGGTCACTAGGGGTTGTGGAGGTCTTGTCGGAGGTCAGGCAGTTGTTGGCGCGGCTAGAGGGGAGCGGGAGTGTCGGAAGTTGTGCGTCGGCGTGGGTGGGATCAGGGGTCCCGGGTGTGGGGGTGGCGGCGGCGAGTGCGGCGGAGGTACGGCGGGGGTCCGAGCCAGTGTCGGTTTCTGTGCAGACGGAAAAAGACAAGGATCGGATTCATTTGGATGATAAGGCGAGGGGGGAGGTTTATGTGTGTTTTGAGGGGCCGCTGGGCTCGCATTTAAAGAAGGAAGTTAGGGAAAAAATTTGGAGGGATGATTATGTTGAAATCTTCTCTTTGTTGCCGTTAGAGAAATTTTAATTTGGACAAGCCCAAGAAAGACGACAACAAAAAAGAGGATGATGAGAAGCGGCGGTGGCGGTTGATCCCTCAGACGTTTACAAACTGGCTGCAAGCGTTTGCAATTTTAGCCAGTGTAATAGGGGAAAAGGCGCCGGACAACTGTTCGCACCTTTTCTGCTATTTGGATTCTATAGGGGAAGCTTATAGGGTGTATGGGGGGCAGGCCTGGTTGCGGTACGACGAACAGTTTCGTCAGCGGAAAGCCATTCGGCCATCCATAAGATGGGACCAGAAGGATATTGGGCTCTGGTTGCGGGTCATGGCACCGACTCGGTATGGGCAATCCTTTCCAGGGGAGGCCGGGGCTTCCGGCCAGGCTGGGGGGCGGTACGGCCAGCAGGCCGGCGGGGGAGCCGGAGGTCAGCCGTGATCGCAGAAATCAGGACTTTGCTGGCTCTTTAATGAGGGCCAGTGCAAGTTTGGGGAGCAGTGTAAGTTCAAACACCACTGCTCACACTGTAGCGGCACCAATCACGGGGCGTCGAAGTGTTTCCGACGTAGCAGGGTCAAGGGGGGGCCTGGTAATTGAAAAGGGGGAGACTCCAGTGAAGCTTCGAGAGATGCTCCCTTACCTAAATAGGTTTCCTAGGAGGGAGGAGGCAGAGTTGCTAGCGAGGGGTTTTCAATTTGGTTTTTGCATTCCTTCTGGAGCAGGTCAGGGGCAGGGGCATTTTAAGAATTTACAGTCGGCAAGCCAGCATCCGGAGGTGGTACGGGAGAAGTTGGAAAAGGAGGTGTCTTTGGGGCGTATGGCGGGGCCGTTTCGGTCCCCGCCTTTTCCGGATCTGGTGGTTTCACCGTTGGGGGTGGTGCCGAAGAAGGAGGCGAATAAGTTTCGGCTGATTCACCACTTATCTTACCCGCGGGGGGGGGATCGGTGAATGATGGTATAGATCCTGAGCTATGCTCGGTGGTGTATACGTCGTTTGACGAAGCGGCGGCCTGGGTGCGGCGGTGTGGACGGGGGGCTCTGATGGCTAAGACGGATATTGAATCCGCATTTCGGTTGTTGCCGGTTCATCCGGACAGTGTACGTTTGCTCGGCTGTTTTTGGGAAGGGAATTATTTTGTTGACAGATGTCTGCCCATGGGATGCTCGTTGTCCTGTTCATTGTTTGAGGCATTTAGTTCCTTTTTGGAGTGGGTGGTTAGGGATGTTTCGGGTTTGCAGTCCGTTATTCACTATTTAGACGATTTTTCTGTGTTGGTCCAGGGAATGCGGGGGTTTGCCAGAGTTTGCTTGCAACGATCGAGTGGGTAGCTCAGCGTTTTGGAGTCCCGTTGGCGCCGGGGAAGACAGAGGGTCCGGGGACATGTATTTCTTTTCTTGGAATTGTTATTGATTCGGACAAGTGGGAGTTTCGGTTACCGGCGGATAAGGTGGTCGCTCTCAGGGAGCAGGTAGCGAGGGCGCTGAGGGTCAAAAAGCTTTCCCTAAGGGAGGTGCAATCGTTGCTGGGCAGACTCAATTTTGCGTGTCGGGTGATGCCGATGGGGAGGATTTTTTCACGGCGGCTTGCGATGGCCACTGCGGGAGGGCTAGTGCCTCATCATTTTGTGCGTCTGTCAGCCGACGTCAAGGCGGATTTAGAGGTGTGGGGACGATTTTTGGCGGACTATAACGGGCGGTCCCTCTTCATGGAGCCTCTAGTGGGTAATTCGGAGTTGGACTTGTTTACCGATGCATCTGGGGGTCAGGGTTTTGGGGCTTATTTTGGAGGAGAGTGGTGTGCAGAGGGATGGCCGGAGGTTTGGCGGTCGGCGGGGCTGGTGAAGAATTTGGTGCTGTTGGAAATTTTTCCTATTTTGGTGGCAGTGACTCTGTGGCAGGAGCATTTTCGGAACAGGCGGGTGCGGTTTTACTGTGATAACATGGGGGTCGTGTTAGCAATTAACAATATCTCGGCCAATTCCCCTCCGGTGATTAAAGTTTTGCGGAGATTAGTGCTGGCCTGTTTGTCCATCAATGCTTGTGTATCTGCGTCGCATGTGCCGGGGGTGTTGAACTCTATTGCTGATGCTCTCTCTCGTTTCCATTGGGATCGCTTCAGGGAATTGGCGCCGGGGGCGATGGCCGTGGGATTGCAGTGCCCTCCCGAACTTTGGAGTGTGGTATGAGGGCAGTTGGACATTTGATCAAAGGCAGAGGCGACTTGGACGGCTTATCAGCAGGTGTGGCAGCAATGGGAGGCTTGGGTGCAGTCTTTTGGTTTGATTCGGTCGGTGGAGGATCAGGTAGGCGTGTTACTCTTGTGGATTGGGCGGTGGTCGGCATGGGGTTGGTCCCAGGCGAAGGTGGGTCGGGTGGTGGCGGGCCTGGCCTTTGGTTTTAAGTTGCGGAATAGGACGGATTTGACGAAAACCTTTTTGGTGCGGCATGCGTTGAGGGGGTTTCGCCGGGGGCAGAGTTGTGGGGATAGAAGGAGGCCAGTGTCTTTTGCTCTCTTGGAGCGAATGGGGGCCCACCTGAGTGCGGTGTGTTCGTCTGTTTTTGAGGTTATTTTGTTTCGGCTGGCGTTTTCGTTTGCGTTTTTCGGGGCGCTCCGGATTGGGGAATTGGTGGCGGTTAGTCGGCAAGGTTCCGGGGGTATTCAGGCGCGAGATGTTCTTTTATCTGACACCAGCGTGGAATTTTGGCTCCGGAGGTCCAAGACGGATCAATCCGGCAGAGGACGGCGGGTGTTACTGGGGATGGTGGCGGAATCGGCAATGTGTCCGGTGCGGTGTTTGCGGGAGTTTAGGGGGTTGCGACCGCGGGTAGATGGGCCGTTGCTTTGTCATGAGGATGGTTCTTTCTTGTCGAATTATCAGTTTCGGGCAATTTTCCGGAGGTGTGTGGAAGGTCTTGGCCTGGATCCTGGTTGTTATGCGCCTCATTCTTTTAGGATTGGAGCAGCAACTGAGGCGGCGGTGTGCGGGTTGAGTCCGGAGATAGTACGGAGGATAGGTCGGTGGGAATCCAGGAGATATTTGAGTTATGTGCGCCCTTAGCATGGCCTATGAGGTGGGGAGTTTTGGATTTGTTGTGTTATGGTATGGTACTGTAATGTTTTTGTTGTCTTCCTTTGCAGGGGACTTTTCCCGTTTGGTCTGGATATTGGGCCACTCCTTTGTGCACTGGGCAGCGATCCGGGCAGACATCCGATCGGAGGGTCGTCAGCTGGGCTTTGCACGAAATGTGGCGGTACTCCGGTGGTTGGGTATCCGGGGCATGCGGTGGATGCGGGTGTTGCCCGAGGTGCACAGGGCAATGCGATTGGACCGGGCGCCGGATATTCTGGTCTTGCACGTTGGGGGGAATGATGTGGGAATGGTGGCGGGCCGGGAGTTGATCAGAGATATAAAACATGATTTACTTCGGCTGTGGGTGGCTGTACCAGGACTTCGGACGGTCTGGTCAGAGATTGTCCCGAGACGGACATGGCGTAGGGCTCGGTCAGTTGAAAGGCTGAATAAGACCCGTATAAAAATCAATCGGGCCATTACGGGTTTTGTAGTGAGGAATGGGGGGGTGGCGGTCCGTCATTTTGATTTGGAGGCGGTGGATCAGGATTACTGGTTGGCAGATGGGGTTCACCTGAATGCAGTGGGGACAGATTTGTGGACTTTGGGGATTCAGGAGGGTATTGAGCGGGCCATGGCATTGTCCGGTAGAGGGGGGGTCTCGAGCGTTTGAGGGGGTCAAAGCGCTCTCGTTGTGGTGGTGGGGGTGGGGTCCTTGAAGTTGGTGAAAATTGGATTGGGGGGTCCCAATGGAGGTGGAATCCCCCCCGTTAATTACTGGTTTGGGGAGTGGTCTGGTGATCATGGGGGAACATCGGCTTGGTGGGGTCGGTTCCCGTGCTTGGTGGTTTAACCCTTCCCCCTCATATTTGTTTGGTGCTCCCGAGTTTGTGGTTGCGGCTGGGAGTAATGGGGTTGAGGGGGAAGGTAGGATTGGAGTATTGGGTGATCACCAGATTGTTTGAGCTTCGAGGACCACAACCCCCTGTTTTATAAATGTTGTTATAAGTTATGTTAAATAAAAGGCTGCTGTGGCCATTTTATCCAATTATGTGTCTGTGGTCATTTCAATAAGGGGTTAAGTATTGGGGGTGGGGGTATGGTAGCAGTTAAGGGGTCACCAGGACTCCACTATGCCAACGTCAAGTGCCCGGCTGGAACCTCCACCCCCTCCACAGGGGGTAGGTGGAGGCCGGCATGACGTGGCTAGGGGGGATAGGGTGAAGAGGGAGAGGGGTGGGGGTTTAGGGACCGTTAGGCTAGGAGCGGGAAAAGCTTGGCATTGCTGCGGCTGCAGCTGAAGTAGTTTTCCCGCCCACCCTCCCCTTTTGTTTTGTTTTATTTTGTTTTGTTTGTTTGTCTGGGTCATAGTGGCAGAGGTGGTGGGGGTGGGGTCCTCGAAGTTGGTGAAAATTGGATTGGGGGGTCCCAATGGAGGTGGAATCCCCCCCGTTAATTACTGGTTTGGGGAGTGGTCTGGTGATCATGGGGGAACATCGGCTTGGTGGGGTCGGTTCCCGTGCTTGGTGGTTTAACCCTTCCCCCTCATATTTGTTTGGTGCTCCCTAGTTTGTGGTTGCGGCTGGGAGTAATGGGGTTGAGGGGGAAGGTAGGATTGGAGTATTGGGTGATCACCAGATTGTTTGAGCTTCGAGGACCACAACCCCCTGTTTTATAAATGTTATTATAAGTTATGTTAAATAAAAGGCTGCTGTGGCCATTTTATCCAATTATGTGTCTGTGGTCATTTCAATAAGGGGTTAAGTATTGGGGGTGGGGGTATGGTAGCAGTTAAGGGGTCACCAGGACTCCACTATGCCAACGTCATGGTTGGTTTGCAAGAAGGATAAGTAGGTCAAGAGATAAGTGGATAGGTAGATTGACCAACCAGTTTTTGGTTTCCTATAAATTACCACCAAAGGATATGTGCACACAGTCTTTTTAAAGCCGATTCATCCCGAAATCTGCCTGAAAAAGATCCATATCACTTCTCTTAACTGCGACATGGTTTGGAAACCCTGAAGTGGTTACAAGAAGTAATACCCTTATTCTTAGCGGATGTAACAAACTTTCTGTACTTGAAGGACACCGGTGGAGGAGCTGCTGCAAAAGATGTCTGAGGAGACGTTGACCACCTAAGAATCCTGGCGGGTGCACATAGCGTATGGGGGCAGACAAATATGTTGGTAGATGAAAGGATGGGGTGGTTGGTGGATCCATGGATGGTTGTTCGGATGAATAGGGGAGAAACGGATGGATGGTGTTTTGAAAATTTGGATGGTTGGAAAGGTATAGTAGATGGTTGGGTAGGTGGATGCATTTTATTTGGCTATGTTGGTAACAAAGTGGATGGAAGACTAGATTAGATAGATGGATGGGTGGATGAGCATGATGGATGAGTAAATCGTTAGACTGGTAGGTAGATTAATGAACAGGTAATTAGGAAAATGGGTGGAAGGGTAGTTCGATGGGGAGGTACAGTCATATGAAAAAGTTTGGGCACCCCTATTAATGTTAACCTTTTTTCTTTATAACAAATTGGGTTTTTGCAGCAGCTATTTCAGTTTCATACACCTAATAACTGATGGACTGAGTAATATTTCTGGATTGAAATGAGGTTTATTGTACTAACAGAAAATGTGCAATCCGCATTTAAACAAAATTTGACCGGTGCAAAAGTATGGGCACCCTTATCAATTTCTTGATTTGAACACTCCTAACTACTTTTTACTGACTTACTAAAGCACTAAATTGGTTTAGTAACCTCATTGAGCTTTGAACTTCATAGGCAGGTGTATCCAATCCTGAGAAAAGGTATTTAAGGTGGCCACTTGCAAGTTGTTCTTCTATTTGAATCTCCTATGAAGAGTGGCATCATGGGCTCCTCAAAACAACTCTCAAATGATCTGAAAACAAAGATTATTCAACATAGTTGTTCAGGGGAAGGTACAAAAAGTTGTCTCAGAGATTTAAACTGTCAGTTTCCACTGTGAGGAACATGGTAAGGAAATGGAAGAACACAGGTGCAGTTCTTGTTAAGCCCAGAAGTGGCAGGCCAAGAAAAATATCAGAAAGTTAGAGAAGAAGAATGGTGAGAACAGTCAAGGACAATCCACAGACCACCTCCAAAGACCTGCAGCATCATCTTGCTGCAGATGGTGTCACTGTGCATCGGTCAACAATACAGCGCACGTTGCACAAGGAGAAGCTGTATGGGAGAGTGATGCGAAAGAAGCCGTTTCTGCAAGCACGCCACAAACAGAGTCACCTGAGGTATGCAAAAGCACATTTGGACAAGCCAGTTACATTTTGGAAGAAGGTCCTGTTGACTGATGAAACAAAGATTGAGTTGTTTGGTCATACAAAAAGGCGTTTTGCATGGAGGCAAAAAACACGGCATCCCAAGAAAAGCACTTGCTACCCACAGTAAAATTTGGTGGAGGTTCCATCATGCTTTGGGGCTGTGTGGCCAATGCCGGCACCGGGAATCTTGTTAAAGTTGAGGGTCGCATGGATTCAACTCCGTATCAGCAGATTCTTGACAATAATGTGCAAGAATCAGTGACGAAGTTGAAGTTACGCAGGGGATGGATATTTCAGCAAGACGATGATCCAAAACACCGCTCCAAATCTACTCAGGCATTCATGCAGAGGAACAATTACAATGTTCTGGAATGGCCATCCCAGTCCCCAGACCTGAATATCATTGAAAATCTGTGGGATGATGTGAAGCGGCTGTCCATGCTCGACGACCATCAAACTTACCTGAACTGGAATTGTTTTGTAAACGGGAATGGTCAAATATACCTTCATCCAGGATCCAGGAACTCATTAAAAGCTACAGGAAGCGACTAGAGGCTGTGATTTTTGCAAAAGGAGGATCTACAAAATATTAATGTCACTTTTATGTTGAGGTGCCCATACTTTTTGCAAAAACCCAATTTGTTATAAAGAAACAAGGGTAACATTAATAGGGGTGCCCAAACTTTTTCATATGACTGTATATATGGTAAATTGGATGGATTTGTTGGTTGGTTAAAATTATGAATAGACAGTGAGTAAGTGATGGGTGGATAGATGGGTTCATTGGATGAGTATGTTGGTTGATGGATATGTAGATGATTGGTTTATGAAACTATAGAGACAAATGGAGTGGTTAAATGGATGAGTAGGTTGATAAATTCATGGGTAGGTTGAGCAAAATGGTTGAGCATGGTTGAGCAAAATGATGGGTATGTAGAAGGATGCATGGGTGGTTGGGAATATTGCTGGATTGGCAAATGAACGATATGTTGATACTAAAGATGGACAAATACAAATTGTCATGTATCGTGCCTGTGAACCATACCCGAATTTTCTCTTCCAGACTCCCCCCAGATTCAGGCAGCCACATCCTCGGCTCCATTTAGATCTTGAGAACGATTACTTGGAACAGGAGAACCCAATCTACAATGAGTTTAACCCTCATGACAGCGAATCTCCGAGAGAGGAGCAAGGCTTTGTGATGTCCCCTGCGGTGTATGTTTGAGGAACATGACCTTCGGTGAAAAAAAAAAAAAGGGAACTGAGCTCCTCCGTCATCAAGCCCATTGGCCTGCCTTGTATAGCCTCCATACCGGGACCAGCAGCCATTAGTGCTGTACAAGCGTTACATACCAGAACTACATTGCATGATGCCAAGTTCTACAAGACTGGGCGTGAAAGGAGGTCGGACATGGAGTATATAGACATTGCACACAGTGGGGACGGGGCAATATGTACACAGTGACATGATAGTATATATAACACTGATACAGTGTTGCGCACACAAGGGATGGTAAGTATGAAGACGACGGGTTGTAGGAGTGCATGGTTGTATGTATGTAAATTTATATGATGAATTCTTTTACTAATACTGTGAGTAAACCTCTAAAGTTTGTGACTTTCATTTTTTTTTTTTGCCGTCTATTTTTAATAAATCATTAAATCTTTTTATAATTCTGTGAATAACGTCCATTTGTCACTAGTCGATGGAACAATCTGTTCTGCTAAAAATTCCAGATCTCAGTCTCTTCATGTTAGAGTTGGGCGAATACATTTGCAGATTCATGGACCGGTGACCATGTTGGTTGGTAGACGATGGCCACCGGAGCAGATCCCTGAGAAGTTCCTCCTATCCGCTGGAATCCTCAGCATCTTTTCTGATTAGTGGATCCGGTGTGCCGCCATCGTTGCAACATGATGAGCAAACAACGTTGTTCCGGGTCTAGTAATTGGAAGATGACGGAAAGTAGGAGGATTTTCGTAGGATCTGGTCCAGCAGTCATGGACTACCGATGTGATGGCCACACCAAGGGCCTGCAAATCTTTTTGCTCAACTCACGCAAAAAAAAAAGCTTAGGGGTGGATGACCGTCGGAGCTAGTGTGACGCCCTAGATTAGCCAGGTAGTCACAGATAGACCCCCACACTACACTTGTTCCCCAAAAAGGTGTCCTCAGCCAACCATTAAAACCTAGTCACCTCCCTCAGTGCTTGATGAACACACCAGGAGGCGGAGCCAGGCCATTGGCCACGCCCACCGAGGAGTTCAGAGGGCCTGAAGCAGGAAACACAGTCAGATTAGTGACAGGCGGTGGAGTAGTCAGTAGTCGGTGTGGAAGCAGGCCTGTGCCCAGGTCTGCAGCAGTCTGACAGGTGCCGGGGTTGGAGCCCGGGCACCTTTGGCTAGGAGGCAAACGGTGGCCTTAGTCTGCAGGAGCTGGGAAGACAGCTCGGTGGAACCGTGGTGGACCGGGACAGGATAGTGGCCCGCCAGTACCGACCCAGGGAACCGACTCGGTATCCGGAGCAAACAGGGGGGGTACTCAGACCCTGAAACGAGGTCCAGAATCCACTGGACTGAGTTAATTAACTGATTGCGGTCTGGACTATAGGTCCTTTCCCACCCAAGTCCCAACTGAAGACAACAGCCCAACGAGGGGGATAGAAAGCCACCGCCCAGGCAGAGAGATCCCACGGGCCAGCGTCTGCAGGCAAAAGGGCTCTCCCGACATCCACAAAGACGGGGAGCAGACTCCCGTCGCTGAAGTGCAGGCAGCCCAAATACACAACACGGTGCAGGAGAAAGGCCAAGACCACTGAACCGGGTGGGGGACCAGACGCAGCCGGCTGTGGGCACCGACCACCATCAACTTGGTTTACCAGAGACTTGTGTGTGTCAATAACAGTGAGTACAACAGTGCCATCCGGCCGCGCACCGCCCTGCACCACACCAGCTATCCCCAACGGGTCCCGGGGCCACCATCCCTGCCCACGGAGGGATTAACAACTTGCTGCATAAACATCTCCCCCGGGTGCCCCTGTAACTGCAGAGGTGGTGTCTACCTTAACCACATCCCGTGGGTGGTGTCACGAACTCTAGCGCGGCTCCGGCCGTGCACCTACCTAACCCCCCACCGAAAGCGCCAGTATCCCCTTTCAGAGAAAAGTGACCCCGGGTCCGGAGGCGCTTGAGCCACCCACCAACGAGCCCGGATCAGAGCGGCCCGGCTGCAGCCGAGCGCGGGGCGGTACACATATATGAAGTACCAGTACATAAGGGTGAACTAGCATTCATGTAGACAATAAAGCTTGGCTTACAGGGGCTTTCCAGGCAACCCCCCCCTCCTAAATTAGCTTTAAATAGTAAAGAATATAATTAATATTACTAATATAATTGTAATAGACCAGGTGTTGGGTTTTTTGGGCAGCCACACCATCCTGGGACACTTCTATGTCCACACATCATCCATTCTGTGTATCAAGGGGGCTGGTTGGCTCAGTTCAATAACTAAACCAGCCCCCTTTGGTCTTGGTCTCACCTGTGACAGAGGACTTTGGTTTAGCTATTGATTGAGCTTGATTTGTTGCTCAGGTCAAGTGCAAAACTACCGGGACCCGAGTTAAAGCAGCTGCCAGAGGATCGGAGAATTACAGCGCTGGGGGCACCACCGGCACCGCATGCAAATCCCCCCACCCAACCTCCTCCCCCTATATATAGGGCATTAAGTGAATAGTCGGGTCTATAAAAGGTTTGGTTCAAGCAAGAAAAAAGAGCAAGCGTAAAGACTAGTGATGAACGAGCAGTGCCATGCTGGGGTACTCTGTACACGTAACAAGCAGTTGGGCACTTGGATGGACGATGGGGAACTACAGCATTTTTACATAAGGTCTTCGGGAAGAATGCTCAAGTCCCCCATTAATTTCCATTATGGTCGCCCATCCGAGAATCCAACTGCTCTTTACACTTACTGAGCACCCGAGCATGGTAGTGCCCGCTCATCACTAGTTACCAGTACTGAGCACCGGAGCATGGTAGTGCCCACTCATCACTAGTTACCAGTACCGAGCACCTGAGCATGGTAGTGCCCGCTCATCACTAGTTACCAGTACTGAGCACCGGAGCATGGTAGTGCCCGCTCATCACTACTTACGAGTACTGAGCACCTGAGCATGGTAGTGCCCGCTCATCACTAGTTACCAGTACTGAGCACCGGAGCATGGTAGTGCCCGCTCATCACTAGTTACGAGTACTGAGCACCTGAGCATGGTAGTGCCCGCTCATCACTAGTTACCAGTACTGAGCACCTGAGCATGGTAGTGCCCGCTCATCACTAGTTACCAGTACTGAGCACCCGAGCATGGTAGTGCTCGCTCATCACTAGTTACCAGTACTGAGCACCCGAGCATGGTAGTGCCCGCTCATCACTAGTTACCAGTACTGAGCACCCGAGCATGGTAGTGCCCGCTCATCACTAGTTACGAGTACTGAGCACCTGAACATGGTAGTGCCCACTCATCACTAGTTACGAGTACTGAGCACCCGAGCATGGTAGTGCCCGCTCATCACTAGTTACCAGTACTGAGCACCCGAGCATGGTAGTGCCCGCTCATCACTAGTTACTGTCGCGGGCGGGGAGGAGGGTGTCAGCACACCGCGCTCACCCCTTCTGCTCGGGTCCGGCAGTTGCTCCTGGTGGCTCGAGCTGCGGGCCGGATCCCGGGGTGTCTCGAGCGGCACTCCTCGCCCGTGAGTGAAAAGGGGGTTGTTTGTTGGGATTATAGTTCGTGACGCCACCCACGGTTGTGGTGATGGCACCACCGCTGCTCAGTGTGAGGGTCCCGGGGATGGTGATGGGAGCAGCCAGGTGTTGTGTTGCCCCTCCGTGGGTAGGGGTTGGTGATCCCGGGGCCCGGTGAAGAGATGTAAAGTGTAGGGCCTGGAGGGCGCAGGGACGCGGGGGCAGCGCTGTGCCTTGCGGCACTATGGTACTCACTCAGCCTGACACGGACACAGTTTGTACGGTAAACCAACGGCTGGTAGGACGGTCCCACAGACGGCTGCACCTGCACTCCCGGTAGGTGGCGGTGACTTCTCTCTTCCTTGCACCTGTGTGGTCTGGTGGTATTGGTGGATTCCCTCCGGTTACCCGCTCCCCGACTGCAATCTGGGCCGGAGGAGCTCTACACTTTGCCCGCAGGCGCTGGCCCTGGGGAAACTGGTGCCTTGGCGGTGGCGGTGTCTCCCCGTTAATGGTCGGGCTGTTGCCGTCAATCGGGACTTTGTTGTTGGGGGATCTGCGTCCCCGTCACTGACGGATTCGGCAAATTGGGCGACTCCTAGCCTTGCCGGGGTCCGAGAGGCCCCTGCCCTGGTGCTGACTGTCCTTCGGAACACTGCTCCAGACCACCGGGCACACAGCCAACGGGGTCCTTCCAGGAACTTCCGAACTGTCCCACTCCGGACAGTCACCGCCGTCGCTGACCTTGCTGTTCTAGCCCTACACACAGCTGGGCTCTCAGGCTTCTCCTTCTCTCTGCTCTGTCACCACTTCTTGCTTTCCTCCTGTTTACTCTAGCCCCTGCCTGGGCTACTCCTCACTCCTTCCACTTCCTCCTCCCTGACAGAACTCCTCTCTCCAGCTCTCCCCTGAGCTATCTCCCTGGTTTACTTCCTGCCTCCAGAGTTGTGAGCTCCTTGGTGGGCGGAGCCAACCGCCTGGCCCACCCCCTGGTGTGCATCACAGACTCCTGGAGGAAGGCAACAAGGATTTCTGGTTAGCAGGTGTGCCTACCTGGAGTGTGGGGTGTAGTGGTGTTGTTATCTGTGTCCCCTGGCTTGCCCAGGGCGACACATTCCCCCTTAGCAAAATGCAGACCGTCCGCGGGCTGCCGTCCTACACCGGTTTTATTTTTCTGTAAAAAGGGGATAACAGGGTTAAACATAACATAAGCATAACATTTTTAATCAACTCTTCCCAAGACGGGAGGCACATTTTACTTTTAACGTTTCAACGGTGTACGGTCACGGTTTCCGCTCTCTCCCACCCAAGCAACCTGGCCCTGATGCTGCCCCTAAAACCCAGGCAGCACTCCTTGACCCACATTCCAGCACAAGTCACCCGAGCGGGATCTGTCCTTCCCTCCAGAGGGTAGCCACCGGTCCCTTTGGTGGCTGGGCCCTGGCCTGCTCTGCTCAGGGCCCTCCCTCCAACCTGCCTCTCCGGAGGCAGCATTGCGGAAACGGTAACGGTACCAAACATATTTACAAGCCACTAACGTCTGTGGTTGCCCCGCAGAGTTCACGGGCCTGTCCATGGCTAGTTCCCATGCATTTTAAACGGTCCCCACGGGGACAACGGCGCCGGCTCCTGCCGGTTGCAAATCACTGCAGACAATCAGGTAAACTTCGGTAAATCATTTTTCATTTTTCAAAACTTTCAAACAACAAACAACTCAGTGGTGGTCCCAACGGGGGACGGTGCGACGGGCATCCGCTGCCCTACTCCGGTCCTGCTGCTGCTTCCTCCGAGGGAGGGGGTGCAGAGCTCACCTTGCTCTCCGGGCTGCCCTTCAGCTTTACGTCCAGGGCAAACCACCCCCTCTCTCCGCAGTGCCGAGTGTAACGCACCATGTCCCCTGGTATTAGGTTGCGGCCAGGATGCTCCTCGGGCAGATGGGCATGCACATCCCGCCGGGCTACAAACACCTCGGCCTCCAGGCCCGGTTCGTATATGAACCCGTAGCCCCGGCGGATATCGAAGCGCCGCACCTGCCCCTCGTAGAACGGGCCCCGGACACGGAAGGTCGCTTGCCGCAGGTTCTCCTTTTCCCGGATGGCTCGGGCTACCAGCTCGGCTTTTCTTCGCTCCCTCTCCGCGATTTCCAGGCCCAGCTTGGTCGGCTCCCTGTCCCAGTATGGCTCCGGCGCACGGGTTGAGCCCCGCGGGACATCCAGTACGTTACCCACTGTCAGAAAGGTGGGCGGCGTATCCCGCGGTGTCATGGCCTTGGGCGCTGCCTTGCAGCAACAACCCGGCGCCACCTCAGCCGAGGTGTGGGGGATGGGCACAGGGGCTTTCCGCGGTTGGGCCTTCGGCTCGGAGCGGGTCATCGGCTCCGGCTCGGGGAACTGCTCGGGGACTGTCTCTGGCACACTCTTCGGGGCCTTCCATGGCAATGCCTCCGGCTGGCTTCGGGCTCCGGCTACAGGTCGGTCCGCTGGGGCGGACGGGCTGGGTATCGCTACCGGTTGCGGTGGTAGCGGGCCTAGTGGCGGGGTCACGGCCTCCGGGACGGGTGGCGAAGGAGGCAACGGGGGGAGAGGGCTTGGACCGGGTCCCTCAGCCGCAGCGACCGGTCCCTCCGGGACATAGGGGCGCGGGTCACTCACCCTCCCTTCCTCCGCTTCCTCCTCGCGTCTCCGCACGGCTGCCACAACGTCCGCCATGTCGGTCTCCCACTCCTCCATGAGGAGCTGCATCTTGACCTGCAGCCTTAGGTGGAGCTGCGCGGTCCGGATTTCCACCCACGCTGCGGTTCCCGGTGCGGGGGCCACGGTGTTTCGGGACGGCATCCACATGGTATCTCCACTGTTTGCTTCCAGGAACGGTATTCTGGCAAGGTCCTGGCGTCCCTGCTTTTATAGCGGCGACTACATGCCGCCAGCCGCCATCGCGTCCCCCTTAGCTCTTTCCGGCCCCTCCTCTCTCGGGGCGGGGTTTTGGCCTCCGCGCTTCTACTGCTCGAGAAGACGCTCGAGCGGGAACTTTTCGCGCCAAAGATGGCGGCTTCTCAAATTTTTCTGCCGGATGCCTCCGGCGGTAACAAGGCGCACCTCTACCTGACGGCAGAGCGGTAAGATCCTGTTCGTGACGCCAAGTTGTCGCGGGCGGGAAGGAGGGTGTCAGCACACCGCGCTCACCCCTTCTGCTCGGGTCCGGCAGTTGCTCCTGGTGGCTCGAGCTGCGGGCCGGATCCCGGGGTGTCTCGAGCGGCACTCCTCGCCCGTGAGTGAAAAGGGGGTTGTTTGTTGGGATTATAGTTCGTGACGCCACCCACGGTTGTGGTGATGGCACCACCGCTGCTCAGTGTGAGGGTCCCGGGGATGGTGATGGGAGCAGCCAGGTGTTGTGTTGCCCCTCCGTGGGTAGGGGTTGGTGATCCCGGGGCCCGGTGAAGAGATGTAAAGTGTAGGGCCTGGAGGGCGCAGGGACGCGGGGGCAGCGCTGTGCCTTGCGGCACTATGGTACTCACTCAGCCTGACACGGACACAGTTTGTACGGTAAACCAACGGCTGGTAGGACGGTCCCACAGACGGCTGCACCTGCACTCCCGGTAGGTGGCGGTGACTTCTCTCTTCCTTGCACCTGTGTGGTCTGGTGGTATCGGTGGATTCCCTCCGGTTACCCGCTCCCCGACTGCAATCTGGGCCGGAGGAGCTCTACACTTTGCCCGCAGGCGCTGGCCCTGGGGAAACTGGTGCCTTGGCGGTGGCGGTGTCTCCCCGTTAATGGTCGGGCTGTTGCCGTCAATCGGGACTTTGTTGTTGGGGGATCTGCGTCCCCGTCACTGACGGATTCGGCAAATTGGGCGACTCCTAGCCTTGCCGGGGTCCGAGAGGCCCCTGCCCTGGTGCTGACTGTCCTTCGGAACACTGCTCCAGACCACCGGGCACACAGCCAACGGGGTCCTTCCAGGAACTTCCGAACTGTCCCACTCCGGACAGTCACCGCCGTCGCTGACCTTGCTGTTCTAGCCCTACACACAGCTGGGCTCTCAGGCTTCTCCTTCTCTCTGCTCTGTCACCACTTCTTGCTTTCCTCCTGTTTACTCTAGCCCCTGCCTGGGCTACTCCTCACTCCTTCCACTTCCTCCTTCCTCCTTCCTCCTGGAGGAAGGCAACAAGGATTTCTGGTTAGCAGGTGTGCCTACCTGGAGTGTGGGGTGTAGTGGTGTTGTTATCTGTGTCCCCTGGCTTGCCCAGGGCGACACATTACGAGTACTGGGCACCCGAGCATGGTAGTGCTCGCTCATCACTAGTTAAGAGTCCTGAGCACCCGAGCATGGTAGTGCTCGCTCATCACTAGTTACCAGTACTGAGCACCTGAGCATGGTAGTGCCCGCTCATCACTAGTTACGAGTACTGAGCACCCGAGCATGGTAGTGCCCGCTCATCACTAGTTACCAGTACCGAGCACCTGAGCATGGTAGTGCCCACTCGTTACTAGTTACGAGTACTGAGCACCTGAGCATGGTAGTGCCCGCTCATCACTAGTTACCAGTACTGAGCACCGGAGCATGGTAGTGCCCGCTCATCACTAGTTACGAGTACTGAGCACCTGAGCATGGTAGTGCCCGCTCATCACTAGTTACCAGTACTGAGCACCGGAGCATGGTAGTGCCCGCTCATCACTAGTTACGAGTACTGAGCACCGGAGCATGGTAGTGCCCGCTCATCACTAGTTACCAGTACTGAGCACCCGAGCATGGTAGTGCCCGCTCATCACTAGTTACCAGTACTGAGCACCCGAGCATGGTAGTGCCCGCTCATCACTAGTTACGAGTACTGAGCACCTGAGCATGGTAGTGCCCACTCATCACTAGTTACGAGTACTGAGCACCCGAGCATGGTAGTGCTCGCTCATCACTAGTTACCAGTACTGAGCACCTGAGCATGGTAGTGCCCGCTCATCACTAGTTACGAGTCCTGAGCACCCGAGCATGGTAGTGCTCGCTCATCACTAGTTACCAGTACTGAGCACCTGAGCATGGTAGTGCCCGCTCATCACTAGTTACGAGTACTGAGCACCCGAGCATGGTAGTGCCCGCTCATCACTAGTTACCAGTACCGAGCACCTGAGCATGGTAGTGCCCACTCGTTACTAGTTACGAGTACTGAGCACCTGAGCATGGTAGTGCCCGCTCATCACTAGTTACCAGTACTGAGCACCCGAGCATGGTAATGCCCACTCGTTACTAGTTACCAGTACTGAGCACCTGAGCATGGTAGTGCCCGCTCATTACTAGTTACGAGTACAGAGCACCCGAGCATGGTAGTGCCCACTCATCACTAGTTACTAGTACAGAACACCCGAGCATGGTAGTGCTCGCTCATAACTAGTTACCAGTACTGAGCACCCGAGCATGGTAGTGCCCACTCGTTACTAGTTACGAGTACTGAGCACCCGAGCATGGTAGTGCCCGCTCATCACTAGTTACGAGTACTGAGCCCCCGAGCATGGTAGTGCCCGCTCATCACTAGTTACGAGTACTGAGCACCCGAGCATGGTAGTGCCCGCTCATCACTAGTTGCCAGTACTGAGCACCCGAGCATGGTAGTGCTCGCTCATCACTAGTTACGAGTACTGAGCACCCGAGCATGGCAGTGCCCGCTCGTCACTAGTTACGAGTACAGAGCACCCGAGCATGGTAGTGCCCGCTCATCACTAGTTACGAGTACTGAGCACCCGAGCATGGTAGTGCCCGCTCATCACTAGTTACGAGTACTGAGCACCTGAGCATGGTAGTGCCCACTCATCACTAGTTACGAGTACTGAGCACCCGAGCATGGTAGTGCCCGCTCATCACTAGTTACGAGTACTGAGCACCCGAGCATGGTAGTGCCCACTCATCACTAGCTACGAGTACAGAGCACCTGAGCATGGTAGTGCCCGCTCATCACTAGTTACGAGTACCGAGCACCTGAGCATGGTAGTGCCCGCTCATCACTAGTTACGAGTACTGAGCACCCGAGCATGGTAGTGCCCGCTCATCACTAGTTACGAGTACTGAGTACTCGAGCATGGTAGTGCCCGCTCATCACTAGTTACGAGTACTGAGCACCTGAGCATGGTAGTGCTCACTCATCACTAGTTACGAGTACTGAGCACCTGAGCATGGTAGTGCCCGCTCATCACTAGTTACGAGTACTGAGTACTCGAGCATGGTAGTGCCCGCTCATCACTAGTTACGAGTACAGAGCACCCGAGCATGGTAGTGCCCGCTCATCACTAGTTACGAGTACTGAGCACCCGAGCATGGTAGTGCCTGCCATCACTAGTTACCAGTACTGAGCACCCGAGCATGGTAGTGCTCACTCATCACTAGTTACGAGTACTGAGCACCTGAGCATGGTAGTGCCCGCTCATCACTAGTTACGAGTACTGAGCACCTGAGCATGGTAGTGCCCGCTCATCACTAGTTACGAGTACTGAGCACCGGAGCATGGTAGTGCCCACTCATCACTAGTTACGAGTACTGAGCACCGGAGCATGGTAGTGCCCGCTCATCACTAGTTACGAGTACTGAGCACCTGAGCATGGTAGTGCCCACTCATCACTAGTTACGAGTACTGAGCACCTGAGCATGGTAGTGCCCGCTCATCACTAGTTACGAGTACTGAGCACCCGAGCATGGTAGTGCCCGCTCATCACTAGTTACGAGTACTGAGCCCCCGAGCATGGTAGTGCCCGCTCATCACTAGTTACGAGTACTGAGCACCGGAGCATGGTAGTGCCCGCTCATCACTAGTTACGAGTACCGAGCACCCGAGCATGGTAGTGCCCGCTCATCACTAGTTACCAGTACAGAGCACCTGAGCATGGTAGTGCCCGCTCATCACTAGTTACCAGTACTGAGCACCCGAGCATGGTAGTGCCCGCTCATCACTAGTTACGAGTACAGAGCACCCGAGCATGGTAGTGCCCGCTCATCACTAGTTACGAGTACTGAGCACCCGAGCATGGTAGTGCCCGCTCATCACTAGTTACGAGTACTGAGCACCCGAGCATGGTAGTGCCCACTCATCACTAGTTACGAGTACCGAGCACCCGAGCATGGTAGTGCCCGCTCATCACTAGTTACCAGTACAGAGCACCCGAGCATGGTAGTGCCCGCTCATCACTAGTTACCAGTACAGAGCACCCGAGCATGGTAGTGCCCGCTCATCACTAGTTACCAGTACAGAGCACCCGAGCATGGTAGTGCCCGCTCATCACTAGTTACGAGTACTGAGCCCCCGAGCATGGTAGTGCCCGCTCATCACTAGTTACGAGTACTGAGCACCGGAGCATGGTAGTGCCCGCTCATCACTAGTTACGAGTACCGAGCACCCGAGCATGGTAGTGCCCGCTCATCACTAGTTACCAGTACAGAGCACCCGAGCATGGTAGTGCCCGCTCATCACTAGTTACCAGTACAGAGCACCCGAGCATGGTAGTGCCCGCTCATCACTAGTTACCAGTACAGAGCACCCGAGCATGGTAGTGCCCGCTCATCACTAGTAAGAACATGAGCAACTTTGACCAAATTGTATTGTCTAGATGACCAGGTCAGAACATCTCAAAAAGAGCAGATCTTGTGGGACACAGAGGGGTAACTGATTGTGGCGGATGTGGGGTAATGTATGCACAGCTGAATAAGTTCTTAATATTCTATATCTACAATATTGCATCTGAATATAAACCGCTAGAAAAGCCAATATGGATGTAGCTTTTATGGAGGATTTACAGTGATTATAAACAACATATGTAACGGAGACGTAAAGAAATCTTGTTGGTAAACGGCTCTATAATCTCCGGTTGCCTTTTAATAGGCAATAAGAGAGATTAATGATGCATTGAAAGTTATCATGGAAATTCAGGACTACAATGTATATCACGCACAATACAACAAGGGAAACTGGAAAGTGTAGAAATAGTGAATAGTAAGATATGGCGAGCATCACGTATACTAATGAATGGGCAGATGCAAGAACTCGCGTTCAAACACTGTGAAAACTTCACATATATGATCTCCATTATTGATACAGATATAAAAACACAGGATTCTTTGCACACATTTGATCAAAGAACGTAAATCCATCTGCCAAAACAAGGTGACTTAATTGCTGCTTTTACAGTAAAGAATCACCGTTTGTTGCACATTCTACATTGGCGATGTTGTTACCTGTAAATCTGCGCACTATCCAACCATCTTTCTAAGCATGTTTTTTAATTAAAGCAATGTTTCGCTCTATGTTCTCCAGATTATTTTATTTTGAGTTCTTTCGCACCCACCAATGCACAATATATAAAGGAGGATATGGGCAGCACTACCTGTAGCATTGCATGACTAAGCCGCTGCAAATGTGTATGCAGTGGCTGAAATACAAACTATATATATTTTATAGACACTATACAAGAGCACTCTGCAAACATAAAAATGTCAGGTTCCAGGAACGCATGAAACTGTGTGAGCCCAAGGCCAATGCTCTTTGATGGGACCCTGTACTAGAGGATGGCAGAAAAAAAACCTTATATCATTGTTATAAGACAGGCATTTCTGACGTTCTTTTATAACAATGTGTGGTTCTTGGCCATGGAGTTGAGAAGATCTGATGTGGGGGTCTGTATACAGAGGGCTATTGTCTGGGGTCTGTTTCCAGAGTGTCATTGTCTGGGGTCTGTACATGAGAAGATCTGATGTGGGGGTCGGTTTCCATAGAGTCATGGTCTGGGATCTGTATACAGAGGGTTATAGTCTGGGGTCTGTACATGAGAAGATCTGGTGTAGGGTCTGTATACAGAGGGTTATGGTCTGGGGTCTGTACATGAGAAGATCTCCTGTGGGGGTCTGTATACAGAGGGCTATTGTCTGGGGTCTGTATGCAGAGGGCTATTGTCTGGGGTCTGTACGTGAGAAGATCTGATGTGGGGGGTCTGTTTCCAGAGACTCATGATCTGGGGTCTGTATATAGAGGGTTATGGTCTGGGGTCTGTACATGAGAAGATTTGGTGTAGGGTCTGTATACAGAGGTTTATGGTCTGGGATCTGTATACAGAGGGTTATTGTCTGGGGTCTGTACATGAGAACATCTGATGTGGGGGTCGGTTTCCAGAGAGTCATGGTCTGGGGTCTGTATGCACAGAGGGTTATGGTCTGGGGTCTGTATACAGAGTGTTATTGTCTGGGGTCTGTATACAGAGGGTTATGGTCTGGAGTCTGTATACAGAGGGTTATTGTCTGGGGTCTGTACATGAGAACATCTGATGTGGGGGTCGGTTTCCAGAGAGTCATGGTCTTGGGGTCTGTATACAGAGGGTTATGGTCTAGGGTCTGTATCCCCAGAGGGTCATGGTCTGGGGTCTGTACATGAGAAGATCTGGTGTGGGGGCTGTATACAGGAGGTTATTGTCTGGGGTCTGTGTGGCGCCCTGGACTAGCCAGGTCGTCACAGGTACTGCAACACACACACCCCCACCCCGAGATAGGCACATCAGCCAAACACAAACCCTTGTTGCCTCCCTCCAGGGGCTGATGTCCACACCAGGTGGGGTGGAGCCAGGCGGTTGGCCCCACCCACTGAGGAGTTCACAGGCAGGAACAGCAGGGCAGATCAGTTAGGGATGTGCAAGTGGAAGGAGTGTCTGCTAGTGTGTCGCCCTGGACAAGCCAGGGGCCACAGGTAACAACACTACCACACCCCACACTCCCTGTAGGCACATCGAGGTCAAAACATAAAATCCTTGTTGCCTCCCTCCAGGGGCTGATGTCCACACCAGGGGGTGGAGCCAGGCGGTTGGTCTCCGCCCACCAAGGAGTTCACAGTCCTGGAGGAGGGAAAACACTAGAGTCGAGTTTGGACAGTGAAAGTGGAAGGAGGAAAGTGTAGCAGTCGAGCAGTCTGAAGTTAGTCCGGGTGTGTGGCCCGGACAGAACAGCAAGGTTGGCAGACGGTGGTGACCGTCTGCAGTGGAGGCCGATTGGAGTCTGCCGTAAGGACCGTGGACGGGTGGTGACCCGGCGGTACCGGACCGGCATACAAAGAGAAGCCAGCACCATTGGCAGGGGCCTTTTCGGATCCCGGCAAGGCTTGGAGTCGCCGTGAATTTGCCAAATCCGTTAGTGAAGGGGACCTCCGGGTTTCCAAACAGCCAAGTCCCGATAGAAGGCAACCGTCCAACCGTGAAGGGGAGACACCGCCACCGCCAAGGGCAACCGTTTCCCAGGGCCAGCGCCTGCGGGCAAAAGGGGCTCCTCCGGCCTACATCCAAGTCGGGGAGTGGGTTACCGGTGGGAACCCATCGCTACCAACATTAAACTTAGGTGCAGGGAGAGACAGTCATCACCAACCTGCAGGGAAGAAGCAACCGCAGCCGTCCGAGGGACCCGTCCATCCAGCCGCTTGTTTTACCGTGAACTGTGTCATCATCATTGGGCTGAGTGAGTACCTCCGTGCCATGTGGCACAGCGCTGCCCCTGCGACCCTGCACCTCACCAGGCCCCGCAACCCGCCTGCCATCCACTCCTACCCCATCACCGGGCCCCGGGACAACCAACCCCCTACCCACGGAGGGGAGAAATAACAACAAAGCTGCTCCCTGTCACCGCTCCCGGGATCCCCGTCCATAGCAGCGGTGGTGTCCACACAATCACCACAACCGTGGGTGGCGTCACTGACAATATCCCCAAAACCAAACCATTCCCCTTTTCACTCACGGGCGAGGAGCGCCGCTCGACACTAGTGTCTGGGTGCGTGGCCCAGGCACTGACAGCAAGGTTGGCAGACGGTGGTGGCCGTCTGCAGGAGAGGCGAATCAATGCGGAACTGTGACGCCCTGGGCAAGCCAGGGGTCACAGGTCACAACACCACCACACCCTACATCCCAGTTAGGAACACCAAAGCTACTAAAATCCTTGTTGCCTTCCTCCAGGGGCTGATGTTCACACCAGGGGGTGGGCCAGGCGGTTGGCTCCGCCCACCGAGGAGTACACAGCCCTGGAGGCGGGAAGAACCGAAGAGAACAGGTAGAGTTGAACAGAGAAGGAGTTGAGTTGAGAGGAGTTGAGGAGTGGAGAGGAGAGAAGCTAAGTGAAAGTGAAGTAGTAGTGGAGCAAAGAAGAAAAGAGTAAAAGTGAGCGTAGAAAGACCTGAAGTTGGTCCGGCTAAGTGCAGGACAGTGTCAGCAACAACGGTGATTGTCTGGAGGGGGACTGCTCGGAGGTTGCTGGAAGGACCGCGGACGGGTAGTGGCCCGGCGGTCTGGAGCAGTATACAAAGGACAGTCAGCACCAGGGCAGGGGCCTCTCGGACCCCGGCAAGGCTAGGAGTCGCCATAATTTGCCAAATCCGTCAGTGAAGGGGACGTCTGTCTCCCAACAACCAAGTCCTGATTGAAGGCAACAGTCCAACCATTAAGGAGGAACACCGCCACCGCCAGGGCACCAGTTCCTCGGGGCCAGCGTCTGCGGGCAAAGTAGGGCTCCTCCGGCCCATACCCAAGCCGGGGAGCGGGTTACCGGTGGGAACCCATCGCTACCAACACAAGAACATTAGGTGCAGGACAAAGGGACATCACCGTTACCTACTGGGAGAGCAAGTGCAGCCGTCCGTGGGAACCGTCTTTCCAGCCGTGTGTTTTACCGAGAACTGTGTCACCGTCTCAGGCTGAGTGAGTACCACAGTGCCGCAAGGTACAGCGCTGCCCCCGCGTCCCTGCGCCCACCAGGCCCTGCATCACCCACCTCATCACTGGGCCCCGGGATCACCAACCGCTACCCACAGAGGGGCAACATAACAACTGGCTGCTCCACATCACCACTCCCGGGATCCCCATATGTGGCGCCCCTGAGGCTTCCGTCGCCACAGGTCATTGCACCCCATCCAGCGGTGTGATGCCCATTCTGGGTGAGGAAAGGAGTGAACACCGGTTCCCTGGTAAATCCACACTACACCTATTGCTAGGAACACACTGGGACCAGGGATAGTGGCAGAAAACCCTCCCATGCTGCATGCTGGGAGGGGTCGTAAGACCCATCCCTGCTCCTATAGGGTAGATCAGAGCAACTGGGGAGGTGGGAGGAGCCACAAGAGTGCAGACACAGAGAGGAAGGTCTAGTGGAGTGAGAGTCGAGAGAGAGTGGGGAAGGAGGAGGAGGTCTGCAGGAGGCAGGCAAGGAGGAGAAGAGAAAGGAAAGAAAGCTCCAAGTCAGTCAGGAGCTGAAAGGAAAGAAAGAGACGCTTCCTGGTGAAGATCCTGGGACTCAGAGGGTCCAGGTGACACCAAGCAGAGAACAGAAGGAGTCGCAGGGCCACGGGTAGCTGTAGAGCTGCGGTGGCCTGTTCCACAAGAACATCGGTGGAGGGATCAAGCTGCAACAGGGGACGGTCCCTAGAAACCGGAGGAGTGCAAAATCATCTCCAAACAGTAAAAACCGAGGCCCAGGGAAAGTTGTAGACTCCCCGGGCCACAGCCCACAGCAGCACCTCTGGAAAAGGGGTAATCAGCCGACAGGTGACCCCCAGCCTGGAGGCTGTAGTGGAGGCCAAGCCAGGTTTATCCTATAAAAGGCAAGGCTTAGGAAGACAGCAGAAGGAAGAGACACTTAAGAGAAGGGCACCGGGTTTTGCTCCAAGAATCACCCAGAAACGGCGGAGGTCCCTGACCGTGGTCCCAGCAGTCCAAGGGCCCTTGGGCCCAGACAAGAATTGTGAGTAAAGAACTTGAACTGCACCCTTGGAGTGGTCTCTGTTATTTCTGCTATCCAGACTTCCACTACACCATAGACTCTTACGAGCACCAACAGTGCCCCGGGGTATTGCTCCACCTGTGGGGAGCAGTACCATCATTGCTGCCACATCATCACCCCGGAGGCCTTACATAGCAGCGGCGGCTTAATAGCCGCATACCACAGGTGGCGTCACGAACACAAACTTTATTCACCCCAAGTCACTGAAGCCATATTTAAAACTGACACCCACCAGGGCCACGGAGTCGGGCCCCGCCACCACTGACGTCCCCCGGACTAGTCCGGCCCGGCACCGGGTGTCCCATAGCCCTGGGGTGGGCGAGTCACATACAGAGCAGCGGTGGTGTTAATAAATCACCACAACCGTGGGTGGCGTCACGGACAATAAACTCAATCCCCACACCCAAAAAAAACCCTTTTCACTCACGGGCGAGGAGCGCCGCTAGAGTCCCCGGGATCCGGCCCAACGCTCGAGCCACCGAGCAGCAGCATGCCGCAGCAGCCGCGACAGCCGGACCTGAGCAGCAGTGGGAGAGCGCGGCGTCCCCTCCTCCGCCCGCGACAGAACCGTAGGACCGGGGTCGGGCGGTGGCCCGCCGGTACCGAACCGGGAAGCGAAGTGAAGCCAGCACACACAGGCAGGGCCTGCGGACGTCGACCAGGCTTGGAGCCGCCGAAAAGGTCAAATCCCTTAGTGACCGGAACCCCAGGGGTTTCCTAACAGCCAAGACCCGATAGAAGGCAACCGTCCAACCAGCAGAAGGGAATACAGTTACCGCCAAAAGCTAGGATCCCAAGGGCAAGAGCCTGCGGGCAAAAGGGCTCCTCCGGCACATATACGCTGGGGAGCGGGTTACAGGTGGGAAGCCACCGGAGCCGAACAAACACACAGGTGCAGGAAAAGGCATCCACCACCAACCGTCCGGGAGAAGTCACAGCAGCTGGCTGCGGGACCCGTCCATCCAGCCGTTTGGTTTACCAGAGACTTTGCGTTTATTTGTGGCTGAGTGAGTACAACCGTGCCATCCGGCACCACGCTGCGCAGTCCCTGCGACCCTGCACCTTGCCAACCCTGCCTCCCCGACACCTCACCGGGCCCCGGGACCACCAACCCCTACCCAACCCGTGGATGGCGTCACGGACTCAAATCCCCAAACAAACTACCCCTTTCACTCACGGGCGAGGAGCGACGCTCGAGTCCACGGATCCGGCCCACCGCTCGAGCCACCGAGCAGCAGCAGCAGCGCCGGACCCGAGCGTTAGCGAGCGCAGCGCCCCGCCGCCCGCGACATCTGTACATGAGAAGATCTGTTGTGGGGGCTGTATACAGAAGGTTATTGTTTGGGGTCTGTACATGAGAAGATCTGGTGTGGGGTCTGTATACAGAGGGTTATGTTCTTGGAGTCTCTATATACACTTGAAGGTCCAATGTGTAGTCTGTAAATTGGGATATGGGGGGTCTGGTCTGAAGTCTTTCTACAGAGGGATATGGTCAGGAGGATATTGTGGCTTGGGGTCTGTATACAGATAGGCACTGGCCTTGGCTCTTGAGCGGGATTGGTATAAATGTGGGCCTAGTGTTTACAATTAGCATTTTTAGTGTGAAACGGGCAAAACTATACTGGATGCTGGATCTGCAATTGCACTAGGTCTTTTGAGTCTAGGAGGGTCCAAACTGTTCCTTTGGCTCATATATGAGAAGACCAGGACTGTTCAATACCCATCATAGTTGAGGTGCCTGCTGGTGATTTTCTATCCGGGCCCTCAAAAACTACACACCAGTGGTGTAACTTGAAGTTAATTGTTAGGGGGTCTGCTGTGGGGGTCTGTATTAGGGCTGTATTGAAGGGGTTGCATTAGGCTGTGGACGTGGCCTATATTGGAGAATTCCTCATGTTCCTTCTCAAAAGTTGACAAGTATATGTTCTAGTAGCTCGGGAGGGGAATACGCTGGGGTGTGCCGACATTTTTATTTCATGCAATGTGTATGATGATGCATGGAGCCGGGCAGGGACAGAGGCAATTACTCAAAAGTGTGAAGAATAGACAGGCAGGACTGATATTGAGCAAAGTCACAGAGCGGAGCGGAGATGGAGGCTGAGCTCATGTCGGGATGTGAGGTGCATGAAAAGTGGATGAGAAGGACCGACGAGGAGAATGGAGAACACTTCAAGAACACCGGCCGAGCAGAGGATGTGACCGCTGAAGATCACATAATACAATACATCTTATCTCCAACACTCTTATGTGTTTGTAAGCTTCATATCATCCCAATCTTCCTGGTTAATCAATAAAACACCATTAATAACCAGGTTATTGGAGACCTGGTCGAT
Source organism: Anomaloglossus baeobatrachus (assembly GCF_048569485.1). NCBI lineage: Eukaryota > Metazoa > Chordata > Amphibia > Anura > Aromobatidae > Anomaloglossus > Anomaloglossus baeobatrachus. Next base: position 38,746,583 of record NC_134363.1, read on the forward strand.
GAGATGTTGGGGATGAGGTGGACTTTCATCTTTGCGTACTTTCCAACTCTTTCAGAAAGTCTGGAATAAAGGAAGACCTCAAGGAGGAGTTGGCAAACCCCCTACACTACATTTCTTCGAAAGCAGACCCCAAAACTTTTTAACTTTTTCCTTCTCTGCCACTAAGAGTGAGCCCCTACCGCATCCTAATGCACATTTGGATGGGAAAATGGTGCAATGTAAAAAACAGGTTGTAATTATGCAAAAGCTATTCCTGGAATCAGCTCATATGGACCTTTTTTTAATAGTGAGTATACAGTGTGTCCACCCATATCCTGTCCACCGCCATTAACTTGAGAGCGGCGGCAGCTATAGGCATAGAAGTGGTGTCTAGGTATAGTAAAGTAACCATGCGCTACGCAATGAAACCACCTATAGCACCACCTGGTGGAAAACAACGGAGTTAGCATTTTTATCTCGAAAACGGAACGAGATAGAGAAAAAAAGTGAATTACAAAGTTGTAGGGCATCATCAATTCCATACAAATCGACCCCTTGCATACAGAAATGCTATGATATGAAACCCATGACCCCCTCCCCCCCCAAACATTGAATGCTGGTCACGCATATGTCGCGGGCGGGGAGGACGCAGTCGCTGCTGCGCTCTCGCTAACGCTCGGGTCCGGCGCTGCTGCGGCTGCTGCTCGGTGGCTCGAGCGGTGGGCCGGATCCGGGGACTCGAGCGGCACTCCTCGCCTGTGAGTGAAAGGGGTGGTTGGTTTGGGGGATTTAGTCCGGGATGCCACCCACAGATTGTGGTGAAGATAGGCACCACCGCTGCTGATGACGGGGATCCCGGGAGCGATGGTAAGGAGCAGCTGGGATGTTGTTTTCCCCCTCCGTGGGTAGGGATCGGTGGTCCCGGGGCCCGGTGATGTTGTGGGGAGGAGGCAGGGTTGGTGAGGTGCAGGGTTGCAGGGACAGCGCGGCGCGGTGCCGGATGCCACGGGTGTACTCACTCAGCAAGAAAGGTACAAAGTCCTCGGTAAACCAAACGGCTGGATGGACGGGTCCCGCAGCCGGCTGCAGTGCTTCTCCCCGGACAGGTAATGGCGGCTATCTTTCCCTGCACCTTAATGTTCTCTTTCTGACTACTATGGATTCCCAACAGTAGTCCGCTCCCCGGTGTATGGGTACCGGAGGAGCCCGTTTGCCCGCAGACGCTGGCCCTTGGGTCTCTAGCCTTAGGCGGTAGCTGTGTACCCTCACGGTGTGGGCTGTTGCCATCAATCGGGACTTTTGCTGTTGTGAAACCCCAGGGGTTCCAGTCACATTCGGATCTGACTATTGTCAGCAGCTCCAAGCCTGGTCGGGGTCCGATGGCCCTGCCTGTGTGTGCTGGCTTCACTTTGCTCCCTGGTCGGTACCGGCGGGCCGTCGCCCGTCCCCGGTCCTACGGTTCCGCGTTGCTCCACCACTCCTGCAGACGGCCACCACCGTCTGCCAACCTTGCTGTCAGTGCCTGGGCCACAAACCCAGACACCCAAGTGCTCACTCCTCTCCCTTCAAACTCCAACTTCTCACTGACACTTTTCCCACCTCCAGGCCTGTGAACTCCTCGGTGGGTGGAGCCAACCGCTTAGATCCGCCCCACCTGGTGTGGACATCAGACACTGGAGGGAGGCAGCAAGGGTTTTGTGTTTGGCTGGTGTCCCTGTCTAATGGGGGTGGGGGGTGTTTGTATGTTATTTGTGACGACCTGGCTACGCCAGGGCGCCACATTCCCCCTTGGTGAAATGCAGACCGTCCGCGGACTGCCCGTCCATCAGCAGTTTTATTTTTCTTTTAAAACTGTAAAAAGATAAATTAACATGGAAACATTTCAAACATAAGCATTTCTTGTGAGGACACTTCAAACGTTGCACATATAAACATAAACACTTTTAATAATGACGGACGGACGGATGTCTTCCGCTCTCCCACCCAAGCAACCTAGCCCTGATGCTGCCCCTAAGAAGTGGGCAGCACCCCTTGACCCTAGTCCAGGTTCAGGCTGCCCGAGCGGGAACGGGTACGGTTTCTCGCACCCGGCTGTCACTTCAGGGGACCCCACGTCCTTGGGGACCCCTGACCCCCGGAGGATGGCCACCGGTCCTGGTGGTGGCCGGGCCCCAGCCTGCTCTGCTGCGGGCCCTTCCTCCAATCTGCCTCTCTGGAGGCGGCAACAGTTTCCATCCCATAAAACTATTTACATGCCCACCAGTTCGTGGGTGGCCTGCCAGTTCTCGGCCATGTCCATGAGTAGTCTCTCATGCAGGTGGTAAACACATAAAGTCCCTCCGGGGACAACTTGCCGGCAACGGCCGGGGTTATCACGGTAGATAATTAGCTGAAAACTCGGTTGATTCGGATTGATTCAGTGTGCTGAGGGTACCAACGGGGACAACTTTCTCCTTTTCCTCATCTTTAAACAGCAATCCCGAGGCATAGCTGCTCTTGCTGCCGCTCCCGGTGTGGAGCACTTTCTGCTTGCTCCGGTTCAGGCGGTGTGGGGGATGGGCCCAGACAGAGTCCCTCCGTGCCGGCTACAACCGGTACCTTCATTACTGAGGGACCCCGCTGTGACGTGGCCTGCTCTGCCTCCTGGCAGCTGCATCCCCGCCTTGCCTCAGCCGAGGCCCGGGGTCTGGGAGCGGTTGACGGGACTTGCGGTGCTGGCCTCTGGTCGAGGATCGCCTCCGCTGCGGCCGGGCGGACTGCCGGGGCCGTCGTCATCTCCGTCGCAGTCAGGATGGAAGTCGGGATGGGTGCCAGGGCGGTGACAAAGGCAAGGCCCGGGGGTCGCAGGTCTGGGCCCTCTCCCTCAGATGCTGCGGGCTCCGCTACCGGTGACAGGGGTAACGGGTCGGTCGAGGCGTTGGCCGCGGGCATGGGCAGTGAGGGAGGTAGTGTGGTGGACGGCAGCAGGCCGGGCCCCTCAGCCGTATCGACCGATCCCTCAGGGACATAGGGGCGTGGGTCGCTTACCCGCTCCTCTGAGACCACCTCCACTTCGTATGCCCAAACGGTGCGGGCAGGCCCTTCATCTCCGACGTCCACTTCGCCAGCATGACGTGGACTTGGGCCTGGCACATCTTGCGGCTGGATCCAGGAACGTGTTTCAGCAGAGTCCTGGCGTCCCTGCACGCTGCAGCGCTAGTTACATGCCGCCGCAGCTGCGACCGCCACTCCTCCGACAGCTCCGTCGGGCACAGACATCTTTTTCCCGTCCCCCCTTGGTACTCTTCAGCACTTCCGTTTGTTGGGGGCGGGGCTTCGCTTTCGCGCCTTCCCTGCTTGGAGAAGATGCTCGAGCGGGAGATTTTCGCGCCAAGATGGCGGCGCTTCAAAATTTTCGGCCGGACACCGCCGGCGGAGATCACAAGGCGCACTTCTACTGGTAAGTAGATGGGTTCAATCCTGTTCGTGACGCCAAGTTGTCGCGGGCGGGGAGGATGCCGTCGCTGCTGCGCTCTCGCTAACGCTCGGGTCCGGCGCTGCTGCTGCTGCTCGGTGGCTCGAGCGGTGGGCTGGATCCGGGGACTCGAGCGGCGCTCCTTGCCCGTGAGTGAAAGGGGTGGTTGGTTTGGGGGATTTAGTCCGTGACGCCACCCACGGGTTGTGGTGAAGATAGGCACCACCGCTGCTGATGACGGGGATCCCGGGAGCGATGGTAAGGAGCAGCTGGGATGTTGTTTTCCCCCTCCGTGGGTAGGGGTTGGTGGTCCCGGGGCCCAGTGATGTTGTGTGGAGGAGGCAGGGTCGGTGAGGTGCAGGGTTGCAGGGACAGCGCGGCGCGGTGCCGGATGGCACGGGTGTACTCACTCAGCAAGAAAGGTACAAAGTCCTCGGTAAACCAAACGGCTGGATGGACGGGTCCCGCAGCCGGCTGCAGTGCTTCTCCCCGGACAGGTGATGGCGGCTATCTTTCCCTGCACCTTAATGTTCTCTTTCTGACTACTATGGATTCCCAACGGTAGTCCGCTCCCCGGTGTATGGGTACCGGAGGAGCCCGTTTGCCCGCAGGCGCTGGCCCTTGGGTCTCTAGCCTTAGGCGGTAGCTGTATACCCTCACGGTGTGGGCTGTTGCCTTCAATCGGGACTTTTGCTGTTGTGAAACCCCTGGGGTTCCAGTCACATTTGGATCTGACTATTGCCGGCGGCTCCAAGCCTGGTCGGGGTCCGATGGCCCTGCCTGTGTGTGCTGGCTTCACTTCGCTCCCCGGTCGGTACCGGCGGGCCGTCGCCCGTCCCCGGTCCTACGGTTCCGCGTTGCTCCACCACTCCTGCAGACGGCCACCACCGTCTGCCAACCTTGCTGTCAGTGCCTGGGCCACAAACCCAGACACTCAAGTGCTTGCTCCTCTCACTTCCAACTCCAACTTCTCACTGACACGTTTCCTGCCTCCAGGCCTGTGAACTCCTCAGTGGGTGGAGCCAACCGCTTAGCTCCGCCCCACCTGGTGTGGACATCAGACACTGGAGGGAGGCAGCAAGGGTTTTGTGTTTGGCTGGTGTCCCTGTCTAATGGGGGTGGGGGGTGTTTGTATGTTATTTGTGACGACCTGGCTAGGCCAGGGCACCACACATATGGCGCTCATTTAAGTTTGATGCTCAAAGTGGCCACTGTCAGCTGCAATGCACATCTGGGCTCTGGACAGACGTGTGCAATATGGAGGTGACACGTTTGCACAAGCATCTGTGATACGTCGTCGTAGGTCCTGCAATGTTGGTGGAGGGGTCGCATACACCTGCTGTTTGATGTGACCTCACAGAAAGAAGTCCAATGGGGTCAGGTCAGGTGAGCGTGGAGGCCACTCCATGCAGCCACCATACCCAATGACTTGTAGGAAGGTCTCCATGAGGTATCGCTTCACGTCCGCAGCCTTGTGAGTTTTACACGTTCTAATCATAGCATTTCTGTATGCAAGGTGTCGATTCGTATTGAATTGATGATGCCCTACAACTTTGTAATTCACTTTTTTCTCTATCTCGTTCCATTTTCGAGATAAAAATGCTAACTCCGTTGTTTTCCACCAGGTGGTGCTATAGGTGGTTTCATTGCGTAGCACATGGCTACTTTACTATACCTAGACACCACTTCTATGCCTATAGCTGCCGCCGTTCTCAAGTTAATGGCGGTGGACAGGATATGGGTGGACACACTGTATAAGGAGATTCACATAGTAGTACTGTGGTCATACTTGCCATTGCTTGGAGTTAATCCACAGTCACCTGTGCCGTGGCCCATTTTCCACTCCACTGAGCCACAGTCTGGTTCGGTCACTGTCCTGGTTCTGAACACTTTTGTCTGTGTGGACATTGTGTGTTCGTTGTCTTTCTGTCAACAAGTGTTTCCTATGATGTTATTCAGTCTGCACCATCACACGACGAGTGTAACTATATGAAGCCTCCTCGGGCTTCTGACTCGCCCACCCCAGGGCTATGGGACACCTGGTGCCGGGCCGGACTAGTCCGGGGATCGTCAGTGGTGGCTGGGCCCGACTCCGTGCCCTGGTGGGGTCAATTAATATGGCTGGTGACTTGGGGTGATTAAAGTTTATATTTGTCGTGACGCCACCTGTGGTTTGCGGCTATTAAGCCGCCGCTGCTGTATGGGGCCTCCGGGGCTGATGGAATGGCAGCTTGGATGGTCCTGCTCCCCACAGGTGGAGCGGTGCCCCGGGGACACTGTTGGTGCTTGTAAGTGTCTATGCAGTGATAGAAGTCTATGAAGATGAAATAACTGAGGCAACACCAAGGGTGCAGTTTCAAGTTGTTTACTCACAGTTCCTGGTAGGTGCACACTGGTGCCTCTGGACTGCTGAAACCCACTGTCAGGGACCTCCGCCAATCCTGGGTAGATCTGGGGGTAAAAGCCGGTGCACCCCTCTATGTGTTCCTTTCTTCAGCTGTCTCCTTAAGCTTTGCCCTTGTTGGCTGAACCTGGCTCGGCCTCCACTACAGTCTCCGGGCCAGGGGCTTGCCTGTCGGTAATTTACCCCCTTTCTAGAGGTTCTGCTGTGGGCTGTGGCCCGGGGAGCTTGCAGCTTTCCCTGGACCTCGGTTTTTACTTTAGGAGATGACTTTTCCTCCTCCAGTGTCTAGGGACTGTCCCCTGTGTGCAGCTTGATCCTTCCACCGAACCTTCTTATTGTGGAACAGGCCACGAGCCTCAAAGCTATCTGTGGCCCTGGAATCCCTTCTTTTCTCTACCTGGTGTCACCTGGACCCTCTGAGTCCCAGGGTCTTCACCAGGAAGCGTCACTTTCTTCTCTTGCTCCTGACTGACTAGAGCACTACTCTTCTCTCTCTTCTGCCTCCTGCAGACTGTCTGTCTCCTCTGCCTCCCGCAGACTTCTCTCTAACTGACTACTCTTGACCTTCCTTGTCTCTCTACCCTCGGCTGGCTCCTCCCACCCACCCAGTTGCTAAGCTACCACCCTATGGGAGCAGGGATGGGTCTTACGGCCCCTCCCAGCATGCAGCATGGGAGGGTTGCTGCCACTGTCCCTGGTCCCTGTGTTTACCTAACAATGGGTGTAGTGTGAATTTGCCTGTGGACCGGCGTTCACTCCTTTCCTTACCCAGGATGGGACATCACACCTCTGGCTGGGGTGCAATGTCTCTGTGGCGACGGAAACCTCAGGGGCGCCACACTTCCATGTCCTCCTGGTGATATTTCTGAAGTTGACCGTACTCTGAATTACAGCCAGTTTTGCTAGTGTTTCTCTTGGCAGATTATAACTTTGGTTTACCTTATTTTACTCTGCACCTTCCCCTGGATCGTTAAGGAGGTACGTGGAACCCATGTTGGCTGCTTAGGAAGCAAAAGTCCAAGTGGTCATTTGAGTCATGCAGTTAGGGTTCTTTCAGTCTGCGCAGGGACCTTTAGGAACTGCGCAGCTGGGACCTCCTAGTCTGTACAAGAACCAAGCAGGTCAGGTGCAGAAGTTTTAAGTAAGACCTATTTTTTGTTATTTACCATGTGTGCATTTTAGTTCGCATAACACATGCTGTATCTCCTGGGAACATCTATCAGGCTTCTGGAAAAATGGGAGTGCTTTCCTCCCCTCTGTACAGGTTGAGCCGGCTGTGTATTAACATGACTGAGATGGAGCAGAGCGGAAGAGAGAGAACTGCTCTGTAGATGCCGTAGAATCACTGGCAATAGCGATCCATGACACCTCTGAGCAGGGAGAGATAATTGTAAGGCAGAACAGGTAGGTAGTTAGCAACTACCTGTCAGTAAATGATTAGCCACGTAATAAAAAAGTCCCAAGATAATCCCTTTAAAATCTATCAATTAAAAATGGATAGAACTCTGAAGTATGAAGTAGTTTTCAATGTTCCATCCATTATACACAAATTCTCATCCAAAGACTAATGGATGAGAATTGGAGCTGTTATGAGCCTCATGGACAAGAGACACGGATCCGTTTTTTTTTAAAACTATGAAACTCTATGGGTCAGTTCACTTTCCAAGACAAGAAATGTATAGAAAATAGATGTGAGCCCTGGCTGACCCACATCACCCGCATAGTACCACGTATAGCACGCTCCAGTTCCCCCTATACTGCGGTAACCAGGTAAATGTGAATAATTCATAGGAAGGTATTTTAGCATCAAATATTTACTCTCGTCAAGGTGAATTAAAGTGGAAATGTTGACGTTATAAAAAAATAAATTGGGTCACGTCCTATTATATGTACAGTATGTGTCCAGCGGCTGCAAGAGGAAACACGTATGTATAAATGATTTGACTTTCGTTAACCACTTAATAAGGATACAGTGATTTTTTTTGTGTGATTTCATTGTCCCTATGGGGTGCATAGGGGAACATATTAGTTATTGCTTATTACTATTGATGAGTAAGCACTAGCATGCTCGGGTGCTCGGTACTTGTAACTAGTGATGAGCGGGCACTACCATGCTCAGGTGCTCGGTACTTGTAACTAGTGATGAGCGGGCATTACCATGCTCGGGTGCTCGGTACTTGTAACTAGTGATGAGCGGGCACTACCATGCTCGGGTGCTCTGTACTCGTAACTAGTGATGAGCGGGCACTACCATGCTTGGGTGCTCAGTACTCGTAACTAGTGATGAGCGGGCACTACCATGCTCGGGTGCTCAGTACTCGTAACTAGTGATGAGCGGGCACTACCATGCTCAGGTGCTCGGTACTTGTAACTAGTGATGAGCGAGCACTACCATGCTCAGGTGCTCAGTACTCATAACTATTGATGAGCGGGCACTACCATGCTCGGGTGCTCAGTACTGGTAACTAGTGATGAGCGAGGACTACCATGCTCGGGTGCTCTGTACTCGTAACTAGTGATGAGCGGGCACTACCATGCTCGGGTGCTCAGTACTTGTAACTAGTGAAGAGCGGGCACTACCATGCTCGGGTGTTCGGTACTTGTAACTAGTGATGAGCGGGCACTACCATGCTCAGGTGCTCTGTACTCGTAACTAGTGATGAGCGGGAACTACAAGTTACAGGTACTGAGCACCCGAGCATGGTAGTGCCCGCTCATCACTAGTTACGAGTACTGAACACCCAAGCATGGTAGTGCCCGCTCATCACTAGTTACGAGTACAGAGCACCCGAGCATGGTAGTGCTCGCTCATCACTAGTTACAAGTACCGAGCACCCGAGCATGGTAATGCCCGCTCATCACTAGTTACAAGTACCGAGCACCTGAGCATGGTAGTGCCCGCTCATCACTAGTTACGAGTACAGAGCACCTGAGCATGGTAGTGCTCACTCATCACTAGTTACGAGTACAGAGCACCCGAGCATGGTAGTGCCCGCTCATCACTAGTTACCAGTACAGAGCACCCGAGCATGGTAGTGCCCGCTCATCACTAGTTACGAGTACAGAGCACCCGAGCATGGTAGTGCCCGCTCATCAGTAGTTACCGAGTACTGAGCACCCGAGCATGGTAGTGCCCGCTCATCACTAGTTACAGAGTACTGAGCACCCGAGCATGGTAGTGCCCGCTCATCACTAGTTACCGAGTACTGAGCACCCGAGCATGGTAGTGCTCGCTCATCACTAGTTACAGAGTACTGAGCACCCGAGCATGGTAGAGCCCGCTCATCACTAGTTACAGAGTACTGAGCACCTGAGCATGGTAGTGCCCGCTCATCACTAGTTACGAGTACTGAGCACCTGAGCATGGTAGTGCCCGCTCATCACTAGTTACAGAGTACTGAGCACCCGAGCATGGTAGTGCCCGCTCATCACTAGTTACCGAGTACTGAGCACCCGAGCATGGTAGTGCTCGCTCATCACTAGTTACAGAGTACTGAGCACCCGAGCATGGTAGTGCCCGCTCATCACACCCCTTCATTTTAGGAATTGTGGGTTTTCCAGCTCACCCCCCCCCGCCATACTGGCAGACACAGACAGAAGAGGGCCTCTGTGCAAGGGGAGTATATGGGCCCTTTGCAGCTCATCATAATGCCCCATTCCACTGCTTATTTGGAGGCAGTAATGGCCCCTTGACCTCTTAGACCCCTGTACGGCACCACAGGTTGCACCAATGATATGTCAGCCTCTCCGCCACCACTAATGCCTTCCAATACGTCAATGAGCATAAATAAAAGCTTAGATCTGTTTAGACCACAATCATTGGGAGAACCAGATCTGAGATAGCACAGGCTGCCAAAACCAGCAAGAAATAACCCGCAACCGCTCCTGCAGAGCAACAATACGGAATATTACATTTCCTGCAGGTTAAGACAACTTTGCTTTTAATGTCTAAGTTACGCCATGTCTTGTATAGTCGTAATCGCGTCTCCCAGGGTGGATATTCAGTGTATTGTCGCTCAGCCTCCCGGGAAAGGCGAGCCCCTGGAAGGGATAGTCAGAGGCCGGATCTGCCTGTGAGACGCTCCCCGCAGCGCTGCTTATGATAATATACAGCCAGCGCTCTCCTTCTTCTCAGATATTAGGTCACCGGTTGATCTTACGTCTCTTGCCAAGGGCACTTAGCATTAGGAAGTTGTCCTTCTGTGCCAGCTCCGAATAGATATGGAGCCATATTTTATTTATCCTGCGGTCAACTCAACACCCACATCCCAGATTTTGGGACAACGCCCAAAAAAATTTAAAGTTATCGGAGAATATTTACATTGAGTGAAGGTAAAAAGAAAATGAAGGCTATTTAAGGAACCTTATTAGGTCTCAGAGGCTGAAAAAATCTCTTATGACAGGGGTCGGGACTAGGGATGATCGAATACCTCAAATATTCGGCTTTGCGAATATTTGCCGAATAGGTTGCTGCTATTCGACTATTCGCGAATATTCAATGAACAATGGAAGTCTATGGAAAACCCCAATAACAACTATTCGGGCTTCCCATAGACTTACATTGTGCATCTGACTCGCCCACCCCAGGGCTATGGGACACCCGGTGCCGGCCCGGACTAGTCCGGTGGTAGTCAGTGGTGGCTGGGCCCGGCTCCGTGGCCCTGGTGGGTGTCAGTTAAATATGGCTGATGACTTTAAGTTTGTGTTCGTGACGCCACCTGTGGTATGCGGCTATTAAGCCGCCGCTGCTGTGTAAGGCCTCCGGGGTGATGAAGTGGCAGCAATGGTGGTACTGCTCCCCACAGGTGGAGCGGTGCCCCGGGACACAGTTGGTGCTTGTGGAAGTCTATGGTGTTGTGTGACTAGCACGGTGCAGGGCCGACAGGCAATGAAAGAACCAGGCACAAACAGTAGTCTCTTTACCTTCTCCTCTTTTACTCGGCAGAAGTTTAGTCCAGGGAGACCGTCACAGATGGTAAAGATGGTCCGGCCGGCCTGGAAGTGCCTGGGGTGATCTTTGGCCAGTTGAGTATGAGGCCTACTCCCTAATCTTTCTTTGCTGTTTTAGGACACTGCACTTTGGGTTAGCAATTGCCCTCCTGCTGCTGGGACTGGTGGTTCGTCCCTTTTTCTGTGTGGTAGACTGCGCAGGCCCTCTCTGGTGCTTCTCTGCTGGAGTCCACACCGGGCCCTTGGGATGCAGCTGTACCTTCAGATTGCTTCTGGGCCAGGGGGCTTGCAGCTCTCCTGCCCTCCGGATTCAGCTACCAGGGATGGATTTTATGCCCTGGCAACCACAGACTCCGATGTCCGAGTCTCTTCTGTGCCTCTCTGCACCTCTTGCTTCACTGGGCCAAGCTATCCCAGCTCTAGGCCCCAGTTCTACAAGGCAGCACTACTCTCCGTCTGTCCTCTTTCACTCCTGTCTACAGACTAACTACTACTTCCTCCCTCCAGCCAGACTTAAGGAATCCTCCCTGAAATTCCAGGTTCAGAGCTCCCTCTGCTGGCCGGAGGGAGAACTGTGTTGGGTGTTAAACTTACTGGCCAATAGATCTCCCAATTACCTCCAGGCTCAGCATTAACCCTTTGGGAGGGCAATGCTGTTGTGGCGACCAGGTCCTGGGGCGCCACACTCCCCCTTAGTTAAATTCAGTACTCCCGGACTGTAGAAACAAACATGACATGTTAGAACATTTCATCCCATTATGGGAGGCGCATTACTTGAACGTTACAAACTTAAACATTACTATAAGAGTCCAGTGTGGCTCCCTGCGGGTGTCCATTACACTGCTCCATGGGGGACCCGCCGCGATCAAACCCCCAACGTAGGCTCTGGGCATGCGTCAGAGCATTGATGACCCCACTCTATGCACGCCGGACGGGTTTTTCTTCAGGGGTGTTGAGCACACTGGTGCTAACTATGAACAATTTAGGTGTTGGCCACCCATAGTCCAGTGGCCCAATTGTCCATTTACTTAATCACCTAAGACAAAAAGCATTGTATACACAACATGACAGACATTTCACATAACTATTTACATTCTGTTAGATATTTTACTTTCTATGTTCTATACCTTGGAGGGGGCTGTCCCCGAGTGCTACGTTGGGACCGGCGTAGCTCTGGGGTTTGTCCCTGACTACTTAGAGTGTCTGCCCCCCCCCGTGTGATTGGTAGGCCTAACCCTGACAGGGATACATGTCGGTTGCCTACGGGATCTCAGATTCGCCAAGGGTACGGCAGGTTCACCACTGGCAGGGGGTTGAACCTCCTGTTCCACTGCTGGCGTGTCACCTCGTGTTGGAGCGGCCGGTTCTTTAGGTGGATCTGGAACCCCTTCTGTTTCTGGCTCGACCAACTGCGGGAACGTCAAGACTGGTACCACTATGGCATTGTTTATTCGGGTCCAAGTTTTGGGGAATTTTCCAAGGATTGTTTGGATCATCTCTTCCTCTTTTTCTTGACTTTGGGGACTTTCTTGTACTTCTTCTACTTCTTTTTGGGTTCTGCACCGTTCAGGGCACGCTTTCAGGCGGTCTCGAGAAATTGCTTGATAGGTCTTGCCTTCATCCTTGCTTATGAGGCATACCTTACTATTGTCAAAGTTAGAGGGGATAATGGTGTAGGGCTCGTTTTCCCACTGATCATCCAATTTATGCGTCCTCCGCTTCTTCTTGAGGACTTGTTCTGTCGCGGGCGGGGAGGAGGGTGTCAGCACACCGCGCTCACCCCTTCTGCTCGGGTCCGGCAGTTGCTCCTGGTGGCTCGAGCTGCGGGCCGGATCCCGGGGTGTCTCGAGCGACACTCCTCGCCCGTGAGTGAAAAGGGGGTTGTTTGTTGGGATTATAGTTCGTGACGCCACCCACGGTTGTGGTGATGGCACCACCGCTGCTCAGTGTGAGGGTCCCGGGGATGGTGATGGGAGCAGCCAGGTGTTGTGTTGCCCCTCCGTGGGTAGGGGTTGGTGATCCCGGGGCCCGGTGAAGAGATGTGAAGTGTAGGGCCTGGAGGGCGCAGGGACGCGGGGGCAGCGCTATGCCTTGCGGCACTGTGGTACTCACTCAGCCTGAGACACGGACACAGTTTGTACGGTAAACCAACGGCTGGTAGGACAGTCCCACAGACGGTTGCACCTGCACTCCCGGTAGGTGACGGTGACGTCTCTCTTCCTTGCACCTGTTTGACTGATGGTAGCGGTGGATTCCCTCCGGTTACCCGCTCCCCGACTGCAATCTGGGCTGGAGGAGCTCTACACTTTGCCCGCAGGCGCTGGCCCTGGGGAAACTGGTGCCTTGGCGGTGGCGGTGTCTCCCCGGTAATGGTCGGGCTGTTGCCGTCAATCGGGACTTTGTTGCTGGGGGATCGGCGTCCCCTTCACTGACGGATTCGGCAAATTGGGCGACTCCTAGCCTTGCCGGGGTCCGAGAGGCCCCTGCCCTGGTGCTGACTGTCCTTCGGAACACTGCTCCAGACCACCGGGCACACAGCCAACGGGGTCCTTCCAGGAACTTCCAAACGGTCCCCCTCCGGACAGTCACCGCCGTCGCTGACCTTGCTGTTCTAGCCCTACACACAGCTGGGCTCTCAGGCTTCTCCTTCTCTCTGCTCTGTCACCACTTCTTGCTTTCCTCCTTTTCCACTTTCCTTTCCTTCACTTTCTCTTCTGGTTGTTTCCTCTAGCCCCTGCCTGGGCTACTCTGCTGTTCACTCAAGCTCCTCCTGAGCTAATCTGCTCTCTTGCCCTGCCCGGGCTAAACTGCTGTTCACTCGTTCATGTCCCTGACAGTTCTGCCTGGTAACGTCCTGCCTCCAGAGTTGTGAGCTCCTTGGTGGGCGGAGCCAACCGCCTGGCCCACCCCCTGGTGTGCATCACAGACTCCTGGAGGGAGGCAACAAGGATTTCTGGTTAGCAGGTGTGCCTACCTGGAGTGTGGGGTGTAGTGGTGTTGTTATCTGTGTCCCCTGGCTTGCCCAGGGCGACACATTCCCCCTTAGCAAAATGCAGACCGTCCGCGGGCTGCCGTCCTACACCGGTTTTATTTTTCTGTAAAAAGGGGATAACAGGGTTAAACAAAACATAAGCATTTTCAATCAACTCTTCCCAAGACGGGAGGCACATTTTACTTTTAACGTTTCAACGGTGTACGGTCACGGTTTCCGCTCTCTCCCACCCAAGCAACCTGGCCCTGATGCTGCCCCTAAAACCCAGGCAGCACCCCTTGACCCACAGTCCAGCACAAGTCACCCGAGCGGGATCTGTCCTTCCCTCCAGAGGGTAGCCACCGGTCCCTTTGGTGGCTGGGCCCTGGCCTGCTCTGCTCAGGGCCCTCCCTCCAACCTGCCTCTCCGGAGGCGGCATTGCGGAAACGGTAACGGTACCCAACATATTTACAAGCCACTAACGTTTGTGGTTGCCCTGCAGAGTTCACGGGCTTGTCCATGGCTAGTTCCCATGCATTTTTAAACTTTTAACGGTTCCCACGGGGACAACGGTGCCGGCTCCAGCCGGTTGCAAATCAACAAAATAAATCAGGTGATTTCTCAGGTAATCATTTTCATTATCTTTTCAACTTCAGTAAAACTTTCAAACAACAAACAAGCAGGTGGTCCCAACGGGGACGGTGCTGCGGGCCTCCATTGCCCTACTCCGGTCCTGCTGCTGCTTCATCCGAGGGAGGGGGTGCAGAGCTCATCTTGCCCTCCGGGCTGCCCCTCAGCTTCACATCCAGGGCAAACCACCCCCTCTCTCCGCAGTGCCGAGTGTACCGCACCATGTCTCCCGGGATAAGATTGCGGCCAGGATGCTCTTCGGGCAGGTGAGCATGCACATCCCGCCGGGCTACAAATACCTCGGCCTCCAGGCCCGGTTCGTATATGAACCCGTAGCCCCGGCGGATATCGAATCGCCTCACCTGCCCCTCGTAGAACGGGCCCCGGACACGGAAGGTCGCTTGCCGCAGGTTCTCCTTTTCCCGTATGACTCGGGCCACCATCTCGGCTTTCCTACACTCCCTCTCCGCGATTTCCAGGCCCAGCTTGGTCGGCTCCCTGTCCCAGTATGGCTCCGGCGCACGGGTTGAGCCCCGCGGGACATTCAGCACGTTACCCACTGTCAGGAAGGTGGGTGGCGTATCCCGCGGTGTCATGGCCTTGGGCGCTGCCTTGCAGCAACAACCCGGCGCCACCTCAGCCGAGGTGTGGGGGATGGGCACAGGGGCTTTCCGCAGTTGGGCCTTCGGCTCGGAGCGGGTCATCGGCTCCGGCTCGGGGAACTGCTCGGGGACTGTCTCTGGCGCAATCTTCGGGGCCTTCCATGGCAATGCCGCTGACCTGCTGCGTGCTCCGGCTACAGGTTGGCCCACTTGGGCGGGGACGCTGGGTACTGCTACCGGTTGCGGTGGTAGCAGGCCTAGTGGCGGGGTCACGGCCTCCGGGACGGGTGGCGAGGGAGGCAGCGAAGGGAGAGGGCTTGGACCGGGCCCCACAGCCGCGATGACCGGCCCCTCAAGGGCGTCGGGACGTGGGTCACTCACCCTCCCTTTCTCCGCTTCCTCCTCGCGTCTCCGCACGGTGGCTACAACGTCCGCCATGTCGGCCTCCCACTCCTCCATGAGGAGCTGCATCTTCACCTGCAGCCGTTGGTAGAGCTGCGCGGTCCGGATCTCTACCCACGCCGCGGTTCCAGGCGCGGGGGGCACGGTGTCGCGGGACGGCATCCACATGACGGCTGGTTCGTTTGTTTCCAGGAACGGGATGTTTGCAGAGTCCTGGCGTCCCTGCTTTTATAGCGGCGACTACATGCCGCCAGCCGCCATCGCGTCCCCCTTAGCTCTTTCCGGCCCCTCCTCTCTCGGGGCGGGGTTTTGGCCTTCGCGCCTCTACTGCTCGAGAAGACGCTCGAGCGGGAACTTTTCGCGCCAAAGATGGCGGCTTCTGAAATTTTTCTGCCGGATACCTCCGGCGGTAACAAGGCGCACCTCTACCAGACGGCAGAGCGGTAAGATCCTGTTCGTGACGCCAAGTTGTCGCGGGCGGGGAGGAGGGTGTCAGCACACCGCGCTCACCCCTTCTGCTCGGGTCCGGCAGTTGCTCCTGGTGGCTCGAGCTGCGGGCCGGATCCCGGGGTGTCTCGAGCGACACTCCTCGCCCGTGAGTGAAAAGGGGGTTGTTTGTTGGGATTATAGTTCGTGACGCCACCCACGGTTGTGGTGATGGCACCACCGCTGCTCAGTGTGAGGGTCCCGGGGATGGTGATGGGAGCAGCCAGGTGTTGTGTTGCCCCTCCGTGGGTAGGGGTTGGTGATCCCGGGGCCCGGTGAAGAGATGTGAAGTGTAGGGCCTGGAGGGCGCAGGGACGCGGGGGCAGCGCTATGCCTTGCGGCACTGTGGTACTCACTCAGCCTGAGACACGGACACAGTTTGTACGGTAAACCAACGGCTGGTAGGACAGTCCCACAGACGGTTGCACCTGCACTCCCGGTAGGTGACGGTGACGTCTCTCTTCCTTGCACCTGTTTGACTGATGGTAGCGGTGGATTCCCTCCGGTTACCCGATCCCCGACTGCAATCTGGGCCGGAGGAGCTCTACACTTTGCCCGCAGGCGCTGGCCCTGGGGAAACTGGTGCCTTGGCGGTGGCGGTGTCTTCCCGGTAATGGTCGGGCTGTTGCCGTCAATCGGGACTTTGTTGCTGGGGGATCGGCGTCCCCTTCACTGACGGATTCGGCAAATTGGGCGACTCCTAGCCTTGCCGGGGTCCGAGAGGCCCCTGCCCTGGTGCTGACTGTCCTTCGGAACACTGCTCCAGACCACCGGGCACACAGCCAACGGGGTCCTTCCAGGAACTTCCAAACGGTCCCCCTCCGGACAGTCACCGCCGTCGCTGACCTTGCTGTTCTAGCCCTACACACAGCTGGGCTCTCAGGCTTCTCCTTCTCTCTGCTCTGTCACCACTTTTTGCTTTCCTCCTTTTCCACTTTCCTTTCCTTCACTTTCTCTTCTGGTTGTTTCCTCTAGCCCCTGCCTGGGCTACTCTGCTGTTCACTCAAGCTCCTCCTGAGCTAATCTGCTCTCTTGCCCTGCCCGGGCTAAACTGCTGTTCACTCGTTCATGTCCCTGACAGTTCTGCCTGGTAACTTCCTGCCTCCAGAGTTGTGAGCTCCTTGGTGGGCGGAGCCAACCGCCTGGCCCACCCCCTGGTGTGCATCACAGACTCCTGGAGGGAGGCAACAAGGATTTCTGGTTAGCAGGTGTGCCTACCTGGAGTGTGGGGTGTAGTGGTGTTGTTATCTGTGTCCCCTGGCTTGCCCAGGGCGACACAGTTCTCCAGGTGCTAAGGGAGTTGCTGGAGCTGTTTGATTGTAATGCTGCTCTTGTCTCGTTCTTGCTTGAGACAGGCTCCTCTCTACGCATTCCTGGACCTTACGGTACCGCTGCTGCCGCTCTGTATCCCAATCCTCTATTTCCTGAACCGCCTCAGGTGACACAGTCCCCATCTCAAAGTCTACGGGTAACTTGCCAGGTCTGGCTCGCATCAGGTAAGCAGGGCTGCAGTTGGTCGAATTCACCGGGATATGGTTGTACAAGTCTACCAGATCTGGTAACTTTTCTGGCCATTGGTTTCTTTCTTCCAAAGGTAGAGTCTTGAGCATGTCAATAACCACATGGTTCATCTTCTCGCACAATCCATTGGTTTGGGGGTGGTACGGTGTGGTTCTGATTTTCTTACAACCGTACATGTTACAGAACTCTTGGAACACTTCTGCCTCGAATGCAGGACCCTGATCAGTCAGTACCCTTTCAGGGTAACCGTGAGGTCGACAAAAGTAGGCCTGAAATGCTCTCGCTGCTGTTCTGGCTGTCTGGTCCTTCACGGGCACTACTACCAGGAAACGAGAGTAATGGTCCACAATGGTGAGGGCGTACACATAACCTGACCGGCTTGGTGTTAACTTCACGTGGTCCAGAGCCACCAACTCCAGGGGCTGCTTCGTGACAATTGGCTGTAGGGGAGACCTCTGGCTAGCATCATCTTTCCGCCTCAGGTTACACGGACCACAGTCTCGGCACCACTTCTCGACTGTCTTTCTCATGTGCACCCAGTAGAACCGATCACGGAGTAGGGTCTCCAACTTCTTCCACCCGAAGTGTCCTGCATTATCATGATAAGCTGCTAGGACCATTGGAGCATCCCTCTGCGGAACCACTATCTGCCAGACGAGTTCATTCGTTCGCCAGTTGACATATCTTTTACAGAGCTTGCCTTGATAGGTGAACAGTCGTCCCCTCTCCTTCCACAACTGCTGGGCTTCTTCTGGAGCATCTGGGCCAAGATGAGTCTCAGGTTGTGCTAGCTTTTCTTTGACCAATCGCACGGCCGGACCTTGGTGATGGAAAGCCGGTAACTCTATCTCTTCGAGTTCATCCAGGTCTTCTCCAGACTCGGGTAAGTGAGGCATTCTGGACAGCGCATCAGCATTGTTATTCTTCTTGCCAGCCCGATACTTGATGGTAAAGTCAAAGTTAGACAGCCGGGCCATCCATCGCTGTTCCAACGCACCTAACTTGGCTGTTGCCAGGTGTGTCAACGGATTGTTGTCCGTGAAGATGGTGAGCTTGGCCGATGCCAGATAGTGCTTGAAGCGTTCAGTCACTGCCCAAACAATAGCGAGGAACTCCAGCTTGAAGGAACTGTAGTTTTCTGGATTCCTTTCTGTGGGCCGTAGTTTCCTACTGGCGTACGCGATCACCCTCTCTCTGCCTCCCTGCACCTGGGACAGAACTGCTCCCAGTCCCACGTTGCTGGCGTCTGTATACAGTACAAACGGCTGGCTGTAGTCAGGGTAGGCCAGAATCTCTTCTCCCGTGAGAGCCCCTTTCAGCCGGACAAAGGATGTTTCTAGTTGGCTGCTCCATTCAAATGGAGGGCTCTGCTTCTTAGCCTGCTTTGGCTGGCCCACCAGGAGATCTTGAAGGGGCGCTGCTATCTTGGTGAAACCATCAATGAACCTTCGGTAGTAGCCCACCAGCCCAAGGAACTGCTGCACCTCCTTTACCGTGGTGGGTCTTGGCCAGTCCTTGATTACGGTGACTTTCTCCGGATCAGGTGCCACACCTTCCGCGCTGACCACATGACCCAGGTACTGTACCTTTGGCTTCAAGAGGTGACATTTGGACGGCTTTATCTTCAGGCCATATTTCGACAAGGACTCAAACACTTCTGCTAAGTGCCTCAGGTGGTCTTCATAAGTCTTGGAGTAGACTATGACGTCATCCAGGTACAACAGCACGGTTTCAAAGTTGTGGTGGCCCAAGCAGCACTCCATCAACCTTTGGAATGTCCCTGGAGCGTTGCAGAGCCCGAATGGCATACAGTTGAACTCACAGAGACCCATTGGTGTCGTGAATGCAGTCTTCTTCTTGTCCGCCTCTGCCACGGGAACCTGCCAATACCCACTGGTGAGATCCAAGGTGGAGAAATAGTTAGCTGACTTTAAGGCTGTTAGTGACTCCTCTATTCTGGGCAGTGGATAAGCATCTTTATGTGTAATGCGGTTAATTTGCCTGTAATCTACGCACATTCTCATTGTACCATCTTTTTTCTTTACGAGTACTAGTGGAGCTGCCCAGGGGCTACAACTATCTCTGATAACCCCAGCCTCCTTCATTTCCCGCAACATTTCTTTGGCACGCTGATACTGTGCGGGGGGTACAGGGCGGTATCTCTCTTTAATGGGATGATGATCACCCGTGGGGATTTGATGTTTAACCCCTTTCACCTGCCCAAAATCTAGGGGGTGTTTGCTGAAGACCCGCTCGTACTCCTGTACCACCCGGTAAACCCCATGCTTTTGGTGTGAGGGGGTGGAGTCGGTGCCCACATGTAATTTTTGGCACCAGTCTTCCAGCTGCCCCTTGGAGCCATTGTCTTCCGCCTGGTCGGACGGGATCAAGGGTTCCACTGTTTTGATGGTATTGTTGCTGACAGTGTACAGTTTTGCTACAGTGGCGTACCGGGGCAATTTGGCCTCCTCCTCCCCACAATTCAGGACACGGACGGGCACTCTCCCCTTGCGGACGGTTGCTACCTCTCTGGCTACCAGGACTCCAGGCCTACTGTCTGAATACACCGTTTCTACCAAGGCATGGTAATCCTGACCCTTGAGGCCTATTGCTGCCCGACACCATATCAACATTTCACTTCTTGGGGGTATTGCAATGGGGAGGGGGTCACTTACCCTCACACTGCCAATTTCTCCTCCGGCCAGCTCTACCTGCTGCCTCCTCATCAGGGCTCTGATCTCCCTCTGTAGGGCACGCTGCTGCCCGGAGCTGGCGGTTTCAGACGCCTGTTGCAACAAAATTATCACTTCGGCAATACAATTTTCTATCACATTTGTACCAATGGTTAGCAGTGGGTCAGATTCTTTGCGATCTATATCTACAATTATCATCCCCTGACATGGCAATTCTACCCGCCCCACTTTAATGGTTACTTCTTTGTACCCAATTTGAGGTAAGGGCTGACCATTACTGGCCACAATTGTTAAACCATCATCTGGGCCATGGTCAATGTCTGAATCAGCCCAATATCTTTTGTACAGTTTGTAGGGGATGGTTGTTACCTGGGACCCCGTATCCAGGAGGGCATTCAAAGGGATCCCATCCAGCACAATAGGAAGGACCGGTCGTCCTCCCACATACTTGCGGCTGGGGTTTGAGCCGGGCTTCCTTACACCTGGGGGTTGGCTCCTGGCCCCAGGCTCGGCCCATTTAAAGGACAGCGTCGTGCAATGTGGCCCGCCTGGCTGCAGCGGCGGCAGATCGGTTGTCCTGTTGAATCGTACCGGTCTGTGTCTTTTCCTCGGGTCGGCGGAATCCTCCTCTGTCGCATCCATGGGACGTCATCTGGGCTGGAGGCCAACTCGATTCTTGCAGGTGATGGGGTCACTTGTAGAGACTGCACGGTCTTGGCAAGGGCAGCTACAGTCTTGGTCAGCTCCTGGACCTGCTGTCTGAGCTCTGCAGTGGGATCCTTATCCAGGGACTGCGCCTCAGCCCCTGCAGCGGCTCGTGTTGCAGGCACCACCCCAGGGTACGTGATAGCAAGAGGCCAGAGGGGTACTGGGTCATTCGGTGTAGATTCTCTCAGTACCCGGATGGCCTGGTCCTTAAACTTTGCAAAGTCCAGAGCAGGGTTCTGCAGGACCATGATACGCAGCTGGGTCCTGTGGGCATCTGACCGGAGCCCCTCTATGAACTGCTCAGTTAGGAGTTTGTGTTCTTCACGTACACTCTCTGGGTCCACCTGTTTAACTGCTTTCAGGGCCTCCTGCAAGTTTAAGGCATAATCCCTTATGCTGTCTGTGGCCCGCTGCTTGCACCCAAAGAATCTCATCTTTATTTCTGCTGCGGTGCGGGTGTCGAAAGTACTCTTTAACTTGGCCAGTATCTGGGTTACTGTCCCTTTATCTGTATCAGGCCAGGACTTCACTTCATGCTGGGCCGCTCTGGCTAGCTGTCCCATTAATATGCCCACCTTCTGGCTCTCAGTCAGAGGATACACCCGGAACAAGCTGTGCAGGCTTTCTCTGAAGTCGCTCAAGGTATGGGACTCCCCGGAGTCCTGCGGCAGCCATTCCGCTCCCGGGATGTACGGCATTGTGATCGGCATTACCGGCGCTACAGCGGGGGCTGGGGCGACGGCGACTGGGATTGCTTCGGCCGGTGCTGCGGCGCCTCGGGAGATGGCAGCCACCTGCTCTCCCTCTGAGTCGGACATCTTCCTCCCCCTTAGTGAACCTTACCAGGCCCCGTTCACTTTTCAAATTTCCTTCTGGGTCGCGCGGGGTTAACAGCGCTCTGCTCTGATGGCGCGCTCCCTTCGCGCTCTTTGTCAGGCACGCCCCCCTTCTTCCTGCGCTCGGCGAGGCTAATGGCGGCGGCAGTTTGCAGACAGTAACACAGTCTTTTAAGCACAATTCCTGCAGGCACACAGTACCCGGTGTGACCGGGCACGAAATCCTGTTCGTGACGCCAAAGTTGACTCGCCCACCCCAGGGCTATGGGACACCCGGTGCCGGGCCGGACTAGTCCGGTGGTAGTCAGTGGTGGCTGGGCCCGGCTCCGTGGCCCTGGTGGGTGTCAGTAGAATGTGTGGCTGATGACTTTAAGTTTGTGTTTGTGACGCCACCTGTGGTATGCGGCTATTAAGCCGCCGCTGCTGTGTGAGGCCTCCGGGGTGATGAAGTGGCAGCAATGGTGGTACTGCTCCCCACAGGTGGAGCGGTTCCCCGGGACACAGTTGGTGCTTGTGGAAGTCTATGGTGTTGTGTGACTAACACGGTGCAGGGCCGACAGGCAACGAAAGAAACAGGCACAAACAGTAGTCTCTTTACCTTCTCCTCTTTTACTCGGCAGAAGTTTAGTCCAGGGAGACCGTCACAGATGGTAAAGATGGTCCGGCCGGCCTGGAAGTGCCTGGGGTGATCTTTGGCCAGTTGAGTATGAGGCCTACTCCCTAATCTTTCTTTGCTGTTTTAGGACACTGCACTTTGGGTTAGCAATTGCCCTCTTGCTGCTGGGACTGGTGGTTCGTCCCTTTTTCTGTGTGGTAGACTGCGCAGGCCCTCTCTGGTGCTTCTCTGCTGGAGTCCACACCGGGCCCTTGGGATGCAGCTGTACCTTCAGATTGCTTCTGGGCCAGGGGGCTTGCAGCTCTCCTGCCCTCCGGATTCAGCTACCAGGGATGGATTTTATGCCCTGGCAACCACAGACTCTGATGTCCGAGTCTCTTCTGTGCCTCTCTGCACCTCTTGCTTCACTGGGCCAAGCTATCCCAGCTCTAGGCCCCAGTTCTACAAGGCAGCACTACTCTCCGTCTGTCCTCTTTCACTCCTGTCTACAGACTAACTACTACTTCCTCCCTCCAGCCAGACTTAAGGAATCCTCCCTGAAATTCCAGGTTCAGAGCTCCCTCTGCTGGCCGGAGGGAGAACTGCGTTGGGTGTTAAACTTACTGGCCAATAGATCTCCCAATTACCTCCAGGCTCAGCATTAACCCTTTGGGAGGGCAATGCTGTTGTGGCGACCAGGTCCTGGGGCGCCACACATCGAAAATTCGCATAGTTGGGACCCTTTTTGGCTGAGAGAGCCATGAACGCCACATATTTTAAAATGTAGTTCCGTGAGAGCCCTACTCCCCAGGGGGGAGCGGCGGTGGTGGAGCGGCCCAGACGGTCCCGGGAGACAGGGTAGGTGATGCTGCGGGCACGGAGGAGGGGGTGTCGCGGCTCAAGAGGGTCAATGTGCAGAGGGTCGGCGATACTGCTGCGGGCTCGTGCGGTGTCATGGCGCCATTGATCTGCCGGCGGGCTGCTTTGAATTTCCTGCAGTTGACGAGGTTGACGTCAAGAAAATGGCGGAGATATTTTGGCAGCGGGTGCCTTGAGCTGACTGCCGGCTCCATTGAATCGCCCACGGTTGATGCGATGAACATCAAGAAAATGGCTGCGGAGGTGGCGCGTGCGCAGATCGATGTGATGGACTTAAAAAAAAATGGCAGCAGAGTCCTATCTGCGCACTCGCTGTCTCCGTAACCAGTTTCTTGAAGTTGATCTCGTTAACTGCGGAAGATTGAAAGCATCCCGCCAGCAGATCAATGGCGCCCACCGCATTGACACCACACGAGCCCGCAGCAGTATCGCCGACCCTCCGCATACTGACCCTCTTGAGCCGGGACACCCCCTCCTCCGTTCCCACAGCAGGAGATTCAAAGCAAGCCCGCTAGCCCCTCGGTCACCGATCCTGTGCCAACACTGCCATAAGCCATATGCGGTTTGTAAGACGCACCCCTATTTTCCCCCCCAGTTCAGTGCACTGAACCTTTTGGTCATACCCAGGGTGCACCAAGCAGCCTATTTACTATATTCTGATAAACTTCAATTTCTGTAGAATGGAGGCACCGATTAGAACACTTAAGGTACAATTTTTATTTGGGCTATACAGTGTGCCCACCCATATCCTGCCCACCACCATTAACTTGAGAACGGCGGCAGCTATAGGCATAGAAGTGGTGTCTAGGTATAGTAAAGTAGCCATGCACTACGCAATGAAACCACCTATAGCGCCACCTGGTGGAAAACAACGGAGTTAGCATTTTTATTTCGAAAACGGAACGAGATAGAGAAAAAAAGTGAATTACAAAGTTGTAGGGCATCATCAATTCAATACAAATCGACACCTTGCATACAGAAATGCTATGATATAAAACCCATGACCCCCCAAAACATTGAATGCTGGTCATGCATATGGCGCTAATTTAACTTTGATGGTCAAAGTGGCCCCCGTCAGCTGCAATGCACATCTGGACTCTGCACAGCATACTGTATCTTGCTGCACGTTGTGCAATATGGTAGGTGACACGTTTGCCCAAGCATCTGTGATACGTCGTCGTAGGTCCTGCAATGTTGGTGGAGGGGTCACATACACCTGCTGTGTGATGTGACGTCACAGAAAGAAGTCCAATGGGGTCAGGTCAGGTGAGCGTGGAGCCACTCCACACAGCCACCATACCCAATGACTTGTAGGAAGGTCTCCATGAGGTATCGCTTCACGTCCGCAGCCTTGTGAGCTTTACACGTTCTAATCATAGCATTTCTGTATGCAAGGTGTTGAGTCGTATTGAATTGATGATGCCCTACAACTTTGTAATTCACTTTTTTTTTTCCTCTATCTTGTTACGTTTTTGAGATGAAAATGCTAACATTGTTTTCCACCAGGTGGCGCTATAGGTTTCATTGCGTAGCGCATGGCTACTTTACTATACCTAGACACCACTTCTATGCCTATAGCTGCCGCCGTTCTCATGTTAATGGCGGTGGACAGGATATGGGTGGACACACTGTATACCCTACAAGGCTTTGTGTTTAGTTTATACAGCAACTTTGAGCCAGACTCCCTTTAAAGGTTCATTCCCATCTTTCAAAGTTATTGGCTATCCATTGGATAAGTGATAACTTGTTGATCAGCGCACTGTGGACACAAAGAGAAAAGGGCCCCTGTGCAAAAACAATATATGAGTCTTTTCAATCCAATAGCTCAACAAAATGCACAATTGTTCCTCTTTTGGAGGTGGTTAGGGGCCCCCTTACCTCTTGGGCCCCTGGTTGCACCAAGCATATGTCACATGGGTGAGTGGAATCCCATCATTTGAAACCCAACTGATTCCGAAGACAGAGCTTTGGAATAGCTAGTCTGAATGGAGCAGTGGTCGAGCATGCGCACTCCTCTATGCGCGTGTTCCCCAACTCCAGTCCTCAAGGCCCACCAACAGTGCATGTTTTCTGTATTTCCTTTGTATTGCACAGGTGATAATTTAATCACCTGCACAGGTGATCATTCCAACACCTGAGCATTGCTAAAGAAATCCGGAAAACATGCATTGTTGCTGGTCCTTGCGGACTGGAGTTGGGAAACCGTGGTCTATGCGGCTGATGGACAAGCTTAACTGTTGTATCCGGTTATCTCCAGCAGTGCCCTACAGCAGAGGTCCCCAACTCCAGTCCTCAAGGTCCACCAACAGTGCAGGCTTTTGGGATTTCCTTAGTATTGCACAGGTGTTAATGTAATTACCTGCCCAGGTGCTGGTTCCAACAGCAGTGCAATGCTAAGGAAATCCTGAAAACATGCACTGTTGGTGGGCCTTGAGGACTGGAGTTGGGGAACCCTGCCCTACAGAATGAATGGAGTGGTGTGCCTGTCATTAATTTTAGAGCCTTGCTGTAATGCAAATCACTACTTATGGATAGTACAGATGGAAGAGTAGTCAGGCAAGCTGGAGTCTGGTAACAGGAGGACATGTATAGATACATGGAGTACACAGAAGCATAGTCAGGTCACAATCCGAGGGTCTGAATTCCAGGAAGGAACGTAATAGAGTCAGGGAGAAAATTGAGACGTGGTCAGGTAACGGTCCGAGGTCAAAAGCAGGAGGTCACAACAGGAACAGGGAGCGGGCACAGAGAGGAGTCAAACAATAGTCCAGGATCAAGAAATAAAGATCAGAACACATGCAGAAACACAGGCCAACAGCACAACTACAGAACCAGAATGTATTACTGGCAAGGTTCTAGGAGAGAATGCTCAGTAAAGAAGCGGAGCAATTACCAGGAAGATGGAACACCTGAGTAATCAGCACCTCCCAGAACAAGCATGGAATCCTATGCTGTCAATCAAACTGCCAACCAGAAGCTCAGAAAAACACAGCAGAGCATCATCTAATGTGCAAGATGCTCTGCACAGAGAAATCGTGTCACTGCAAGCTCAGTAGTCCAGGAAAGCGCAGCAGAGCATCTCCTAGTGTGCAAGATGCTCTGCACAAAGGAATTGTGTAATGCCTGCCTGGATCAACAGACTCAGGTGGGATGTAATGGACAGACTAGAGAAAGCCACTCACCAAGCAGGACCCCCAGAACCCTGAAACCCTTTAACCCCTATACAGGGATTTGGAATTACACAGGACCCTGGAGATCACTACCTATGGAAGGCTGCAGTCCGATGAGAGCAGTCGTCAGGCAGGGTCAAACCAGGAATAGCAGAACAGGGACAGAATCTGCAGACAAGAACGTAATCAGAAAACGAAGCAGAGGTCAAATCCGGATCGGCCATCGAGGTACAAAAACAGCAGGCAGGAGGGTAGTCAAAAAACATGCAGACGTCAGCACACAGGAATCACAAAACAGAATAGGGCGGACCAGGAGCCAGGAAATCAGAACTATCTCTGGCAGAGGTCAGCAGACAGGAGGGGAACTAAGAAGGGTGTGGTGTCTTCCCATTGGCTGTAGCTGAACGCTGGCAACTTCAGCTGGAAGACACATGCCACCCACAGTCAGCAAGCGGTACTGCAGATCCCAAGATAACCCAGCCCAGTGGATGATCGGAGCCTGCGCCCACCGGTGCCGCTGGCATCGACTCCTCTCCCATCACCAGCACCATCCACGGCAGGAACACGGCGTCGCCTGGCGATCGGAGCAGAAGTCGCTGGAGCAGACACCGGTGGTGACGTAACAAATTGTGACACTTGTTTTCAGACCAATGGGGGTCCCAGTGGTGGGACCACCCTTATTAAATTATTGTTATAATATTACCTTATAATGTGCAATTTGATGCTGGGATTACAACTCATCCCAAAATGTTGGGATGGTCCTGCTGGCCTCATCGAAGAGGTGGTAAATCACCCAGGAGTCTCAAAAGCTTTGTACTCTCGGAAAGCAGGTTTCATCTTGAAGAAATCTTCCAGAATTTCAGCTTACTCGTCAATTTTGGAAAACCCAGAAGATCGGCAAACTCTTCAAATAGTCCAGAAGGTCTCTTTTTTATTTTTTTAGGGAGCCTAATGCACATCTTGAAGAGTTGATTTCTATGAACTTATCCATGACATGTCCTGAGCGTTTCTTGATAATGATCTAAAGATTCTGAGAAAGAAGTGGAAATATTGGGTATTGATGGAGGATTATTTTTATCTCTAGGTCCTCCAACTTTATACACCCCAACATATCATCCTGCTATCAAGAGGAAACAACACAAATGAAGGCAATAAATTTGACGTCTCCTATGAGAGAAGCAGTAATGTGAGTGACAGATCTGGGTCCTCCAAGATGCCAAAAGTGATTTCTCCAGTCCAAGGAGACGTCTCTGCTTTATTTTGGACACTTGCTGCCTTCATCTCACATATCTCTATTTTTATTGCTGTTTTCTGCCTCTATCGTCTTCCAGATATTCTCAGTCGGAGTTATTTTTATGCAGATTATTATAATATTGTTTTGTGTCTTCTAATCTTAACTTGCATTGACAACTTCATGATTGTTGTTAAAATTAGTTTCTATTTTTTCCACATTTTTATCAGATATTTTTGTTCTACGGTCATTAGTCTACTCCGTCTTTTTGTTTCTTCAAGACATCTTTGATACTGTATAATCTATTGTTAACGGTTTGTGCTATCTTCTGGACCGCACCGCTTCCCTGCTTTCTGCTTGTCGGGGGGCTGTGAACTTCTGATGATTGAGAGTACAGACCACCAGCATGGCCTGAAATGTGCTCTCCTCTCTTCAATGCTGAAAGTAAATGCAACTTTTCCGCTGCAATTTTGCAGCACTGGATCTAGTACTTCAAAGCAGCGCTTACAAGCTGTTTAGCTACGAGCATGCAAGCTCCACCGATAGAATGCCGGGTGGCCGGCGACCAAGGCAATGAGCACTAAGCTATAAACATTCCTCTGTTCTTAAGAAGCAGAACACTACAAATTTGTATGTTCTTACAAAGAATGTTGCAGTTTTACCCATATAAGTAATTGAGACTACCCCTTTAAATTGATATTTAGCGTACTTTTACAGTTTCTAAGATGCACCTCAAATTTAGAGGGGAAAAAAAAGCAAAAGAAAAAATAATGAGGTCTGTTTTACCAGGAGTGGGCAGCAGTGGTGGTGGAGCGGGGTCAGAGGAGGCAGTGGCGATGGTGGAATAGGGCAATACTCCGGGGCTGCAGGAGATGTGCTGTGCTGGGGCTGCAGGCCGAGGGACTTGCACTGTGCTGGGGCTGCAGGCCGAGGGACTTGCACTGTGCTGGGGCTGCAGGCCGAGGGACTTGCACTGTGCTGGGGCTGCAGGCCGAGGGACTTGCACTGTGCTGGGGCTGCAGGCCGAGGGACTTGCACTGTGCTGGGGCTGCAGGCCGAGGGACTTGCACTGTGCTGGGGCTGCAGGCCGAGGGACTTGCACTGTGCTGGGGCTGCAGGCCGAGGGACTTGCACTGTGCTGGGGCTGCAGGCCGAGGGACTTGCGCACTGTGCTGGGGCTGCAGGCCGAGGGACTTGCACTGTGCTGGGGCTGCAGGCCGAGGAAAATTAGCTGTGCTGAGGTTGCATCCTGAATATGCCAGCGGTGCGGACTTCAAGTAATTGCGCCTGAAGTTGGCGCCTGTGCAGATGGAGCTCTCGGCTGACGCCACGCCTCCGGCACATTGATCTCCCAGCATGCGTAGATGAGATCTTGAGCCAAGAGCTCCATCTGCGCACACGCCGAGATTCCGGGTGTCATTATTTTGAATTCCACACCGCCAACATTTTCAGGATGGCGCCCGCAGCCCCAGCACAGCGCCTTCAGCCTGCAGCCCCATCACATCTCCCTCAGCCCCAGCGCAGCATCCGCGGCTTTGCTCCTGTGACCGCCTCTCCACCATCCCTGGTAAGTCTAGTTTCACATATCCGGCATTTCGCCGGATCCGGCACACTGCAGTACAGTGTTAATACTGTAAAATGGCATCGCGGCAAGCTCTGGTCACATGCTGTCATGTGACCAGAGGTGCCGTGATGCCATTGTACTGTATTACACTGTACTGGAGTGTGCCGGATCCGGCAATCCGGCGAAATGCCGGATGTGTGAAACTAGCCTATGCAACATTCAAATTATAAGACGCACCCCTCATTTTCCTCCCAAATTTTTGGCTAATATAATAATATAATAATAATTAAGCCATTATTATTAAGAAACTCCACCAATTATTAATTACTAGGCATCCACTTACTTGGGACCCTCCCCGATCCCGAAAATCACCAGAAAAAAAACAATGAATGGGACATATCAAGAAGACACTTAAAGGGAACCTGTCAGCAGAAATTTCGCACTAAACCTAAAAGATTCCCCTTCTGCAGCTCCTGGGCTGCATTCTAGGAAGGTTCCTGTTGCTATTGTGTCCCCTTTGAGACCTAAATAAAGACTTTATAAAGTCTTACCATTTTGCCTCCGCAGCAGCCACCTCCCACCGCTGCTAGCACAGCCGCCTCTGTGGCGCCCTGGACAAGCCAGGGGCCACAGAGAACAACACCAACACACCCCACACTCCCGGTCAGGCACACCGAGGTCAGACACAAACCCTTGTTGCCTTCCTCCAGGGGCTGATGTTCACACCAGGGGGTTGGCCAGGCGGTTGGCCAGGCGGTTGGCCCCGCCCACCGAGGAGTTCACAGTCCTGGAGGCGGGAAAACCAGGCAGATTAGTTGTGGAGGTTGAAGTGGAAGGAGGAAAGTGGTAGAAGAGCAGCCTGAAGTTGGTCCGGGTGTGCGGCCCGGACGGATCAGCAAGGTTGGTAACCGTTTGCAGGAGTGGCCTATCAGAGCTTACCGTAAAGACCGTGGACGGGCGGTGGCCCGGCGGTACCGGACCGGTACGCAAAGAGAAGCCAGCACCATCTGGCAGGGGCTTACGGACCCCGGCAAGGCTAGGAGTCGCCGTGAATTTGCCAAATTCGTTAGCGAAGGGAACCTCCTGGGTTTCCCAGCAGCCAAGTCCCGACAGAAGGCAACAGTCCAACCAAGAGAGGGAGACACCGCCACTGCAAAGGCATCCGTTTCTCAGGGCCAGAGCCTACGGGCAAAAGGGGCTCCTCCAGCCCATATCCAAGCTGGGGAGCGGGTTACCGGTGGGAACTCATTGGAACCGTTACAGTACATAGGTGCAGGGAAAGGCAGTCACCATCAACCTGCCGGGAGAAAACAACACCGCAGCCGTCTGTGGGACCCATCCATCCAGCCGTGTGTTTTACCGAGAACTGTGTCCTCATCTTTGGCTGAGTGAGTACCACCGTGCCGTGCGGCACAGCGCTGCCCCCGCGACCCTGCACCTCTCCAGGCCCCGTAACCCGCCTCCCATCCATCCCTACCCCATCACCGGGCCCCGGGACAACCAACCCCCTACCCACGGAGGGGAGAACTAACAACAAAGCTGCTCCCTGTCACCGCTCCCGGGATCCCCGTCCAGAGCAGCGGTGGTGTCACCAATATCACCACAACCGTGGGTGGCGTCACGGACAATAACCAAATCCTCACAATCAAATCCCCTTTTCACTCACGGGCGAGGAACGCCGCTCGAGTCCCCGGGATCCGGCCCACCGCTCGAGCCACCATCGAGCAGCGGCAGCCGCAGCAGCAGCAGCAGCGGCCGGACCCAAGCAGTGGGAGAGCGCAGCGTCCCCTCCTCCGCCCGCGACACCTCCACAGCAGCCAGCACAGCCGCCTCCACCGCTGCAAGCACAGCCGCCTCCCCAGCAGCTAGCACAGCCGCCTCCACAGCAGCCAGCACAGCCGCCTCCACAGCAGCCAGCACAGCCGCCTCCACAGCAGCCAGCACAAACGCCCCCCCACCGCTGACAGCACAGCCGCCTCCACAGCAGCCAGCACAAACGCCCCCCAACGCTGACAGCACAGCCGCCTCCACAGCAGCCAGCACAAACGCCCCCCCACCGCTGCTAGCACAGCAGCCTCCACAGCAGCCAGCACAAACGCCCCCCAACGCTGACAGCACAGCCGTCTCCACAGCAGCCAGCACAATCGCCCCCCCAACGCTGACAGCACAGCCGCCTCCACAGCAGCCACCTCCCACCGCTGCTAGCACAGCCGCCTCCCACTGCTGCTACCACAGCCGCCTCCACAGCAGCCAGCACAAACGCCCCCCACCGCTGCCAGCACAGCCGCCCTGACAGCATCCAGCATCTCCCTACTCCAGCAGAGCATCCAGCATTGTCCTACTCCAGTTCCCCCCCTCCTCCTGTGACCCCACTCCACCACCGTTGCCGCCCCCCTCTGGCAAGACACCACAGGAGTAAGACA
The DNA here is from genome assembly GCF_048569485.1 of Anomaloglossus baeobatrachus. Taxonomy (NCBI): domain Eukaryota; kingdom Metazoa; phylum Chordata; class Amphibia; order Anura; family Aromobatidae; genus Anomaloglossus; species Anomaloglossus baeobatrachus. Next base: position 38,778,081 of record NC_134363.1, read on the forward strand.
GACCCCGTTTTTTTTATCTCTAAATTTGGGGTTCGTCTTATAAAACAAAAAATACGTTATATAAAAATAAAATAACCTCTTTCAAACTATTTTAACTTTTTAATTGATGGTATAGCTTAGCAATAAGCCATTACTTAAAGTTTTGTGAGTGTTCAAAATTAAAGCGGAAAGATAATGCTGGCATACTGATTGGTGGGATTGGAGGGAGTCCAACCAATGTGACCCCTGCTCACCGTTAGGTATCCTCCCAGGGGTCACTGGAGCCAATGGAGAACTATAAAATACCCAAAGTCACGCGCCCCCCAACTTTTGCAGCAGTTGTGGCTAATAAGGCTACTTTCACACATCAGTTTTCTGCATTCAGGCACAATCCTTTTTTTTCCTGATCCAACGGATCCGGCAAAAAAACGTAAAAACCGTATCCACCGGATCCGTTTTTTAACGGATCCGTTATGCCGGATGCGTAAAAAAACCCCGGATCCGTTTTTTTATCCGTTTTGTCCGTTTTTTTTTTGCTGGATCCATTTTTTCAAAACATTGGAGCATGCTCAGTTTACAAAAACGGATCCAGCAGCTGAAACCGTTTTTTGCCGCATTACGCCGGATCCGGCGTCCATAGGCTTCCATTGTAAAACACGCCGTATCGCGTTTTTTTTTGCCGGACAAAAAAAGTTACAAGATAGGCTACTTTCACACATCCGGTTTTTGCTCTGCGGCACAATACGGCGCTCTGCAGAAAAACCGCAACCGTTTTTTTTGCCGCCGGTTGCGTTTTTTCTTGCATAGATTTACATTAGTGCTGTATTGTGCCGCATGGGCTTGCGTTCGGTCCGGTTTTTGCCGCATGCGGCAGATTTAGCCGATGCTGCGGCCGGATGGACTGTTCCCTGGCACGTTTTTTGCTCCGGCAAAAAAACTGCATCCGGCCGCTGCGGCGCATTTTTCAATGCATGCCTATGGACGCTGGATGTGGTGCGATGCGGAAAAAAACGCATCCGGCCGCCACATGCCGTTTCTTCCACTGCGCATTCTCAGTAGCGTGCCGCAACCGGAGAAAACGGACGGGCCGCATGTAACAACTTATGCAAAGGATGCGGTGTTTTCGCCGCATCCGTTGCATAGGTTTCACAGCCGGATTGAGCCGCAGAGCTCAAACCGGATGTGTGAAAGTAACCATACGTTGCCTCCGGCCGCCGCTTTAGGCAATTATGACGGATCCGGCGCTAATACAAATCATTGGGGATAAAACGGATCCGGTGCCGGATCCGTTTTATCCGTTTTTTTCCAATAATCGGCCATTACTATATGTTTATTTTTAGAAAACTGTCTAAATAGATTTTTATGTGCAGCCCGAGTGGCTCACGGGTGACATCTACAGGCGAAGAGCATTATTAAAAATAGAAAACTGTCGTAATGATTTAGCAATTTCCTAAAATAATAAAAAAAATCTGGACATGTTTGGTATCAACGTAATAGTAATGAGGAGAATCTTATTGGTCATTTTTTTTGCCCCCAAAATATACATAATAAAAACAATTCCCCAAAAAACAGGTCAGAATTGTTTTTGTTTTTTTTTCCCAATTTCTTCCCATTTGGATTCTTTTTTCTCGTTTTCCAGTTCACTATGTGGTAAAATGAATGGTGTATTTCAGAAGTACAACTCGTCCTGCAAAAAACAAGCCCTCATATGTGGCCAAAAAGATAGAAAAAAATAAAAAGTATGGCTCTGGGAGGAAAAAACAAAAATGGAAATTGGCAGCGTTGTGAAGGGGTTAATATTTAGGAAACCGCATAGGAACATTCTGCAAGAAAAAGACACAATTTAAAAAAAAATAAATAAATAAAAAATAAATTGTACAGTAATGATGGCCTAAGGAAGACTAAGCAAAAAGTGTAAGTCCTCTAGGGGTTAAATCTAAATATCCTTTCAAAATCCTGCAGAACTACAGATCCCAGCAGGGAGACTGCTCAGGAAGTGTCCTATAACCCTGCAGAACTACAAGTCCCAGCAGGGAGACTGCTCAGGAAGTCTCCTGTAATTCTGCAGAACTACAAATCCCAGCAGGGAGGCTGCTCAGGAAGTGTCTTGTAATTCTGCAGAACTACAAATCCCAGCAGGGAGGCTGCTCAGGAACTGTCCTGTAATCCTGGAGAACTACAAATCCCAGCAGGGAGGCTGCTCAGGACGTGTCCTGTAATCCTAGAGAACTAAAAATCCCAGCAGGGAGGCTGCTCAGGAGGTGTCCTGTAATCCTGCAGAACTACAAATCCCAGCAGGGAGGCTGCTCAGGAAGTGTCCTGTAATCCTGCAGAACTACAAATCCCAGCAGGGAGGCTGCTCAGGAAGTGTCCTGTAATCCTGAGGACTACAAATCCCAGCAGGGAGGCTGCTCAGGAAGTGTCCTGTAATCCTGCAGAACTACAAATCCCAGCAGGGAGGCTGCTCAGGAGGTGTCCTGTAATCCTGCAGAACTACAAATCCCAGCAGGGAGGCTGCTCAGGAGGTGTCCTGTAATCCTGGAGAACTACAAATCCCAGCAGGGAGGCTGCTCAGGACGTGTCCTGTAATCCTGCAGAACTACAAATCCCAGCAGGGAGGCTGCTCAGGAGGTGTCCTGTAATCCTGGAGAACTACAAATCCCAGCAGGGAGGCTGCTCAGGATGTGTCCTGTAATCCTTCAGAACTACAAATCCCAGCAGGGAGGCTGCTCAGGACGTGTCCTGTAATCCTGGAGAACTACAAATCCCAGCAGGGAGGCTGCTCAGGACGTGTCCTGTAATCCTGCAGAACTACAAATCCCAGCAGGGAGGCTGCTCAGGACGTGTCCTGTAATCCTGGAGAACTACAAATCCCAGCAGGGAGGCTGCTCAGGACGTGTCCTGTAATCCTGCAGAACTACAAATCCCAGCAGGGAGGCTGCTCAGGAAGTGTCCTGTAATCCTGGAGAACTACAAATCCCAGCAGGGAGGCTGCTCAGGACGTGTCCTGTAATCCTGGAGAACTACAAATCCCAGCAGGGAGGCTGCTCAGGAGGTGTCCTGTAATCCTGGAGAACTACAAATCCCAGCAGGGAGGCTGCTCAGGAAGTGTCCTGTAATCCTGCAGAACTACAAATCCCAGCAGGGAGGCTGCTCAGGACGTGTCCTGTAATCCTGCAGAACTACAAATCCCAGCAGGGAGGCTGCTCAGGAAGTGTCCTGTAATCCTGGAGAACTACAAATCCCAGCAGGAAGGCTGCTCAGGAGGTGTCCTGTAATCCTGCAGAACTACAAATCCCAGCAGGGAGGCTGCTCAGGACGTGTCCTGTAATCCTTCAGAACTACAAATCCCAGCAGGGAGGCTGCTCAGGAACTGTCCTGTAATCCTGGAGAACTACAAATCCCAGCAGGGAGGCTGCTCAGGAAGTGTCCTGTAATCCTGCAGAACTACAAATCCCAGCAGGGAGGCTGCTCAGGAAGTGTCCTGTAATCCTGCAGAACTACAAATCCCAGCAGGGAGGCTGCTCAGGAGGTGTCCTGTAATCCTTCAGAACTACAAATCCCAGCAGGGAGGCTGCTCAGGAACTGTCCTGTAATCCTGGAGAACTACAAATCCCAGCAGGAAGGCTGCTCAGGAGGTGTCCTGTAATCCTGCAGAACTACAAATCCCAGCAGGGAGGCTGCTCAGGACGTGTCCTGTAATCCTGGAGAACTACAAATCCCAGCAGGGAGGCTGCTCAGGAAGTGTCCTGTAATCCTGGAGAACTACAAATCCCAGCAGGGAGGCTGCTCAGGAAATGTCCTGTAATCCTGCAGAACTACAAATCCCAGCAGGGAGGCTGCTCAGGACGTGTCCTGTAATCCTGCAGAACTACAAATCACAGCAGGGAGGCTGCTCAGGAGGTGTCCTGTAATCCTGGAGAACTACAAATCCCAGCAGGGAGGCTGCTCAGGAGGTGTCCTGTAATCCTGCAGAACTACAAATCCCAGCAGGGAGGCTGCTCAGGACGTGTCCTGTAATCCTGGAGAACTACAAATCCCAGCAGGGAGGCTGCTCAGGAGGTGTCCTGTAATCCTGGAGAACTACAAATCCCAGCAGGGAGGCTGCTCAGGAGGTGTCCTGTAATCCTGCAGAACTACAAATCCCAGCAGGGAGGCTGCTCAGGAGGTGTCCTGTAATCCTGCAGAACTACAAATCACAGCAGGGAGGCTGCTCAGGACGTGTCCTGTAATCCTGCAGAACTACAAATCCCAGCAGGGAGGCTGCTCAGGAGGTGTCCTGTAATCCTACAGAACTACAAATCCCAGCAGGGAGGCTGCTCAAGATAGTGTCCTGTAATCCTGCAGAACTACAAATCCCAGCAGGGAGGCTGCTCAGGAGGTGTCCTGTAATCCTGCAGAACTACAAATCCCAGCAGGGAGGCTGCTCAGGAGGTGTCCTGTAATCCTGCAGAACTACAAATCCCAGCAGGGAGGCTGCTCAGGAAGTGTCCTGTAATCCTGCAGAACTACAAATCCCAGCAGGGAGGCTGCTCAGGAGGTGTCCTGTAATCCTGGAGAACTACAAATCCCAGCAGGGAGGCTGCTCAGGAAGTGTCCTGTAATCCTAGAGAACTACAAATCCCAGCAGGGAGGCTGCTCAGGAGGTGTCCTGTAATCCTTCAGAACTACAAGTCCCAGCAGGGAGGCTGCTCAGGAGGTGTCCTGTAATCCTGGAGAACTACAAATCCCAGCAGGGAGGCTGCTCAGGAGGTGTCCTGTAATCCTGCAGAACTACAAGTCCCAGCAGGGAGACTGCTCAGGAAGTGTCCTGTAATCCTGCTGAACTACAAATCCCAGCAGGGAGGCTGCTCAGGAGGTGTCCTGTAATCCTGCAGAACTACAAATCACAGCAGGGAGGCTGCTCAGGACGTGTCCTGTAATCCTGCAGAACTACAAATCCCAGCAGGGAGGCTGCTCAGGAGGTGTCCTGTAATCCTGCAGAACTACAAATCCCAGCAGGGAGGCTGCTCAGGAGGTGTCCTGTAATCCTGCAGAACTACAAGTCCCAGCAGGGAGGCTGCTCAGGAGGTGTCCTGTAATCCTGCAGAACTACAAATCCCAGCAGGGAGACTGCTCAGGAAGTGTCCTGTAATCCTGCTGAACTACAAATCCCAGCAGGGAGGCTGCTCAGGAGGTGTCCTGTAATCCTGCAGAACTACAAATCCCAGCAGGGAGGCTGCTCAGGACGTGTCCTGTAATCCTGCAGAACTACAAATCCCAGCAGGGAGGCTGCTCAGGAGGTGTCCTGTAATCCTGCAGAACTACAAATCCCAGCAGGGAGGCTGCTCAGGAGGTGTCCTGTAATCCTGCAGAACTACAAATCCCAGCAGGGAGGCTGCTCAGGAGGTGTCCTGTAATCCTGCAGAACTACAAATCCCAGCAGGGAGGCTGCTCAGGAAGTGTCCTGTAATCCTGCAGAACTACAAATCCCAGCAGGGAGGCTGCTCAGGAGGTGTCCTGTAATCCTGGAGAACTACAAATCCCAGCAGGGAGGCTGCTCAGGAAGTGTCCTGTAATCCTAGAGAACTACAAATCCCAGCAGGGAGGCTGCTCAGGAAGTGTCCTGTAATCCTGGAGAACTACAAATCCCAGCAGGGAGGCTGCTCAGGAAGTGTCCTGTAATCCTGCAGAACTACAAATCCCAGCAGGGAGGCTGCTCAGGAAGTGTCCTGTAATCCTGGAGAACTACAAATCCCAGCAGGGAGGCTGCTCAGGATGTGTCCTGTAATCCTTCAGAACTACAAATCCCAGCAGGGAGGCTGCTCAGGACGTGTCCTGTAATCCTGGAGAACTACAAATCCCAGCAGGGAGGCTGCTCAGGACGTGTCCTGTAATCCTGCAGAACTACAAATCCCAGCAGGGAGGCTGCTCAGGACGTGTCCTGTAATCCTGCAGAACTACAAATCCCAGCAGGAAGGCTGCTCAGGAGGTGTCCTGTAATCCTGCAGAACTACAAATCCCAGCAGGGAGGCTGCTCAGGAGGTGTCCTGTAATCCTGCAGAACTACAAATCCCAGCAGGGAGGCTGCTCAGGAAGTGTCCTGTAATCCTGGAGAACTACAAATCCCAGCAGGGAGGCTGCTCAGGACGTGTCCTGTAATCCTGGAGAACTACAAATCCCAGCAGGGAGGCTGCTCAGGACGTGTCCTGTAATCCTGGAGAACTACAAATCCCAGCAGGGAGGCTGCTCAGGACGTGTCCTGTAATCCTGCAGAACTACAAATCCCAGCAGGGAGGCTGCTCAGGAAGTGTCCTGTAATCCTGCAGAACTACAAATCCCAGCAGGGAGGCTGCTCAGGAAGTGTCCTGTAATCCTGCAGAACTACAAATCCCAGCAGGGAGGCTGCTCAGGAGGTGTCCTGTAATCCTGCAGAACTACAAATCCCAGCAGGGAGGCTGCTCAGGAAGTGTCCTGTAATCCTGCAGAACTACAAATCCCAGCAGGGAGGCTGCTCAGGACGTGTCCTGTAATCCTGCAGAACTACAAATCCCAGCAGGGAGGCTGCTCAGGAGGTGTCCTGTAATCCTGCAGAACTACAAATCCCAGCAGGGAGGCTGCTCAGGAAGTGTCCTGTAATCCTGCAGAACTACAAATCCCAGCAGGGAGGCTGCTCAGGAAGTGTCCTGTAATCCTGCAGAACTACAAATCCCAGCAGGGAGGCTGCTCAGGACGTGTCCTGTAATCCTGGAGAACTACAAATCCCAGCAGGGAGGCTGCTCAGGACGTGTCCTGTAATCCTGGAGAACTACAAATCCCAGCAGGGAGGCTGCTCAGGACGTGTCCTGTAATCCTAGAGAACTACAAATCCCAGCAGGGAGGCTGCTCAGGAGGTGTCCTGTAATCCTGCAGAACTACAAATCCCAGCAGGGAGGCTGCTCAGGAGGTGTCCTGTAATCCTGGAGAACTACAAATCCCAGCAGGGAGGCTGCTCAGGACGTGTCCTGTAATCCTGGAGAACTACAAATCCCAGCAGGGAGGCTGCTCAGGACGTGTCCTGTAATCCTGCAGAACTACAAATCCCAGCAGGAAGGCTGCTCAGGAGGTGTCCTGTAATCCTGCAGAACTACAAATCCCAGCAGGGAGGCTGCTCAGGAAGTGTCCTGTAATCCTGGAGAACTACAAATCCCAGCAGGGAGGCTGCTCAGGAGGTGTCCTGTAATCCTGCAGAACTACAAATCCCAGCAGGGAGGCTGCTCAGGAAGTGTCCTGTAATCCTTCAGAACTACAAATCCCAGCAGGGAGGCTGCTCAGGAAGTGTCCTGTAATCCTGGAGAACTACAAATCCCAGCAGGGAGGCTGCTCAGGAGGTGTCCTGTAATCCTTCAGAACTACAAGTCCCAGCAGGGAGGCTGCTCAGGAGGTGTCCTGTAATCCTGGAGAACTACAAATCCCAGCAGGGAGGCTGCTCAGGAAGTGTCCTGTAATCCTGCAGAACTACAAATCCCAGCAGGCAGGAAGTGTTTTGTAATCCAGCAGCACAGAAATCCCAGCAGGGAGTGGGGGAATACGTCATCAGTAGTCGCCGGTCCGCACGTCACAGTCACCATAACAACGGGATCAAAAATGGCGACTGAAGGGAAGAGGTAGGATAAAAAAGCGCGTGGAACTATGGGGCGGCTCACATGACCTTGCCCTGCGACCTCAATTCCCAGCTTCAACCAATCAGAAGCCAGTTTGCCCGGTCTGCTGGCCAATCAGAGGAAGCTACTGAGCAGGCTAGGTTGCGCAGCAGGATGCCGGTTGATTGACAGTTGGAATAATCCATTAAGTGTATAGGAGAGAGGCGGGGCTTTAATTTTTAGACCAATAGCCTGAGAGAGGAGGCGTGGTTTGAGCTGTTAGCAGGTTCGGCTGCGAGTATCGTGTGTGAGTGTATGTGAAAAATCCCGTAGACCCCCCTAACAGGGAAGACAAGAGGTGAGGAGAGGCTGAGGCCGGGGGGTGGAGGGGGCAGGGGCGGCCGCCCGGCGGGGGTCGTGCACACGGCGCGGCAGTGAGTGCGGCACGTGCGGTGGCTCCAAGCAGTATGAATGGGACGTGCCGGGAAGGTTATTGCAGTAGGTAGGGGACAAGGGCGGCCCTGCCTGCAGGAATCACATATATGGCCCCTATATAAGGAGGGAAATGGAAAACTGCTTAAATAGCAATGGCTAAATGTCTATTCCAGCAACTACAACTCCCAGCATGCCCTGAGCTGGTGGTTATCTGCCGGATTTTGCTAAATTGTCATTTGACACCTGCGTAAAAAATAAAATATATATTTTTATTATTATTAATAGTTTATGTCGGTCAGTGATTGCTGTGCAGTGATTGGCCGCTTCAGTCACATGACACTCTGGCCCCAGATTGGAGGATATATAAAGGTGTCGCTTATGGTGGACACGTGCATACATACACAGAGTCAGGGGTACTGTTCTTGAAGGGCGGCCCTCAGGTCATTGAGGTTCTGGGGTACAGAGTAACGGCCTATACACGGCAACTCAGATGATTCCATAGGTTTTCTATGGGATTCAGGTCTGGAGAAAGTGCAGCCGCTTTATTTGAGGTTCCCCAGTCTCCAGCAGTAGTTCCAAAATGATGAGATGGAGCATTGTCACCCATGGAGATGAGATTAGGCCAGTGTTGTTCATGCAGAGGCACAATGGCTGGATTAATTATGTTATTCCAGTAGTAGGGGTGTCACTGTACCAGTCACACCGTATAGGGCCGTTCTGTACTGACCAGACACACTGGCCCACACTGTAACACCTCCAAAGGATCGTCTGATGACAACAGTGGCTGATGCAGAGCGCTCTCGTTGGTGGCCATCATTTCTGCTCAGTGTGATTCGACTTTAGTCAGTGAACAGTGCTGAGGCCACCCATCCCTCATCCAGCGTAGATTGTGCCTGGTGGTGTGGTCAGGTACCTTGTAGGTCTTCTAGCACTTAGACCACGCTAATGTAAATAATGTGAATTGTCTGACGTGACCTATACGGGCCTCTCACTTTCCTTACAAATGCCTGGAGTTGTGTGGTATTCATCATCCGGTTCTGATTGGCATTGTTCAGAATGAAGCTGTCATAAATGTGGGATGTGGCCAGAGGACGTCCACTTCTCTGCCTTTCTGTGACTCTGCCAGTCTCTCTGTATCTCTGTACAACCTGCTGGTGACACTCTGTGATGCTCTAAGCACATTGTCCACTTCTCTGCCTTTCTATGACTCCTCCAGTCTCTTTGTATATCTGTACAATCTGCTGGTTATTCTATAAGCTCAGTGGTTACTTCTCTGCCTTAATATGACTCTTCCAGTCTCTCTGTATCTCTGTACAACCTGCTGGTGACACTCTGTGACCCTTAAAACTCAGTGGCCACTTTTTTTTCCTTTCTGTGACTCTTCCAGTCTCTCTGTGTCTCTTTAGAACCTGCTGGTGACACTCTAACGCTCTAAGTGCATTGTCCATTTCTCTGCCTTTCTGTGACTCTTCCAGTTTTTCTGTACAACCTCCTGGTGACACATTGTGGTGCTCTTTTCTTCCTTTTTCTGCCTTTCTGTGACTCTTCCGGTATCTCTGTACAACCTGCTGGTGACACTCTGTGACTCTCTAAGCTCAGTGGTTACTTCTCTGCCTTTCTGTGACTCTTCTAGTCTCTCTGTATCTCTGTACAACCTGCTGGTGACACTATGCACAGTGGCCACTTCTCTGCCTTTGGGTGCGCTCGCACGAGTATCTGTTCGCATTACCTGGCGCGGCCGGCTTCTCTTCTGACAGCAGCGGGTCAGAGAGTCCGGAGAGTGTGCAGCTGTGCACCTGCTGGTGACACTCCGTGACGCTCTAAGCTCAGTGGCCACTTCTTTTCTTTTCTGTGACTCTTCCAGTCTCTCTGTATCTCTATACAACCTGCTGGTGACACTCTGCGCCGCTCTAAGCTCAGTGGCCATTTCTCTTCCTTTCTGTGACTCTTCCGGTCTCTCTGTATCTCTATACAACCTGCTGGTGACACTCTGCCCCGCTCTAAGCTCAGTGGCCATTTCTCTGCCTTTCTATGACTCCTCCAGTCTCTTTGTATATCTGTACAATCTGCTGGTTATTCTATAAGCTCAGTGGTTACTTCTCTGCCTTAATATGACTCTTCCAGTCTCTCTGTATCTCTGTACAACATGCTGGTGACACTATGCACAGTGGCCACTTCTCTGCCTTTTGGGTGCGCTCGCACGAGTATCTGTTCGCATCACATGGCGCGGCCGGCTTCTCTTCTGACAGCAGCGGGTCAGAGAGTCCGGAGAGTGTGCAGCTGTGCACCTGCTGGTGACACTCCGTGACTCTCTAAGCTCAGTGGCCACTTCTTTTCTTTTCTATGACTCTTCCAGTCTCTCTGTATCTCTATACAACCTGCTGGTGACACTCTGCGCCGCTCTAAGCTCAGTGGCTATTTCTCTTCCTTTCTGTGACTCTTCCGGTCTCTCTGTATCTGTACAACCTGCTGGTGACACTCTGCGCCGCTCTAAGCTCAGTGGCCACTTCTGTCTGAGAACATCCTGCTTGAAGCCTCGCAATGGCGCGGTCCTGCTGATCAATTGTTAGGGGTCGTCTTGGTCTCATGATGTCAAAATGTGAACAGCGTGAAGAGGAGGACGGTTTATTACCAATTCTGATTGAACCCCAAAATTTTCATCTTGACGCGCCATGGATCTGTACACAGATTGATCACCATTTAATGTGGCGTCAAGCATTTAGCGGTCAGTGTATACCTCCCCCATACAGAAATGTATACACTGTGCGAGCAGATCCTCATTGATATTGGTGAGCGGGGGAAAACTCATTAAGTGTCCGTCATGTGAACACTCCCCAAATTTAAAGGGCAATGTCCATCTTCATAGATGGACCCTGCTGGTAAAAACAAGCAATTTTGCAATTTATTGCTGCTTAAAATTTGCAACCGTTTTTGAGATGGTATCTATTTCTTGTTTACATCTTGTTGCCTAGGCGACCGACCACCACTCCTCTGTCTAGCTTGTAAGCGCTGCACTGAAGCTGGCCGGGATTAGGAGGTAACGGCACGCTCCAGAGATTCCAAAAAAGCACGTACAGGCTCAGTAGATAAGGGCTTGCAAGCGGTGCAGATGTTTTGCTCTTTAGCAGAGATGGTCGGTCTCCATGGCAACAAGCTGAAAAGAAAACCGGTAAATATCTCGAGAACGGCTAAAAGTTTTAGTAAGCCGTAAATTGCAAAATTGCTTGTAATTACCGGCGCTATCCAATAATATCCGTGGAGTTGAAAAATGGGGGTGTTACTTTTGTATAGGGCCTTGCTTGACTTTGGGGTGGGGGGAGGGGGAGGGCATGGCAGTATAGACCCGAGCAAAGATTACATTAAATCCTTCCCTATACAGAAGCTGCTCCTTGGAACTGAATGTACAGGTTCGCTGCATAAACAGATATTGGGTCCTGCAGTTTTTGGGGTGCACAGTCAAATTCCCATTATTCGGCCATTTTTCCGGAATATCGGTTTATTGTTTAAGTTGTTGTCTAACTTCTGTTGTTTTCCTTTCATAGCCAAAATGGGGAACGTCCTAGCTGCCAGTTCTCCTGCACTCCCCCCTGCCGGATCTCCCCCCGCCCCAGGTTTAGTGACAGTACCTCCCGGATTCACAATGCCCCCGGTTTCTGGCCTCGGCACAGCTGTAGAGAAGAAAGAGCCTCAGGAGGAGCGGTTACCAAATCCGGGCACCTTTGAGGAATGTCACCGCAAATGTAAAGGTGAGAGGCCGGGGTTTGTATCTGCGGCTGATATCCAGGGGCCGCACGAGTCACTTTATGTGGCTACACTGCCCAAGCTCTGACAGTGAGCGATGCCCTGTACTCACAGCGCAATCTGCATACTGCGGCCTCTGCTGATCAGTCTCCCAGGACGTCTCTCAATGGAGGATGATTGAGAGACGCTGGATGAGACTGGAGCTCCGAGGCCAGAGAAGCCCCTTTTAAAGGATGAGTTCGCCCATCTTCAGGATAGGTGATAAATGTGTAGTCACTGGGGGTCCGACTGCCGGGCCACACAGAGATTCTGATAGCTGGGTTTCAGACGTCCCCTGGTAAGAGAGGAGGTCCCCCTGGGGTAAGGGAGGAGGTCCCCCCTGGGGTAAGAGAGGAGGTCCCCCCTGGGGTAAGAGAGGAGGTCCCCCCTGGGGTAAGAGAGGAGGTCCCCCCTGGGGTAAGAGAGGAGGTCCCCCCTGGGGTAAGAGAGGAGGTCCCCCCTGGGGTAAGAGAGGAGGTCCCCCCTGGGGTAAGAGAGGAGGTCCCCCCTGGGGTAAGAGAGGAGGTCCCCCCTGGGGTAAGAGAGGAGGTCCCCCCTGGGGTAAGAGAGGAGGTCCCCCCTGGGGTAAGGGAGGAGGTCCCCCTGGGGTAAGAGAGGAGGTCCCCCCTGGGGTAAGAGAGGAGGTCCCCCCTGGGGTAAGGGAGGAGGTCCCCCCTGGGGTATGGGAGGAGGTCCCCCCTGGGGTAAGCGAGGAGGTCTCCCCCTGGGGTAAGCGAGGAGGTCTCCCCCTGGGGTAAGGGAGGAGGTCTCCCCCTGGGGTGAGGGAGGAGGTCTCCCCCTGGGGTGAGGGAGGAGGTCTCCCCCTGGGGTGAGGGAGGAGGTCTCCCCCTGGGGTGAGGGAGGAGGTCTCCCCCTGGGGTGAGGGAGGAGGTCTCCCCCTGGGGTGAGGGAGGAGGTCTCCCCCTGGGGTGAGGGAGGAGGTCTCCCCCTGGGGTGAGGGAGGAGGCGGTCTCCCCGTAGCGAGGGAGGAGGCGGTCTCCCCGTAGCGAGGGAGGAGGCGGTCTCCCCGTAGCGAGGGAGGAGGCGGTCTCCCCGTAGCGAGGGAGGAGGCGGTCTCCCCGTAGCGAGGGAGGAGGCGGTCTCCCCGTAGCGAGGGAGGAGGCGGTCTCCCCTAGTTGGAGGAGGTCCCCCTAAAAAACTATTCACTTCTATGAGAGACTGAGAGTCCTCAGGCCGCTGCCCCCTGCGTTTTGTCCCCCGTTCAGGGGTCCTGTCGGGCTACGTCTGAACCTCTGCCAAACCGTATTCAGACCTTTGATCATTGATTATGATGGAGCAGATGGAGTCACCGGTCAGTATTTTTGGGTGTATGCACCTACTGGAGCCGGACCCCCGGCTGTAATGTAGCCCATGAGCTCCCTGCTATCTGGGGAGGGTAAGGGAAGGTAAGACCAGGCGCTCCACTCCGCTCACAGCTTTTTGGGGTAGGTGACGGTTGAGTAACACAGCCACCATCTGCCGGAGACCCGTCTTATGCCGTACCATATGTAAGGGAGGGGTTAACCTGTTATATTTAGTGTAGGTGTAGTAATATACTGAATCCCCCGGCTCCAGCGCCGCTCGGCTCCTTTTCTGGGTCATGTGACTTCTGTTCTGAATCGCAGGATCCTTCTGGGGTTTGTGTGTGACCCGATAGTCTCTCGTGCAATGTTTGTCTATGTGGCCTCGCTCTGAGGCTCCATAGACTTACATAGTAGAAGCCGCTTCCGGGTCACACACACAGAGTGACTGTGGTCTGAGGCTCCTCGCTGCTGAGGGTCTGTTACATTGGCATCCAGTGCAGATGATCAGTAGCCTTCTGTGTCCGCGGCTCCGTATCCGGAGTCTATACCGGCTGCTGGAATCCAATATGGAGTCATCGTCTCTGTATAACTTATTCTTGTCTTTTTTTTTTAGAGTTATTCCCCATGCAGATGGAAGGCGTGAAACTGACCGTCAATAAGGGGCTGAGCAACTATTTCCAGGTGAGGGGTGACAGAGACCGGCCATTATAATATTTACTGCTGATTTTCTGACTTCCTGCACTGCATTCACTGTGACAAGCTCACTGATGGATCCTCAGTTAGATCACTATGACAAGCTCACTGATGGATCCTCAGTTAGATCACTATGACAAGCTCACTGATGGATCCTCAGTTAGATCACTATGACAAGCTCACTGATGGATTCTCAGTTAGATCACTGTGACAAGATCACTGATGGATCCTCAGTTAGATCACTGTGACAAGCTCACTGATGGATCCTCAGTTAGATCACTATGACAAGCTCACTGATGGATTCTCAGTTACATCACTGTGACAAGATCACTGATGGATCCTCAGTTAGATCACTGTGACAAGCTCACTTATGGATCCTCAGTTAACTCACTGTGACAAGCTCACTGATGGATCCTCAGTAAACTCACTGTGGCAAGCTCACTGATGGATCCTCAGTTAGATCACTGTGACAAGCTCACTGATGATTCTCAGTTAGATCACTATGACAAGATCACTGATGGATCCTCAGTTAGATCACTGTGACAAGCTCACTGATGGATTCTCAGTTAGATCACTATGACAAGATCACTGATGGTTTGTCAGTTAACTCATTGTGACAAGCTCACTGATGGATCCTCAGTTAACTCACTGACAAGCTCACTGATGGATTCTCAGTTAGATCACTGTGACAAGCTCACTGATGAATTCTCAGTTAGATCACTGTGACAAGCTCCCTGATGGATCCTCAGTAAACTCACTGTGGCAAGCTCACTGATGGATCCTCAGTTAGATCACTATGACAAGCTCACTGATGGATCCTCAGTTAACTCACTGTGACAAGCTCACTGATGGATCCTCAGTAAACTCACTGTGGCAAGCTCACTGATGGATCCTCAGTAAACTCACTGTGGCAAGCTCACTGATGGATCCTCAGTTAGATCACTATGACAAGATCACTGATGGATCCTCAATTAGATCACTATGACAAGATCACTGATGGTTTGTCAGTTAACTCATTGTGACAAGCTCACTGATGGACCCTCAGTTAACTCACTGACAAGCTCACTGATGGATTCTCAGTTAGATCACTGTGACAAGCTCCCTGATGGATCCTCAGTAAACTCACTGTGGCAAGCTCACTGATGGATCCTCAGTTAGATCACTGTGACAAGCTCACTGATGGATCCTCAGTTAGATCACTATGACAAGCTCACTGATGGATTCTCAGTTACATCACTGTGACAAGATCACTGATGGATCCTCAGTTAGATCACTGTGACAAGCTCACTGATGGATTCTCAGTTAGATCACTGTGACAAGCTCACTGATGGATCCTCAGTTAACTCACTGTGACAAGCTCACTGATGGATCCTCAGTAAACTCACTGTGGCAAGCTCACTGATAGATCCTCAGTTAGATCACAGTGACAAGCTCACTGATGGATTCTCAGTTAGATCACTATGACAAGATCACTGATGGATCCTCAGTTAGATCACTATGACAAGATCACTGATGGTTTGTCAGTTAACTCATTGTGACAAGCTCACTGATGGCTCCTCAGTTAACTCACTGACAAGCTCACTGATGGATTCTCAGTTAGATCACTGTGACAAGCTCACTAATGGATTCTCAGTTAGATCACTGTGACAAGCTCACTGATGGATTCTCAGTTAGATCACTATGACAAGCTCACTGATGGATCCTCAGTTAACTCACTGTGACAAGCTCACTGATGGAACCTCAGTTAGATCACTGTGACAAGCTCACTGATGGAACCTCAGTTAGATCACTGTGACAAGCTCACTGATGAATTCTCAGTTAGATCACTGTGACAAGCTCACTGATGAATTCTCAGTTAGATCACTGTGACAAGCTCACTGATGAATTCTCAGTTAGATCACTGTGACAAGCTCACTGATGAATTCTCAGTTAGATCACTGTGACAAGCTCACTGATGGATTCTCAGATCACTATGACAAGCTCACTGATGAATTCTTAGTTAGATCACTGTGACAAAACTCACTGATGGAACCTCAGTAAACTCACTGTGGCTAGCTCACTGATGGATCCTCAGTTAGATCACTGTGACAAGCTCACTGATGGATTCTCAGTTAGATCACTGTGACAAGCTCACTGATGGATTCTCAGTTAGATCACTATGACAAGATCACTGATGGATTCTCAGTTACATCACTGTGACAAGCTCACTGATGGATCCTCAGTTAGATCACTGTGACAAGCTCACTGATGGATCCTCAGTTAGATCACTGTGACAAGCTCACTGATGGATCCTCAGTTAACTCACTGACAAGCTCACTGATGGATTCTCAGTTAGATCACTGTGACAAGCTCACCTGATGGATCTCAGTTAACTCACTGTGCAACCAAGAAACTACTGAAGGTAAATGATGATGAATGAACATTAAATGTTCTTTTCTCTTCTCTCTCGTATCTCAGGTAAATCACACGATCGCCCTCAGTACGGTTGGAGACTCAACATTTTGGAGCCACGTACGTGGGGACAAAGCAGCTGAGCCCGTCAGAGGTGAGCGGTGACAGGGGTTATGGGGGTCTGCGGACAGAGGTGAGCGGTGACAGGGGTTATGGGGGTCTGCGGACAGAGGTGAGCAGGGACAGGTGTTATGGGGGTCTGCGGACAGAGGTGAGCGGGGACAGGTGTTATGGGGTCTGCGGACAGAGGTGAGCGGGGACAGGTGTTATGGGGGTCTGCGGACAGAGGTGAGCGGGGACAGGTGTTATGGGGGTCTGCGGACAGAGGTGAGCGGGGACAGGTGTTATGGGGGTCTGCGGACAGAGGTGAGCGGGGACAGGTGTTATGGGGGGTCTGCGGACAGAGGTGAGCGGGGACAGGTGTTATGGGGGTCTGCGGACAGAGGTGAGCGGGGACAGGTGTTATGGTGGTCTGCGGACAGAGGTGAGCGGTGACAGGTGCTATGGTGGTCTGCAGACAGGTGAGCGGTGACAGGTGCTATGGTGGTCTGCAGACAGGTGAGACAGGTGCTATGCTATGTGGTCTGCAGACAGGTGAGCGGTGACAGGTGCTATGGTGGTCTGCAGACAGAGGTGAGCGGTGACAGGTGCTATGGTGGTCTGCAGACAGGTGAGCGGTGACAGGTGCTATGGTGGTCTGCAGACAGGTGAGCGGTGACAGGTGCTATGGTGGTCTGCAGACAGGTGAGCGGTGACAGGTGCTATGGTGGTCTGCAGACAGGTGAGCGGTGACAGGTGCTATGGTGGTCTGCAGACAGGTGAGCGGTGACAGGTGTTATGGTGGTCTGCAGACAGGTGAGCGGTGACAGGTGCTATGGTGGTCTGCAGACAGGTGAGCGGTGACAGGTGTTATGGTGGTCTGCAGACAGGTGAGCGGTGACAGGTGTTATGGGGGTCTGCAGACAGAGGTGAGCGGGGACAGGTGTTATGGTGGTCTGCAGACAGAGGTGAGCGGTGACAGGTGCTATGGTGGTCTGCAGACAGGTGAGCGGTGACAGGTGCTATGGTGGTCTGCAGACAGGTGAGCGGTGACAGGTGCTATGGGGGTCTGCAGACAGAGGTGAGCGGGGGACAGGTGCTATGGGGGTCTGCAGACAGGTGAGTGGTGACAGGTGCTATGGGGGGTCTGCAGACAGGTGAGCGGTGACAGGTGCTATGGTGGTCTGCAGACAGAGGTGAGCGGGGACAGGTGCTATGGGGGTCTGCAGACAGGTGAGTGGTGACAGGTGCTATGGGGGTCTGCAGACAGGTGAGCGGTGACAGGTGCTATGGTGGTCTGCAGACGAGGGGACCCTGTGTTCTGTGCCCGGGGATTGATTTCTTCTGTCTGTAGAAAGTACAAAGTATAAAGTCCTCATAGTTCGCAAATGACAGCTGGTTTATTCAGCCAACATGTATCGCGGGTGGATCAATCTCTGACAACAGGATTTAAGAGTGGCGCTCCATTCCTGCGCCCCAAGAGGGGATCGTGGGGTGCCACCATTGGGTTATCAGAATAGCCGGGGTCAGCTGATGCAGTGACGGGTTGTTTTTTTTGTTTTGTTTTTTTTGCGCCTCAAGCTGACGTTTTTAACCGTATCGTTTTGCACAGATGTTACGTTATGATCGATTGTTATTGCATTTTGGCGCGAAATTTGCGTTGGCCGGTGCAGGCACTTAAATTTTAAGGAGTTAACAGGTGTGGGTGGATTGCAGATCCACCTGTGCCTGTGAGATTCACATGTCTGACACGTGCAGGATTGCTGCTGGCTCACTGCAGGAGCCGGAGGTGATTACCCCCGACATAATTTAGGATGTACGTCCTTGGTCTCTAAGGGGTTAAGAGTGATGTCCCCACTGGTGTGACCGTCCGAAATCAGACTTGTCACCTGTGCTGTGGATAAGTGCAGGGACGCCCCTATGTGTGACACACGGCCCTCGCTATCCTCTCTATCGATCCACCATTCAGTCTTCTGTTTGGGGTCCGGCAGTTTTATTTCCGAATCGTCACCTTTTGAGGAGTAAAAAGCTGAATACACTGTAATAATAAAAAATAACTTGTGAAATATTCGCGCTATTAATGAGCCCTTCCTCTGTCTCCGCTCTGCAGGCGTTCCCGGTGTTAGTGGGCGATGTGGATAACAATGGCAGCCTGAACGCACAAATCATCCATCAGTTATCTACAGCACATAAGGTCTAAGGTGGCACTACAGGTGAGAGGGGCCTGCGCCCTCTGGGGTATAGCCGCACCCTGCGCCCTCTGGGGTATAGCCGCACCCTGCGCCCTCTGGGGTATAGCCGCACCCTGCGCCCTCTGGGGTATAGCCGCACCCTGCGCCCTCTGGGGTATAGCCGCACCCTGCGCCCTCTGGGTATATCCGCACCCTGCGCCCTCTGGGGTATATCCGCACCCTGCGCCCTCTGGGGTATATCCGCGCCCTCTGGGTATATCCGCACCCTGCGCCCTCTGGGGTATATCCGCACCCTGCGCCCTCTGGGGTATATCCGCACCTGCGCCCTCTGGGGTATATCCGCACCCTGCACCCTCTGGGGTATGCTCCTGTAAAACATCAGTGGGGCGAGGTCCATATATACATACCTTCAAGGGGGTTTTTACCCTTTCGACTATTAAACTGCAGGATATTTTCACACACAGCACCAACCCTTAAACCTAGTCACATCCCACTCTGGCCTCCTAAGCCCTCCTCGGGCCCCCACTCTCGGCCTCCTGTGTGCCCCTTTCCTGAGCCCCTGCTCCTGGCTGCCTGAGCCCCTCCCCTTGGGCCGGCCCCTGCTCCCGGACTCCTGAGCCCCCCCCCCCCCCTTCCTCTGGCTCCTGGCCTCCTGAGCCGCCCCCTTCCTCTGGCTCCTGCTCTTGGCCTCCTGAGCCCCCCTTCCTCTGGCTCCTGCTCTTGGCCTCCTGAGCCCCCCTCTTCCTCTGGCTCCTGCTCCTGGCCTCTTGAGCCCCCCTTCCACTGGCTCCTGCTCCTGGCCTCCTGAGCCGCCCCCTTCCTCTGGCTCCTGCTCCTGGCCTCCTGAGCCGCCCCCTTCTTCTGGCTCCTGCTCCTGGCCTCCTGAGCCCCCCTTCCTCTGGCTCCTGCTCCTTGCCTCCTGAGCCCCCCTTCCTCTGGCTCCTGCTCCTTGCCTCCTGAGCCCCCCCCTTCCTCTGGCTCCTGCTCCTGGCCTCCTGAACCCCCTCTTCCACTGGCTCCTGCTCCTGGCCTCCTGAGCCCCCCTTCCTCTGGTTCCTGCTCCTGGCCTCCTGAGCCCCCCTTCCTCTGGTTCCTGCTCCTGGCCTCCTGAGCCCCCCTTCCTCTGGCTCCTGCTCCTGGCCTCCTGAGCCCCCTCTTCCATTGGCTCCTGCTCCTGGCCTCCTGAGCCCCCTCTTCCTCTAGCTCCTGCTCCTGGCCTCCTGAGCGCCCCCTTCCTCTGGCTCCTGCTCCTAGCCTCCTGAGCCCCCTCTTCCACTGGCTACTGCTCCTGGCCTCCTGAGCCCCCCTTCCTCTGTTCCTGCTCCTGGCCTCCTGAGCCCCCTTCCTCTGGCTCCTGCTCCTGGCCTCCTGAGCCCCCTCTTCCATTGGCTCCTGCTCCTGGCCTCCTGAGCCCCCTCTTCCTCTGGCTCCTGCTCCTGGCCTCCTGAGCCGCCCCCTTCCTCTGGCTCCTGCTCCTGGCCTCCTGAGCCGCCCCCTTCCTCTGGCTCCTGCTCCTGGCCTCCTGAGCCGCCCCCTTCCTCTGGCTCCTGCTCCTGGCCTCCTGAGCCGCCCCCTTCCTCTGGGCTCCTGCTCCTGGCACTCCTGAGCCGCCCCCTTCCTCTGGCTCCTGCTCCTAGCCTCCTGAGCCCCCCTTCCTCTGGCTCCTGCTCCTGGCCGTCCTGAGCCCCCCCCTTCCTCTGGTTCCTGCTCCTGGCCTCTTGAGCCCCCCTTCCTCTGGCTCCTGCTCCTGGCCTCCTGAGCCCCCCCTTCCTCTGGCTCCTGCTCCTTGCCTCCTGAGCCCCCCCTTCCTCTGGCTCCTGCTCCTTGCCTCCTGAGCCCCCCCTTCCTCTGGCTCCTGCTCCTGGCCTCTTGAGCCCCCTTCCTCTGGCTCCTGCTCCTGGCCTCCTGAGCCCCCTTCCTCTGGCTCCTGCTCCTGGCCTCTGAGCCCCCCTTCCTCTGCTCCTGCTCCTGCCTCCTGTGCCCCCCTCTTGCCTTGGGCCTCTGCTCCTGGCCTCCTTAGGGCCCCCCCCCTCCCTCGGGCCCCCCCACTCTCGGCCTCCTGAATGATGAGTATGGGTTACTCAGAGATGGCCACAGCCCACAATTCAGCTCTCTAAGGTGTAAGAGCAGAAAGTCCCAGACCCGACCTTATATCACTGACCATAATGCCCGCTCTGTTATATACTTAATACATGTCCTCTTTCTCTCTAGAGTCAGCAGTCCAAGTTTGTGAACTGGCAGATAGACACCGAGTACAGAGGAGAAGACTTCACCGCCGCCGTCACCCTCGGAACCCAGACATATTAGTAGGATCCGGTGAGCACAGCCCATTTTTGTTATTGTTTTATACTATATTGTTTTATACTTGGACACGTTATCGGATCCGGCCCACCATAAAGTGTAACTACAGCTGTGACCACCATTCATTTTTGGGTGCAAAATTTCGTATTTGTCGATTTCCTATATTTTTGTGAAGTTTCGAAATGTTTTTCTGCAGCAGCAACACCACATTTCAGAACCAAGGCGATATGTCTGAAGCTGCCACAAGGGGGAGCTCAAGGTCTTGCTGTGTGTGCAGTGAGCTCCCTCTAGTGGTGGCTGTGGGTAGCTGCACTTTTTATTTATTTATTTTTTTATTAATACTGATTTTTGTACCTAAAAACAACAATTTCCATAATGAGGGTAATTTTTTTTCTTTATTTTTTATTTTTAGGTATTGTAGTTGCTCACTATCTCCAGAGCATTACTCTAGTCTGGCACTGGGAGGAGAACTCGTCTACCACAGGCGTCCTGGGGAGGAAGGAACAGTAATGTCTCTAGCGGGAAGATACACAGGTAACATAAATAACATTAGTGTGTGTGATTACACCAGGGATGTGCGGGGCATTAATGTGTGTGATTACACCAGTGATGTGCGGGGCATTAATGTGTGTGATTACACCAATGATGTGCGGGGCATTAGTGTGTGTGATTACACCAATGATGTGCGGGGCATTAGTGTGTGTGATTACACCAATGATGTGCGGGGCATTAGTGTGTGTGATTACACACAGTGATGTGCGGGGGCATTAGTGTGTGTGATTACACCAGTGATGTGCGGGGCATTAGTGTGTGTGATTACACCAGTGATGTGCGGGGCATTAGTGTGTGTGATTACACCAGTGATGTGCGGGGCATTAATGTGTGTGATTACACCAGTGATGTGCGGGGTATTAACGTGGTGTGATTACACCAGTGATGTGCGGGGCATTAGTGTGTGTGATTACACCAGTGATGTGCGGGGCATTAGTGTGTGTGATTACACCAATGATGTGCGGGGCATTAATGTGTGTGATTACACCAATGATGTGCGGGGCATTAGTGTGTGTGATTACAGCACTGATGTGCGGGGCATTAGTGTGTGTGATTTACACCAGTGATGTGCGGGCATTAATGTGTGTGATTACACCACTGATGTGCGGGGCATTAGTGTGTGTGATTTACACCAGTGATGTGCGGGGCATTAATGTGTGTGATTACACCAATGATGTGCGGGGGCATTAGTGTGTGTGATTACACCAGTGATGTGCGGGGGCATTAGTGTGTGTGATTACACCAGGAATAAAAAATAAAGCAAAAAAAAAAAAACAACTTTTGTACTCCCTTGTTGAAACCTGGCCCCCCCTTATCTTTCTTTTTCCGCCCCCTTGCTTCTTTTTCACCCCCCCTTCTCTTCTTCTTTTTGCCCCCCCCCTCGTCGCTTCTTCTTTTTGCTCCCCCCCCCCCCTCGCTTCTTCTTTTAGAGGCCCCCCCCCCTCGCTTCTTCTTTTTGGCCCCCCTCGCTTCTTCTTTTTGGCACCCCTCGCTTCTTTGTGGCCCCCCTCGCTTCTTCTTTGTGGCCCCCCCCTCGCTTCTTCTTTGTGGCCCCCCCCTCGCTTCTTCTTTGTGGCCCCCCCCTCGCTTCTTCTTTGTGGCCCCCCCTCGCTTCTTCTTTTTGGCCCCCCTCGCTTCTTCTTTTTGGCCCCCCTCGCTTCTTCTTTTTGGCCCCCCTCGCTTCTTCTTTGTGGCCCCCCCTCGCTTCTTCTTTGTGGCCCCCCCTCGCTTCTTCTTTGTGGCCCCCCCTCGCTTCTTCTTTTTGGCTCCCCCTCGCTTCTTTTTGGCCCCCCTCGCCTCTTCTTTTTGGCCCCCCTCGCTTCTTCTTTTTGGCCCCCCCTCGCTTCTTCTTTTTGGCCTCCCTCGCTTCTTCTTTTTGGCCCCCCTCGCTTCTTCTTTTTGGCGCCCCTCGCTTATTCTTTCACCCCCTCTTTCTCCCCCCCCGCTTCTTGTTTTTTAGACCCTCCTATTCTTCTTTTTCGCCCCTTCTTTCTTCTTTTTCGACCCTCTTCTCTTCTTTTTTGATCCTCTTCTCTTTTGACCCTCCTCTCTTCTTTTTTGACACTCCCCTCTCCTTTTTTGACCCTCTTCTCTTTTTTGACCCTCTTCTCTTTTTTGACCCTCTTCTCTTCTTTTTTTGACCCTCTTCTCTTCTTTTTTGACCCTCTTCTCTTCTTTTTTGACCCTCCTCTCTTTCCCCCCCCCCCCCCTTTTTTTTATTGACCTCCCCTCTAAGTGTGTACTTAATTTTACCTGCTCGTATTGAATCTGTCGGCCAGGTCTGTTGAAGATTTGCTCACCTCTAGTCCTATTTCTTACCAGGATAGTAAAAGGGGTTTTATATAATTTTTATAGCCTGATAGATCAGAGGTCCTCTGAGGTCTCTGCTTATTTCCTGCAACAATCAAGCATCATGTATCATTTACATGACTGTAGCTGCTGTCAGTCACTGCCCTCCTGCTGATACCTGCATGTACGACACGTGATTGTCTGCAGCAGTCCCCTTCAAGTGCGGTGATTACAGGGTTTATATCTTTATTATTAAAAAAATAATAAATTATTTTTTGCCTTTTCTCATAAATCCTGGTAACTCCCTTTTTTATTTTTTTGCTCTGGTCCTCCAGGAAAAACAACTACTGCTGCAGCATGTCAGCGGGCGGTACAGCAGAAGTTGCCAAAACCACGCCCTCTTCTCTGACATCACTTCCTGCTCCTCCGCTATTGGCTGAAGCTGCTCCCCACCTACTTCCTGCTCTACCGCCCCCTGTTGGCACTGCACACAAAATGCTGATAATAATGACTCTCTTTCTTATGTTTTATAACCTTTTTATTGATTTTTTTTTTTTTTTTACCTTTTTTAAAGCTCCTAACTGGACGGCGACGCTCACACTGGGACAGGCCGGAGCACACGCAACGTATTACCACAAAGCCAACGATCAGGTGTGTGAAGTGATCGCCCCATTCACGTAAATGGGGGTGGTGCGGCACCAAACCAGCCCCGCAGCCCCTTATGACTTGTTTTATTTTATCTTGTAAGTGAAGATGCTCAAAATATAGGAAAAATATGCGGTGTGGGCATATTCTTATGTAAGAGTATGCCTGGAGGGGTTACTAAGTATGGGGGACTCTTTTTGATCTCCGTAAAAGGTAAAAAAAAAAAATTCAGAGGGGAGGGGAGCAGCCCCCTACATGAGGATGACAGAGGTGTGAGGGGGCATATATACCCAATAACCCGACCAAGGCTCAACATATACCCAATAACCCGACCAAGGCTCAACATATACCCAATAACCCGACCAAGGCTCAACATATACCCAATAACCCGACCAAGGCTCAACATATACCCAATAACCCGACCAAGGCTCAACATATACCCAGTAACCCGACCGAGGCTCAACATATACCCAATAACCCAACTGAGGCTCAACATATACCCAATAACCCAACCGAGGCTCAACATATACCCAATAACCCAACCGAGGCTCAACATGTACCCAATAACCCAACCGAGGCTCAACATGTACCCAATAACCCAACCGAGGCTCAACATATACCCAATAACCCAGCCAAGGCTCAACATATACCCAATAACCCAACCGAGGCTCAACATATACCCAGTCACCCAACCGAGGCTCAACATATACCCAGTAACCCAACCGAGGCTCAGCATATACCCAGTAACCCAACCGAGGCTCAGCATATACCCAGTAACCCAACCGAGGCTCAGCATATACCCAGTAACCCAACCGAGGCTCAACATATACCCAGTAACCCAACCGAGGCTCAACATATACCCAGTAACCCAACCGAGGCTCAACATATACCCAGTAACCCAACTGAGTCTCAACATATACCCAGTAACCCAACCGAGGCTCAGCATATACCCAGTAACCCAATCGAGGCTCAGCATATACCCAGTGACCCAACGGAGGCTCAGCATATACCCAGTAACCCAACCGAGGCTCAGCATATACCCAGTAACCCAACCGAGGCTCAGCATATACCCAGTAACCCAACCGAGGCTCAGCATATACCCAGTAACCCAACTGAGGCTCAGCATATACCCAGTAACCCAACCGAGGCTCAGCATATACCCAGTAACCCAACCGACGCTCAACATTTTTGGCTGTAATCTGTCCTTTCTTGTATCCTTTGCTTTTAGCTTCAAGTAGGAGTGGAGTTTGAGGCCAGCACCCGGATGCAGGACACCAGCGTCTCCTTTGGTTATCAGCTGGACCTCCCCAAAGCCAACCTGCTGTTTAAAGGTGGGAGCTGCTCCTGTGTATCACCACCAGGTGGCGGTGTGTTTATTCTCCTTTTATGCAGAGTGGATTTCTTGCCCCATTTTTCAGTTACTGGTGCAGCATAATATTATTCTAGCACCATTTATTCCATAGCACATACCTAGACAAGTACAATAATCCTGAACAATGCAGGGCAGACTGGTAATGTCAAATATATCAGGGGAGGCTGCAGATCACTGCGTATGGCGGTTAAGGAGGTAAGGAGGACACATTGCTTATTGAATCGCGTGCGTGTGTATATAGAATTATGGCTAATAATTTTATTATGTATCGCATATCTATTATGTATTTTTTCATATTATAAGGTGCACCCCAAATTTAGAGGAGGAAAATAGGAAAAAACAATTTTTAATGTTAAAATGCGGCTCAGGAGGGTCAGTGGATGGAGGGACGGCAATGCTGCGGGTATAGAAGAGGGGGTGTTGCGGCTCAGGAGGGTCAGCGATGCTGCGGGCATGGAAAAGGGGGTGTTGCGGCTCAGGAGGGTCAGCGATGCTGCGAGTACAGAAGAGGGGTTGTTGCGGCTCAGGAGGGTCAGCGATGCCGCGGGTACAGAAGAGGGGATGTCGCGGCTCAGGAGGGTCAGCGATGCTGCGGGTACAGAAAAGGGGGTGTTGCGGCTCAGGAGGGTCAGCGATGCTGCAGGTACAGAAAAGGGGGTGTTGCGGCTCAGGAGGGTCAGCGATGCGGGTACAGAAGAGGGGGTGTTGTGGCTCAAAAGGGTCAGCGATGCTGCGGGTACAGAAGAGGGGGTGTTGAGGCTCAGGAGGGTCAGTGTTGCAGGTACAGAAGAGGGGGTGTCGCAGCTCAGGAGGGTCAGCGATGCTGCGGGTACAGAAGAGGGGGTTTTGCGGCTCAGGAGGGTCAGCGATGCCGCGGGTACAGAAGAGGGGATGTCGCGGCTCAGGAGGGTCAGCGTTGCGGGTACAGAAGAGGGGGTGTCGCGGCTCAGGAGGGTCAGCGATGCTGCGGGTACAGAAGAGGGGGTGTTGCGGCT
This sequence comes from Anomaloglossus baeobatrachus, assembly GCF_048569485.1. Lineage (NCBI taxonomy): Eukaryota > Metazoa > Chordata > Amphibia > Anura > Aromobatidae > Anomaloglossus > Anomaloglossus baeobatrachus. The sequence goes on from NC_134363.1 coordinate 38,804,208, forward strand.
CAGGAGGGTCAGCGATGCTGCGGGTACAGAAAAGGGGGTGCTGCGGCTCAGGAGGGTCAGCGATGCTGCGGGTACAGAAGAGGGGGTGTTGTGGCTCAGGAGGGTCAGCGATGCTGCGGGTACAGAAGAGGGGGTGTTGTGGCTCAGGAGGGTCAGCGATGCCGCGGGTACAGAAGAGGGGATGTCGCGGCTCAGGAGGGTCAGCGATGCTGCGAGTACAGAAGAGGGAGTGTCGCGGCTCAGGAGGGTCAGCGATGCCGCGGGTACAGAAGAGGGGGTGTTGCGGCTCAGGAGGGTCAGCGATGCCGCGGGTATAGAAGAGGGGATGTCGCGGCTCAGGAGGGTCAGCGATGCTGCGAGTACAGAAGAGGGAGTGTCGCGGCTCAGGAGGGTCAGCGATGCCGCGGGTACAGAAGAGGGGGTGTTGCGGCACAGGAGGGTCAGTGATGCTGCGGGTACAGAAGAGGGGGTGTCGCGGCTCAGGAGGGTCAGTGATGCTGCGGGTACAGAAGAAGGGGTGTTGTGGCTCAGGAGGGTCAGCGATGCTGCGGGTACAGAAGAGGGGGTGTTGCGGCTCAGGAGGGTCAGCGTTGCGGGTACAGCAGAGGGGGTGTCGCGGCTCAGGAGGGTCAGCGATGCTGCGGGTACAGAAGAGGGGGTGTCGCGGCTCAGGAGGGTCAGCGATGCTGCGGGTACAGAAGAGGGGGTGTTGCGGCTCAGGAGGGTCAGCGATGCTGCGGGTACAGAAAAGGGGGTGCTGCGGCTCAGGAGGGTCAGCGATGCTGCGGGTACAGAAGAGGGGGTGTTGTGGCTCAGAAGGGTCAGCGATGCTGCGGGTACAGAAGAGGGGGTGTTGCGGCTCAGGAGGGTCAGTGGACGGAGGGAGGGCAATGCTGCGGGCTCGGATGAGGGGGTGTCACAGCTCAGGAGGGTCAGTGGACGGAGGGACGGCAAAGCTGTGGGCATGGAGGAGGGGGTGTTGTGGCTCAGGAGGGTCAGCGATGCTGCGGGTACAGAAGAGGGGGTGTTGCGGTTCAGTAGGGTGAGTGCACGGAGGGTCAGCGATGCTGTGGGCTCGGAGGAGGGGGGTGTCACAGCTCAGGAAGGTCAGTGAACGGAGGGTCGGCGATGCTACGAGCTCGGGGGTGTCGCGCCGGCAGGCGCCATTGATCTGCCGGCGGACTGCAGGATTAATTGAATTGACCCCGGTTGATGCAATGGGCTTCAAGAAAATGGCCGCAAAGGCAGCACATGCACAGATAGGGCTCTGTGGCCATTTTCTTGAAGTCCATCGCGTCAATCAATTTTCTTTAAGTTCATTGTGATAAAATAGAGCCTGCTCCATCGCCGATCCTCTGTCCTGTGACCCTCCTGAGCCGCTCCACTCTCTCTCTCTCTCTCTCTCTCACTCTCTCTCTCTCTCTCTCTCTCTATATGTATATATATATGTATCATACTATGAAGAAAAAGACATGGATCGCACATCCCAAAAATACAATGATCTAAAGCCGCTAGGCAAAAAATTAAATAGAACATGAGGTTCTTTTGTTACCATTCTGATCAGATTGTATTAAGCCCACTGCCACGTCACGGCAAACCTCTTGAGTGGGTCCCACTCAAGAGGTTTGCCGTGACGTGGCAGTGGGCTTAATACAATCTGATCAGAATGGTAACAAAAGAACCTCATGTTCTATTTAATTTTTTGCCTAGCGGCTTTAGATCATTGTATTTTTGGGATGTGCGATCCATGTCTTTTTCTTCATAGTATGGTATATATATATGTATATATATATGTATATATATATGTGTATATATATATATATATATATATTATATATTTACACACATATACAGAGGGTGGTCCAAAAGTAGGTGGTTAGCATGTGTAATAGGGTTATCAAACATGGTGTAAAGTGAAACTGACTCAGTTGCCCTTGGCAACCAATCAGATTCCACCTTTCATTTTCCAAAGAGTCTGTGAAGAATGAAAAGTGGAATCTGATTGGTTGCTAAGGGCAACTGAGTCAGTTTCACTTTACACCATGATTGCTAAGCCTATTACACACACTGTCCACCTACTTTTGGACCACCCTGTATAATATAATATAATATAATATTGTGTGTCGCAGTTTATTTTTGACAGAACAAATCCTACTTTTTATTGTCTTTAAAAGCTGGAATTTCGGACACCTACCATCCATCATATTCCTTACCCATTGAGGTCGCCATTGACCGCAGCATCTAAAGTGTTAGTGGGGTCACGCATTCCTCAAAATTATCAGTGGGGGTCCGATGACCCTCACCTTCACCGATCAGCTGTTGTCAGCCTCGGCTTCATGTAAACTCATGGAACAGAGCTGCAATTTGTGGCTGTATTCAATGTGTTGTCAGAGTTGATAATGACTGGTTAATGGGGGGTTGACAGAAGTTGGACCCTCACCGATCTGATACTAATGACCTATCACAATAAGAGGAGGGGTTTTTTTTAACCCAAGAGATGCATTTGTTTGGTAGGAACCCAACAAAAGAGATCGCCTTGTCGTTGGCTGTTGGGCTCACATAAAACTGGCCATTTTTCTGTGCTAAGTATCTCAATTATTACATTTTTTTATATAGCAGTAATGCATGTCTATATTCACATATTCATTATTACACATGTCTTAGCACTACAGAGTGCAGCTGTCTCTAATGTTACTATCACAAGGTCAAGTGGCCGGGATTGTATGTAGCTCTGACTCGGCCATTCCAGCATATCCGTGTATCACGCTGTGCCTCAGACCATTACGACTAACTTGTTTCCGTATTTTCACCCCCCATCTCAGGTTCGGTGGACAGTAACTGGATAGTTGGCGCCACTTTAGAGAAGAAGCTCCCGCCGCTGCCCCTCACGCTTGCCATGGGAGCCTTCCTCAACCACAAGAAGAACAAATTCCAGTGCGGCTTTGGCCTGACCATCGGTTAACCTCAGCTTTCGGTGCTCAGCTTGTGGTCTCCCCTCCGCAGCCGGACGTGTGGCCCCTCCCCCCCTGCTTTCTGACTGTCTCCTGCTCCTCCAGTTGCTCTCCTTCCCCAGACTCCTCCTGCCAAGCACATTTTTTTTTTTTTATCTTTTTATCATTGGGACAGGGGAGGGCGGTGAAGGAGCCGTTTGTGAATATTTAATGTAGGTACCCAGGATGGAGAGGCAGCCGGCCCTCTTGTCCTCTCCGTCCCCCCCTCTGTCCGTCTTTATGTATGTTCGGGGTCTGGCCCTGAGGCGTTCCCCCAGGAATCATTTTATTTTTTCCACCCCGCTCTTATAAGCCTTGGAGATTTTGCCCTGTGAATGTTTGGGGGGGGGGAGGGGGTCTTCTGATTGTTGTCTGTTCTCCATTCCCCCTGTATTTCTTTCCGCCACAGCTTATTAGGGAATGGTCATGTCTGGGGGGGTGGAGGGGTCTGTCCCGGGACCGGACCCGAGCTCTGTGTCCTTAAACACTTTGTGCTGCTGTTGGAGGGGAGGTGGTGGTTGGGGTAGGGGAGGTGAGTCCTGCCTTCGCCGCCCGACCTCCATCTCTAGGAGCGTGGATGTAAATCATGTTTATAAGTTATAAAGAGAAGAAACAATATGTCATTGATCTTTTACACAAAAACAGACAGGTAGCCCAAAGCAAAGTCCTGACCGGGCCTGTACAGTACCAATAAAGGGACTTCTGCGTTGGGATCCGACTGGTGTTACTGGTTCTTGTGGCCTTCAAACCGCTAAAAATGGGGGAAAAAAATAACTTCTAATACGGAAACAGCGCCACACCTATCCTGTGGTCGTGCCTGGTATTGCAGTTTGGCTTTATTGTGATTGTGTCAGGTATTGCAGCTCTGCCCTAATCAATAGTCACAGGGTGAGAAAAGAAAACCTCCAGATGTTCTATAAAGGGCCCATATGTTGCAAGTTTTTACAAAAAAAAAAAATAAATAAATCTTTAGTTTTATATAGCGCTAACATATTTCACAGCGCTTTACATACATCAGGAACTCTGTCCCCATTGGGGCTCACAATCTAGAGTCCCTATCTGTATGGCTTTGGAGTGTGGGAGGAAACCGGAGGAAACCCACGCAAACACAGGGAGAACATACAAACTCCTTGCAGATAGTGTCCTTGGTGGGATTTGAACCCAGGACCCCAGCGCTGCAAGACTGCAGTGCTAACCACTGAGCCACCACAAGACTGCAGTGCTAACCACTGAGCCACCAAACCGCCCAGAGTTAAATCTTAAATTGACCACCAGGTTGCATCACGTTTAACAGTTCCTGAAACCATTTGCTATATTCTAATGCTGGATATATAGATATAACCAACACAAAAATCACATACTTTGTGCAGTCACTGTGCACATACATTACTGATCCTGAGTTTCCTCCTGTATTATACTCCAGAGCTGCACTCATTATTCTGCTGGTGCAGTCACTGTGTACATACATTACATTACTGATCCTGAGTTACCTCCTGTATTATACTCCAGAGCTGCACTCACTATTCTGCTGGTGCAATCACTATGTACATACATTACATTACTGATCCTGAGTTACATCCTGTATTATACTCCAGAGCTGCACTCACTATTCTGCTGGTCCAGTCACTGTGTACATACATTACATTACTGATCCTGAGTTACATCCTGTATTATACTCCAGAGCTGCACTCACTATTCTGCTGGTGCAGTCACTGTGTACATACATTACATTACTGATCCTGAGTTACATCCTGTATTATACTCCAGAGCTGCACTCACTATTCTGCTGGTGCAATCACTGTGTACATACATTACTGATCCTGAGTTACATCCTGTAAAATACTCCAGAGCTGCACTCACTATTCTGCTGGTGCAGTCACTGTGTACATACATTACTGATCCTGAGTTACATCCTGTATTATACTCCAGAGCTGCACTCACTATTCTGCTGGTGCAGTCACTGTGTACATGCATTACATTACTGATCCTGAGTTACCTCCTGTATTATACTCCAGAGCTGCACTCGCTATTCTGCTGGTGCAGTCACTGTGTACATACATTACTTATTGTGTACTGATCCTGAGTTACCTCCTGTGTTATACTCCAGAGCTGCACTCGCTATTCTGCTGGTGTTATCGTTCACACACACTCTCATACTGGACACTGGAAGGTCAACATGGCTCCTCATGGCAAAGAATTCTCTGAGGATCTGAAAAAAAAAGAATTGTTGCTCTACATAAAGATGGCCGAGGCTATAAGAAAATTGTCACCACCCTGACACTGAGCTGCAGCATGGTGGCCAAGACCATACAGAGGTATAACAAGACAGAATCCACTCGGAACAGGCTAGGCAGAGGTTACAGGGGTGGGGGGTCCGTCTGTCAGTGCTCAGACAATATACACTGCAGAGGTTACAGGGGTGGGGGATCCGCCTGTCAGTGCTCAGACAATATACACTGCAGAGGTTACAGGGGTTGGGGGTCCGTCTGTCAGTGCTCAGACAATATACACTGCAGAGGTTACAGCGGTGGGGGGGTCCATCTGTCAGTGCTCAGACCATACATCGCACACTGCAGAGGTTACAGGGGTGAGGGGTCAGTGCTCAGACAATATACACTGCAGAGGTTACAGGGGTGGGGGATCCGCCTGTCAGTGCTCAGACAATATACACTGCAGAGGTTACAGGGGTGGGGGATCCGCCTGTCAGTGCTCATACAATATACACTGCAGAGGTTACAGGGGTGGGGGGTCCACCTGTCAGTGCACACACCATACACCACACACTGCAGAGGTTACAGGGGTGGGGGATCTGCCTGTCAGTGCACACACCATACACCACACACTGCAGAGGTTACAGGGGTGGGGGGTCCGCCTGTCAGTGCTCAGACCATACACCGCACACTGCAGAGATTACAGTGGAGAGCAGACGATGCACAGCTGGATAGCAGTACTTGAGTAGTAGATACTTAGATGTAGCAGAGATGAACAGCAGTACTGGAATAGTGGAGTCTTGGATGTAGCAGAGCTAAGCAGTAGGAACGCCAACTACCGGAATTTGCATAGGAGGACACCAGGAGATCTCACGGGGTTGCTACATAATGTCACACAGGAATAGAGATATTTCCCCGGATGGGGTTTTGTCACCCCCATGTATTGTGATTGGCAAACAAAAGCAGAGAAGGCACCAGACGCAGCAACAGAACAGCCAGAAACTGCACAACAGGCTCCATCCATGAACAATTCCTTAAAGTGACCTCAATAATGGATACTATAGTAGTGGGCACACAGGATTAGACATATTACCCCAGATGGTATCTTGTCACCCTGATGGTATAGTGACTGACAAATAAAAGTTTAGAAGGCACCAGACATGGCAAGAAAACGGTCAGAAACTGCACCACAGGCTCCGTCCATGAACAATTCCTTAAAGTGACCTCAATAATGGATACTGTAGTAGTGGGCACACAGGATTAGACATATTACCCCAGATGGTATCTTGTCACCCCCATGTCTAGTGACTGGCAAACAAAAGTTGAGAAGGCACCAGACATGGCAAGAAAACGGTCAGAAACTGCACGACAGGCTCCGTTCATGAACAATTCCTTGAAGTGACCTCAATAATGGATACTGTAGTAGTGGGCACACAGGATTAGACACGTTACCCCAGATGGTATCTTGTCACCCCCATGTATAGTGACTGGCAAACAAAAGCGGAAAAAGCACCAGACCATTAACAAAACATTCAGAAACTGCACGACGGACTCTGTCCATGAACAATTCCTTAAAGTGACCTCAATAATAGGCTAATGGATACTGTAGTAGTTGGCACTTTTCTCGAAACACCCAATATATAGAGGCATCAGTGGCATCAGAGGTAAAATCCAGACCCGCAGGTCACATCAGAGGTAACTACAGGTTGTCATCTCATAACCTAGAGATAAACAAAATAAAACTGCCACGTCCCAACTTCACATACACTCATCGTTCCTGGGGGCAAATTCCAACTACTAGGACAAACAAGTCCATGTGCTCAGCAAATTCCTGCAAAAATAAAATCAAAGTATAAAGTCATATCATCTATCATGGAATGTTTTATGGAAATATTCTATTCTATATTTACATTTTTGCTTATTTTTTATACAATGTGCAACTGTAAATAAACATATGAACTCAGTAGATATCACATATACGTCAGCGCCGCACATACCTGACTGCTGCGCTGCTGGACTGCGGAGAATATTACCAGCCGGCAGCGATGTATATATACAGTATATAGGACTATTGCAATCATGTTACAACCTGTCACCTCCGCGAGAGGATTTAAAAAGTGTAAAACCCCCAAAATCTGATTATGTGATGTCTTCCCTATGATAACACTTCAAGTCACGGTAACCTGTAAGCTTCAGTGTTATCATAGGGACACTGAAGACTATTAAAAAACAACCAGAATTCAACATATTGTCCTAAAAGGAATAAATAAATAGAATGAACATGATAACATTCATATAAAGAGAGGTCTTTGTAGGATCACCTTTTGCTGCGGATACTGCGGTGAGTCTTTTGGAGGATGTCTCTATATTCTTTGTACATACAGTGCCTTGACAAGTATTCATATCCCGTGAACATTTCTACATTTTTTTTCACTCACAAACTTAAATGAGTCAATCTCCGAAACTATGGAATTTCTCCTTGAGAGTTTCTGAGATCACATTTTGCTGTGGATACTGCGGTGAGTCTTTTGGAGGATGTCTCTATATATATATATTCTTTATACATACAGTGCCTTGAAAAGTATTCATACCCCATGAACATTTCTACATTTTTTTCACCCACAAACTTGTCAATAGTTTTTTTGCTGTGGATACTACAGTGAGTCTTTTGGGGGATGTCTATACATATTCTTTATACATACAGTGCCTTTAAAAGTAATCATACCCCATGAATATTTCTACATTTTTTTTCACCCACAAACTTAAATGAGTCAATCTCCGTGACTATGGAATTTCTCTTTGACAGTTACTAAGATTCCCTTTTACTGCAGATACTGCGGTGAGTCTTTTGGGGGATGTCTTTATATTCTTTATACATACAGTGCCTTGAAAAGTATTCATACCCTGTGAACCTTTCTACATTTTTTTCACCCACAAACTTAAATGAGTTAATCTCTGAAACTATGGAATTTCTCCTTGATAGTTTGTCGGATCACCTTTTGCTGTGGATACTGTGGTGAGTCTTTTGGAGGATGTCTCTATATATATATATATATTCTTTATACATACAGTGCCTTGAAAAGTATTCATACCCCATGAACATTTCTACATTTTTTTCACCCACAAACTTAAATGAGTCAATAGTTTGTAGGATCACCTTTTGCTGCGGATACTACGGTGAGTCTTTTGGGGGATGTGTCTATATATGTTCTTTATACATACAGTGCTTTCAAAAGTATTAATACCCCATGAACATTTCTACATTTTTTTCACCCACAAACTTAAATGAGTCAATCTCTGAAAGTATGGCATTTCTCCTTGACAGGTTCTCAGATCACCTTTTGCTGCGGATACTACAGTGAGTCTTTTGGGTGGATGTCTCTATATTCTTTATACATACAGTGCCTTGATAAGTATTCATACCCTGTGAACATTTCTACATTTTTTTCAGCCACAAACTTAAATGAGTCAATCTCCGAAACCATGGAATTTCTCCTTGACAGTTTGTCAGATCACCTGATGCTGTGGATACTGTGGTGAGTCTTTTGGAGGATGTCTTTCTATATATATTCGTTATACATACAGTGCCTTGAAAAGTATTCATACCCCATGAACATTTCTCCATTTTTTTTACCCACAAATGTAAATGAGTCATTCTCCGAAACTATGGAATTTCTCCTTGACAGTTTCTGAGATTCCCTTTTGCTGCGGATACTGCGGTGAGTCTTTTGGAGGATGTCTCTATATTCTTTATACATACAGTGCCTTGAAAATTATTCATACCCCGTGAACATTGCTACATTTTTTTCACCCGCAAACTTAAATGAGTTAATATCTGAAACTATGGAATTCCTCCTTGACAGTTTGTTGGATCACCTTTTGCTGCGGATACTGCGGTGAGTCTTTTGGAGGATGTCTCTATATTCTTTATACATACAGTGCCCTGAAAAGTATTCATACTCCGTGAACATTTCTACATTTTTTTCACACACAAACTTAAATGAGTTAATATTCGAAACTATGGAATTCCTTCTTGACAGTTTGTTGGATCACCTTTTGCTGCGTATACTGCGGTGAGTCTTTTGGAGGATGCCTCTATATATATTCTTCATGCATACAAGGTCTTGAAAAGTATTCATTCCTCGCGAACATTTCTACATTTTTTCACCCACAAACTTAAATGAGTCAATCTCTGAAACTATGGAATTTCTCCTTGACAGTTTGTCGGATCACCTTTTGCTGCGGATGCTGCGGTGAGTCTTTTGGAGGATGTCTCTATATTCTTTATACATACAGTGCCTTGAAAAGTATTCATACCCCGTGAACATTTCTACATTTTTTCACCCACAAACTTAAATGAGTCAATCTCTGAAACTATGGAATTTCTCCTTGACAGTTTCTCAGATCACCTTTTGCTGCGAATACTGCGGTGAATCTTTTGGAGGATGTCTCTATATATATTCTTTATACATACAGCACTTTGAAAAGTATTCAAACTCCGTGAATATTTCTACATTTTTTTCAGCCACAAACTTAAATGAGTCAATACTTTGTAGAATCACCTTTTGCTGCAGATACTGCGGTGAGTCTTTTGGGGGATGTCTCTATATTCTTTATACATACAGTGCCTTGAAAAATATTTATACCCTGTGAACATTTCTACATTTTTTTCACCCACAAACTTAAATGAGTCAATACTTTGTAGAATCACCTTTTGCTGCAGATACTGCGGTGAGTCTTTTGGGGGATGTCTCTATATTCTTTATACATACAGTGCCTTGAAAAATATTTATACCCTGTGAACATTTCTACATTTTTTTCACCCACAAACTTAAATGAGTCAATACTTTGTAGAATTACCTTTTGCTGCAGATACTATGGTGAGTCTTTTGGTTGATGTCTCTTCCAGCTTTGATCATCTAGAAGAGTCATTTTTGCCCCTTCTTTGCAAAATTGAGATTGGATGGAGATGTCTGTGAACAGCAATTTTCAAGTCTTGTCACAGATTCTCAGTAAGATTTTGGTCTGGATTGTGACTGGGCTGTTCACATGAATATGCTCTGATCTAAACCCTCCATTGTCGCTCTGGCCAGATGTTTAGGTTCGTTGTCCTGCTGGAAAGTGAACCTACACCTCAGTCTCAAGTCTCTTGCAGCCTCTAACAGGTTTTCCCCCATGATTGCCCTGTATTTAGCTCCATCCGTCTTCCCATCAACTCTAACTTCCCTGCCCCTGCTGAAGAAAAGTCTCCCCAGAGCAGGATGCTGCCTCCATGAGTGACTGTGGGGATGATGTTTTCAGGTGATGTGCAGTTAGTTTCCACCACACATAGCGTTTTGCATGTAGCCCAAAAAGTTCTCCTTTGGTTGCATCTGACCAGATCCCCTTCTTCCACATGCCATGTAGGTGACACAGCTAGGCTCCGGGTGTCACTACTATGACAGGAGAGAGAGCGCTGTATGTTACTGGTGGCCATGTCTCAGAGCTGAATGTGGCCCTCAAGGTAAGAAATGTTGGTCTGAGGTATGTATTAGTTTGGGGATCTGGTATGGAGTCTGTATTAGTTTGGGGGATCTGGTCTGGCATATGTATTAGTGAAGGGGATCTGGTCTTGGGTCTGTATTTGTTTGTAGGATCTACTCTGGGGTCTGTATCAGTTTGGGGATCTGGTCTGGGGTCTGTATTAGTTTGGGCATCTGGTTTAGGGGTCTATATTAGTTTGGGGGGATCTGGTCTGGCATATGTATAGCGAAGGGGATCTGGTATGGAGTCTATTAGTTTGGGGGATCTGGTCTGGGGTCTGTATTAGTTTGGGGGATCTGGTCTGGGGTCTGTATTAGTGAAGGGGATTTGCTCTGGAATCTGTATTAGATTGGGGATCTGGTCTGGGGTCTCTTAGTTTGGGGACTGGATCTAGTCTTGGGTCTGTATTAATTTGAGGGATCTAGTCTTGGATCTGTATTAGATTGGTGCATCTGTTTTGGGGTCTGCATTAGTTTGTGGGATCTGATCTTGGTCTGTATTAGCTTGCGGGATCTACTCTGGGATCTGTATTAGTTGGGTAGATCTGTTGTGGGGTATGTATTAGTTTGTGGGATCTGGTCTGGGGTGTATATTAGTTTTGGGGATCTGGTCTGAGTTCTGCATTAGTTTAGGGGATCTGGTCTAGGCCCTGTAGTAGATTGGTGGATCTGGTTTGGGTTCTGTTATAGTTAAGGGGATCTAATTTGGGCTCTGTATTAGATTGGGGGATCTGATCTGGGTGGATCTGGTCTTGACTCTGTATTAGTTTGGAGGATATGATCTGGGGTCTGTGTTAGATTGGGGGATCTGGTCTTGGGTCTGTATTAGTTTGGAGGATATGATGTGGGGTCTGTATTCGTTTTTGGGATCTGGTGTTGGGTCTGTATTAGTTTGGAGGATATGATCTGGGGGTCTGTATTAGTTTGAGGGATCTATTCTGGGGTTTGTATTAGTTTGTGGGATCTGATCTTGGGTCTGTATTAGTTTGAGGGATCTAGTCTTGGATCTGTATTAGTTTGGATGATAAGATCTTGGGTCTGTATTAGTTTGGATGATAAGATCTTGGGTCTGTATTAGTTTGTGGGATCTGATCTGGGGTCTGTATTAGTTTGTGGGATCTGGTCTGAGTTCTGTATTAGTTTGGGGGATCTGGTCTAGGCTCTGTAGTAGAATTGGTGAATCTGGTTTGGGTTCTGTTTTAGTTAAGGGGATCTAGTTTGGGCTCTGTATTAGATTGGGGGATCTGATCTGGTCTTGGGTCTATATTAGTTTGGAGGATAAGATCTTGGGTCTGTATTAGTTTGTGGGATCTGGTCTGAGTTCTGTATTAGTTTGGGGATCTGGTCTAGGCTCTGTAGTAGATTGGGGGATCTGGTTTGGGTTCTGTTATAGTTAAGGGGATCTAGTTTGGGCTCTGTATTAGATTGGGTATCTGATCAGGGTGGATCTGGTCTTGGGTCTATATTAGTTTGGAGGATATGATCTGGGGTCTTTATTCGGGGTCTTTATTTAACCGTATTCTGCGTACATTTTATGTCTCCGATGTCCAGGAAATCTATTATACCATTTTGTTTATTTTTGTATCGGTAAGTTATTATGTACATTTTTATGGTTCATCCCACCGCATTTGTTACCAAAACGTAAAGTGAAGCCGATTTATGCTGCCCAAACCCGAGGCCGCATGAATCAGAGCCTAGCGGCACAATGGCAGCCGGTAATACTCTGCACTAAACTGCTGCAGCATTTCAGGGAACTGACTGTCCGGGAACCGAAGGGAGAGAGGAGACTGGTGCTGCCACCGGCCGACTTCTCCCCGCACCACTCCAGGTCTGTCCATAGTGTGCAATACATGGTTTGGGTGGCATGAATGGACTGATTAGGTTTCTTCTTATGTGAATACTAAAAAAATAGTATTAAAGGGGCGATTTCATGAGAAAAACCGACCGTTTGTCCTTTTAGACCACTTGGCCGACACAGAGGAGAGTTACCGGCTACCGGCAGACAGGTCAGGCTGACAGTCTTATATCTGGAATTCTTTTTTTTGCATTGTTTTTTTATTTGTGCTACCAATGCATGTTATCTACAATGACACATAAGAGCAAAGCGCTGCATTCAGCAACTATCAAAAATCAGCTGAATAGTGACCTGTGTGCAGCCGCAGGGTCAGGAATGAAGGATACATTCTTTACATAAGGAATAACCCCGCAGGTTGGATTTTTCAGTCCCCTCCTAATGATGATGCAGAGAGTTCAGTATCAGCTCGCTGAATGCCAGAAGAGATAAGATCCTAGAACTTCTGAGAAGATCCTAGAACTTCTGGAAAGATGCTAGAACTTCTGGGAAGATCATAGAACTTTTGAGAAGATCCTAGAACTTCTAAGAAGATCCTAGAACTTCTGGAAAGATCCTAGAACTTTTGAGAAGATCCTAGAACTGTTGGGAAATCCTGGAATTTTTGAGAAGATCCTAGAACTTCTGAGAAGATCCTAGAACTTCTGGGAAGATCCTAGAACTTCTGGGAAAATCCTAGAACGTCTGAGAAGATCCTAGAACTTCTGGGAAGATCCTAGAACTTCTGGGAAGATTCTAGAACTTCTAGGAAAATCCTAGAACTTCTGAGAAGATCCTAAAACGTCTGGGAAGATCTTAGAACTTCTGGGAGGATCCTAGAACTTCTGGGAGGATCCTAGAACTTCTAAGAAGATCCTAGAACATCTGGGAAGAGTCTAGAACTTCTGGGAAGATCCTAGAACTTTTGAGAAGATCCTAGAACTTCTGGGAAGATCCTAAAACTTCTGGGAAAATTGTAGAACATCTTAGAAGATCCTAGAATGTCTGAGAAGATCCTAGAACTTCTGAGAAGATCATAGAACTTCTGGGAAGCTCCTAAAATGTCTGAGAAGATCCTAGAACTTCGGGGAAGATCCTAGAACTTCTGAGAAGATCCTAGAACTTCTGAGAAGATCCTAGAATTTCTGAGAAAATCCTAGAACTCCTGAGAAGATCCTAGAACTTCTGAGAATATCCTAGAACTTCTGGAAATATCCTAGAACTTCTGAGAAAATCCTAGAACTTCTGAGAAAGGACACAGGGATCCTGAAATGACGTACGAAGAAAAATATTTCATTTTTCCTCCGCCCACCCCAACCTATGGAATCAAAAGCAAAAATAATGAAAATGAACCCCTCATCCCACCCCAAAATGTGTTCTGACGCCCTAAACTAATATACACCCTGATAGCACAATAAATACCGACCACGGATCCCCTAAACAAATATCAAAGTCAAACTAACATAGACTCCAGAAAAACCAATGAAGTAACCAGAGTAAATAGCAAAAATAAAATCAAATTATTTTATTGAAAGCATTATTTTTAAAAGACATTTTTTTAAAAAAACATTATACAAACAATAAAGGGGATGAAAGAAAGGGATGCACATTTCTTTGATGCACATTTATAAGTGAAGATCAGTGGTTCATCTGTGATACACACATACGTGAAGTGAAGCAGTGTTTGGAATGGTTGTTTTTTGGCAGTCATCCCCTTTATTGTTTGTATAATGTTTTTTTAAAAAAATGTCTTTTAAAAATAATGCTTTCAATAAAATAATTTGATTTTATTTTTGCTATTTACTCTGGTTACTTCATTGGTTTTTATGGATTCTAGAGTTAGCACTGCTGTGATTGGGCCAATAATTTGGTGTTAACATAGACTCCAGACTAGATCCCCCAAACTAATAAAGACCCCAGACCAGATCCCCCAAACTAATTCAGACTCCAGACGAGATACTCCCAAATTAATATAGAGGATAGACCAGATTCCCCAAAATAACAGACCCAAGATTAGATCCCCAAACTAATACAGATCCACCAAACTAATACAGACCCCAGACTAGATCCACCAAACTATTTTTTTTTTTATTTTTGCATCGGTAAGTTATTATGTACATTTTTATGGTTCATCCCACCACATTTGTTACTAAAATGGAAAGTGAACCTGGAAGCAGATTTATACTGCCCACACCCGAGGCCGCATGAATCAGAGCCTGACGGCACAATGGCAGCCGGTAATACTGTGCTCTGAACTGCTGCAGCATTTCAGGGAAAACAGATTTTAATGAAGTGACTGTCCAGGAACCAAAGGGACTCGGGAGAGAGGAGACTGGTGCTGCCACCGGCCGGCTTCTCCCCGCACCACTCCAGGTCTGTCCCTTGTGTACAATACATGGTTTGGGCAGCATGAATCGACTGATTAGGTTTCTTCTTATGTGAATACTAAAAAAATAGTATTAAAGGGGCGATTTCATGAGAATAACTGACCATTTGTCCTTTTAGACTACTTGGCCAACACAGAGGAGAGTTACCGGCTACCGGCAGACAGGTCAGGCTGACAGTCTTATATCTGGAATTCTTTTTTTTGCATTGCTTTCTTATTTGTGCTACCAATGCATAATGTTATCTACAATGACACATAAGAGCAAAGCGCTGCATTCAGCAACTATCAAAAATCAGCTGAATGTGTGCAGCCGCAGGGTCAGGAATGAAGGCTACATTCTTTACACAAGTAATAGCCCCGCAGGTTGGTTTTTGCAGTCCCCACCTAATAATGATGCAGAGTTCAGTGTCAGCTTGCTGAATGCCAGAAGAGATAAGATCCTAGAACTTCTGGGAAGATCCTAGAACTTTTGAGAAGATCCTAAAATTTCTGGGAAGACCCTAGAACTTCTGCGAAATCCTAGAACTTCTGGGAAGATCCTAAAACTTCTGGGAAGATCCTAGAACTTCTGGGAAGAGTCTAGAACTTCTGGGAAGATCCTAGAACTTTTGGGAAAATCCTAGACCTTCTGAGAAGATCCTAGAACGTCTGAGAAGATCCTAGAACGTCTGAGAAGATCCTAGAACTTCTGGGAAGATCCTAAAATGTCCTTGAAGATAATAGAACGTCTGGGAAGATCCTAGAATGTCTGGGAAGATCCTAGAACTTCTGGGAAAATCCGAGAACTTCTGAGAAGATCCTATAACTTCTGGGAAGATCCTAGAACTTCTGGGAAGATCCTAGAACTTCTGAGAAGATCCTAGAATTTCTGGGAAGATGATAGAACTTCTGGGAAATCCTAGAACTGTTGAGAAGATCCTAGAACATCTGAAACGATCCTAGAACTTCTGGGAAGATCCTAGAACTTCTGGGAAGATCCTAGAACTTCTGGGAAAATCATAGAACTTCTAAGAAGATCTTAGAACATCTGAGAAGATCATAGAACTTCTCGGAAGATCCTAAAATGTCTGAGAAGATCCTAGAACGTCTGGGAAGATTCTAGAACTTCTGAGAAGATCCTAGAACTTTTGGGAAGATCCTAGAATTTTGAGGAAAATCCTAGAACTTCTGAGAAGATCTTTGAACTTCTGGGAAGATCCTAGAACGTCTGAGAATATTCTAGAACATCTGGGAAGATCCTAGAACGTCTGAGAAAATCCTAGAACTTCTGAGAAGGGAACTGGAATCCTGGATCCACAGGGATCGTGAAATGACATACAAAGACATTTTTGCTCCGCCCATCCCAACCTATGGAATTAAAAGCAAAAATAATGCAAATGAACCCCTCATCCCACCCCAAAATGTGTTCTGACGCCCTACACTAATATACACCCTAATAGCACAATAAATACCGACCACGGATCCCCTAAACAAATATCGTCAAACTAACATAGACTCCAGATTAGATCCCCCAAACTAATAAAGACCCTAGACCAGATTGTACCGCCCCGCGGGCTCGGCTGCGGCCGCCGAGCCGCTAGGATCCGTGCTCGTGTACTGCGGGTGGTGGCTCGAGCCTCTCACGGACCCGGGGGTCACGTCGCTCTGCAAGGGGGTTGGCGCTACGCGCGGGGGATGCGGGTGTTCGGTTTGGGAGTTATAGTTCGTGACGCCACCCACGGGTTGTGGTAATTGTGGACACCACCGCTGCGGTAAAGGTACGGGGACTCCCGGGAGCGGTGTAGTGGCGCAGCTAGGTGTTGACCCCTCCGTGGGCAGGGGATGTTGATCCCAGGGTCCGGTTGGCGAGAGTCGGGGTGCAGGGTGAAGTGTTGCGGTGCAGTGCGGTGCGGTGCCGGATGGCACTGGTGTACTCACTCTGACACAAGACACTGCAGTCGCTGGTAAACCAAACGGAGTGATGAACGGGGCCCTCAGCCGGCTGCAGCTTTTCCAGTTAGGTTGGCAATGTCCGCCTTTCTCCTGCACCTGTGTGTGAATCTTGACTCCTGTGCCTAGGCACCGGTAGTCCACTCCCCGGCGTATAAGTGTCGTAGGAGCCCGTTTACCCGCAGACACTGGCCCTTTGGATCTCTTGCCTTTGGCGGTGGCACTTATCCGGAATGGTTGGGCTGTTGCCTTCAATCAGGACTTAGGTGGGAATGAACCCTTGAGGTCCAGACCACAATCAGTTAATTTGACTATGGTGGTGGCTTCTAGCCTAGTTCGGGGTCTGAGTACCCTGCCTTGTGCTCCGGTATCCAGTTGGCTCCCCGGTTCGGTTCCGGCGGGCCACTACCCTGCCCCGGTCCCTTACGGTTCCACCGGTCGTATTCCCGGTCTCCTGCAGGCGGCCACTACCGTCTGCCTCCTTGGCAGTGGTGACTGGGCTACGACCTAGCCACCAGAGTAGTCTGTGGCAGGCCTGAGGATAGGTCTGCTTCTGGACACAACCTCCCTCCTTCACTGTCAGAACTCCACTCTCTACTCCCTTGAACTTGACTACTTAGGTTCCTGCCTACAGGCCTGTGAACTCCTCGGTGGGTGGAGCCAACCGCCTGGCTCCACCCCCCCTGGTGTGGACATCAAACCTGGAGGGTGGTGACAAGGTTTTCTATGTTTGACTGGTGTTACCTAACTGGAAGGGGTGTGATGTTGTGTGTGACTACCTGGGACCACCTGGATAGTCCAGGGCGTCACAAGATCCCCCCAAACTAATTCAGACCCCAGACCAGATACTCCCACATTAATATAGAGCATAGACCAGATCCCTCAAAATAACAGACCCAAGATTAGATCCCCAAACTAATACAGATCCCCCAAACTAATACAGATCCCAGATTAGATCCCCTTCACTAATACGGACTCCAGACCAGATCCCCCCAAAAATTAATATAGAGCATAGACCAGATCTCCCAAACTAATACAGTCCCAATACTGGATACAGCAAACTAATACAGACCCCAGACCAGATCCCACAAACTAATACAGACCCCAGACCAGATCCCACAAACTAATACAGACCCCAGACCAGATCCCACAAACTAATACAGACCCCAGACCAGATCCCACAAACTAATACAGGCCCCAGACCAGATCCCCCAAATACAGACCCCAGATCAGATCTCTCAAACTAAATACAGACCCCAGACTAGATCCATCAAAGCAATACAGACCCTAAACTAGATCCACCAAACTAATACAAACTCCAGACCAAATCCCCCAAAGTAATACAGACACATAAACTGAGGTGTATTATGATGTTCTGCGCAGCTGAGGTGTATTAAGAGGTTCTGCAGCAGCTGAGGTGTGTATTATGAGCTTCTGCAGAAACCAAGGTGTATTATGAGGTTCTGTAACAGCTGAGGTGTCTTATGAGGTTACGCAGCAGCTGAAGTGGATTATGAGGTTCTGCAGTAGCTGAGGTGTGTGTTATGATTTTCTGTAGCAGCTAATGTATCTTATAAGGTTTTACATGATCAGCTGAGGTGGATTATGAGGTTCTGCAGCAGCTGTGTATTATGAGGTTCTTAAGGAGCTGAGGTGTATATTTTAAGGTTATGCAGCAGCTAATGCGTCTTATGAGGTTCTGCAGCAGCTAAAGCGTCTTATGAGGTTCTGCAGCAGCTAATGTGTCTTTTGCGGTTCTGCAGCAGCTGAGGTGTATTATGAGGTTCTGCAGCAGCTGAGGTGTATTATGAGGTTCTGCAGCAGCTGTGGTGTATTATGAGGTTCTGCAGCAGCTGAGGTGTATTATGAGGTTCTGCAGCAGCTGATGTGTCTTATGAGATTCTGCAGCAGCTGATGTCTTATGAGGTTCTGCAGCAGCTGAGGTGTATTATGAGGTTCTGCAGCAGCTGAGGTGTCTTATGAGGTTCTGCAGCAGCTGAGGTGTCTTATGAGGTTCTGCAGCAGCTGAGGTGTCTTATGAGGTTCTGCAGCAGCTGATGTGTCTTATGAGGTTCGGCAGCAGCTGAGGTGTCTTATGAGGTTCTACAGCAGCTGAGGTGGATTATAAGATTCTGCGGCAGCTGAGGTGTGTGTTATAACTTTCTGTAGCAGCTAATGCTTCTGAAAACTTTATGCAACAGGTGAAGTAGATTATGAGGTTCTGCAGCAGCTGAGTGGTGCATTGTGATGTTTGCAAGTTAGGGCATAGATGATAAATCCCTATAACATATGGTGCAGCTACTGCAGAACCCCTTTTAATAAATTTAGAGGGGGCATTAGGTGTCTCCAGGAAGAAATATGAACTGGAAAATCCCCATAAAATGTATCATACAACCCATGATGTGTTCTCAGCACTTTCTATACCATTTGCCCTGAGGTCATAGTCATCACGGTCTCGGCTTTGGATATATAAACTGCTGCAGTCAGTGGCTGTGGCTCCATCTGTGCGATGGTAATGGGGGCTATCATCCTTCCAGCATGTGGGCAGCAGCACACCGAGCTCCATCCCCTGATTAAAAAATATTCTCTATGTCTGAGACGAAAAACCACAACTTCCTCTTCCTGACTGATCCACTGACCTTATCTCAAGAATCTGAACCCTACAGATCCACAGACGTCTGGGTTATTCTGTGTTTTTCTAGCTTTCCTGGAGGAACGCGGAAACATCTAAAAGTCACTAAAAGAACAAGGAGTATAATCATACCCCAGATCCCAAAGGAACCAAAGGTGACCGCTCAGCAACTAAAGGCCTCTATCACATTAGCTAATGTTAATTAGCTAGTTTTCATTAATTTTTCACTACTTTTTTTTAAGGAAGGGGCATGAATATTAGATCAGTATGGGGTCTGACACAAGGCATCATTTGTTATCGGTAAAGGAGAAATGATTTAAATAGTTTTTGGAGCCAAAACAGCAAAGTTCACATTCATTTTTCAATTCTCTGTTCCCCTGTCTTTTAAACTCAAAAACTGGCTTATTTCTCCCTTTATGAGCCTCTTCTACTCTTCCCTTGCCTTCAAAATTCATCAAATGGGTTTTTCCTCCATTTATGAGCCACTTCATCTCTGTTCGCCTGCCTTCTAAACTCATCTAATTGATTCTTTCTCTCTTTATGAGCCACTTCTACTCTTCCCCTGCCTTCAAAACTCATCAAATGGCTTATTTTTCCATTTATGAGCCACTTCTTTTCTGTTCCCCTGCCTTCTAAACTCATTAAATGGCTTTTTTCCCTCCATTTATGAGTGACTGTTTCTCTGTTCCCCTGCCTTCTAAACTTATTAAATGTCTTCTTTCTCCATTTATGAGCCACTTCTTCTCAATTCCCTTGCATCTATACTCATCAAATAGCTTCTTTCTCCATTTATGAGACACTTCTTCTCTGTTCGCCTGCCTTCTCAACTCATCAAATGGCTGCTTTCTCCCTTTATGAACTACTTTGTCTCTGTTCCTTGCCATCTATACTCATCAAATAGCTTTATCTCCATTTATGAGCCACTTCTTTTCTGTTCCCCTGCCTTCTAAACTCATTAAATGGCTTTTTTTTCTCCATTTATGAGCAACTCAACTTCTTCTCTGTTCCCCTGCCTTCAAAACTCATCAAGTGGCTTTTGTCTGTATTTATGAACCACATCTCTGTTCCCCTGCCTTCTAAACTCATCAAATTGCTTCTTTCTCCATTTATGAGTCACTTCTTCTCTGTTCCCCTGCATTTTAAACTCAACAAATGGATTTTTTTCCTCCATTTATGAGCCACTTCTCTGTTCCGCTGCCTTCAAAACTCAATAAATGGCTTTTTTTCCTCCATTTATGACCAACTCCTTCTCTGTTCCCCTGCCTTCTAAACTCATTAAATGGCTTTTTTTTCTCCATTTATGAGCAACTTCTTCTCTGTTCCTTTGCTCAAATGGCTTTTATCTGTATTTATGAACCACTTCTCTGTTCTGCTGCCTTCTAAACTCATCAAATGGCTTCTTTCTCCATTTATGAGCCACTTCTTCTCTATTCCCTTGCCATCTTTACTCATCAAATTTTTTTTTCTCTATGAGCGACTTCCTCTCTGTTCCCTTGCCTTCTAAACACATCAAATGACTTCTTTCTCCATTTATGAGCTACTTCTTCTCTGTTCCCCTGCCTTCTGAACTCATCAAATGACTTATTTCTCATTCAGGAGCCACTTCTTCCTCGTTCCTCTGCCTTCTAAACTCATCAAATGGCTTCTTTCTCCATTTATGAGCCACTTCTGTGTTCCCCTGCCTTTTAAACTCATCAAATGGCTTTTTTCCTCCATTTATGAGCCACGTGTTTGTTCCCCTGCCTTCAAAACTCATCAAATTGCTTCTTTCTCCATTTATGAGCCACTTCTATCTGTTCCCCTGCCTTCTCAACTCATCAAATGGCTTCTTTTTCTATATATGAGCTACTTCGTCTCTGTTCCTTGCCATCTATACTCATCAAATGGCTTTATCTCCATTTATGAGCCACTTCTTCACTATTTCCCTGCCTTCTAAACTCATCAAATGGCTTCTTTCTTCATTTATGAGCCACTTCTTCTCTGTTCCAGTGCCTTCTAAACCCATCATTCACTGTATGAAACTGTTATAATATGCCTTGGCCAACACTAAAAACAACCAGCTCACTCAGTGGTCAGATTACAACTTCTTCTTGAAGTCAATGGAGGGGGAAAGGGAGCTAGAGGAAGATGGACATCCTACTATCCTACTCCTGATTAAGTTCTGCATAGAACCTTATGAGCACCAACCGTCATCTCCTATCTGAGTAATGTGAAAATCTGTATTCACAGAAGGCGCAGTTTACCTCTGATTTGAGAATTTTGAAAAAAAAAGACCAGTCCAAGATTTCTCTGATAAGATAGATAGATAGAGGGATAGATAGATAGAGGGATAGATAGATAGAGGGATAGATAGATAGATAGATAGAGGGTTAGATAGATAGATAGATAGCGGGATAGATAGATAGAGGGATAGATAGAGGGATAGATAGAGGGATAGATAGATAGATAGAGGGATAGATAGATAGAGGGTTAGATAGATAGATAGATAGCGGGATAGATAGATAGATAGAGGGATAGATAGAGGGATAGATAGAGGGATAGATAGAGGGATAGATAGATAGATAGAGGGATAGATAGATAGATAGAGGGATAGATAGATAGAGGGATAGATAGAGGGATAGATAGAGGGATAGATAGATAGAGGGATAGATAGAGGGATAGATAGATAGAGGGATAGATAGATAGAGGGATAGATAGAGGGATAGATAGATAGAGGGATAGATAGAGGGATAGATAGATAGATAGATAGATAGATAGAGGGATAGATAGAGGGATAGATAGATAGAGCGATAGATAGATAGAGGGATAGATAGAGGGATAGATAGATAGATAGATAGAGGGATAGATAGAGGGATAGATAGATAGATAGAGGGATAGATAGATAGAGGGATAGATAGATAGAGGGATAGATAGAGGGATAGATAGAGGGATAGAGGGATAGATAGATAGATAGATAGATAGATAGAGGGATAGATAGAGGGATAGATAGATAGAGGGATAGATAGAGGGATAGATAGATAGAGGGATAGATAGATAGAGGGATAGATAGAGGGATAGACAGATAGATAGATAGATAGAGGGATAGATAGATAGATAGATAGAGGGATAGATGGAGGGATAGATAGATAGAGGGATAGATAGATAGAGGGATAGATAGAGGGATAGATAGATAGAGGGATAGATAGAGGGATAGATAGATAGATAGAGGGATAGATAGATAGATAGAGGGATAGATAGAGGGATAGATAGATAGATAGATAGATAGAGGGATAGATAGAGGGATAGATAGATAGAGGGATAGATAGATAGATAGAGGGATAGATAGATAGAGGGATAGATAGATAGATAGAGGGATAGATAGATAGATAGAGGGATAGATAGATAGAGGGATAGATAGATAGAGGGATAGATAGATAAATAGAGGGATAGAGGGATAGATAGATAGAGGGATAGATAGATAGATAGATAGAGGGATAGATAGAGGGATAGATAGAGGGATAGATAGAGGGATAGATAGAGGGATAGATAGAGGGATAGATAGATGGATAGATAGAGGGATAGATAGATAGATAGAGGGATAGATAGATAGATAGAGGGATAGATAGATAAATAGATAGAGGGATAGATAGATAAATAGAGGGATAGAGGGATAGATAGATAGATAGAGGGATAGATAGATAGAGGGATAGATAGAGGGATAGATAGATAAAGGGATGGATAGATAGAGGGATAGATAGATAGAGGGATAGATAGATAGAGGGATAGATAGATGACTGCAGTGATACCCAACATCTCCCTGTCTCTTGCTCCATGGTCCCAGGTACTTCTCCTTAGACCCCCATACTGCTGCCTGCAGGACACCCATGGTTCTCAGTGCCGGAGACCAGTGGATGTTGAACCCCAATACCTTAGCATGTCCATGCAGTCAGAGATTGGGGGGCTTCCATTCTGGATAATTACCACTGACCTCCACATCTGTTTGGTAACAGCGGGAATGTGTGCTCCTCGCTGTGCACCATCTCCCTGTAATTTGCTCCCCTAGAGCCAAATTCAAGAATGTAAATTGGGCATTTTATGGCTTTGAATGGAGTCAGGTGATAAGAAGAATTTCACATTTTTTTTGTGGTCATCTCAATAGACTCTCACTATATTATATACACTCATACAGTATAGCCCCCTCCACATTACACTTATTGGAGCTTTTATGACCTCCCTTTGTACATCTATAGACAGTAATATGGAGTCAGCCCCTCTCTAAATTTAATGGCTCCCGCTGTTCAGGGATGTTCTGCAAGATTTTTGAGGGATCTGTGGGAATTTTTGCCCTTCCTCTAAAAGAGCATTTGAGATGTGACACTGATGTTGGAGGAGGATGGGCTCACAATCTCCGGTCTAGTTGTTTAATGGATCTGAGGTCTGGGCTCTGGTCATGTTCTTCCATCAAACTCCCCCATCCATATCTATATGGATTTTGTGCACTGGACACAGTCATGGAGAGCAGTAAAGGTTTTTCCCCAAACTGTTCCCACAAAGCTGGAAGCTTCAATTGTCCACAATGTTTTGTACTGCAGAATTAAAATTTCCCTTCACTGTAACTAAGGGCCCAATGCCGACCCTGATAACCACTCGGTGCATTATTCTCCTCCACCAAACTGTACAGCGAGCACGATGCAGTCAGGGGGTAATGTTCTCCTTTAACCAAACCCAGACTTGTCCAGAAGATGCAGATAGAGCAGTGTGAATCGTCACTACACATAATACATGTTCTACAGAGTCCGGTGGTAGCAGCTTTACACTGCTTGATCCGACACTCGGCATTGTGCATGATGATGTACGGCTCGGCATTGTACTTGGTGATATACAGCTTGGCATTGTGCTTGGTGATGTATGGCTCGGCATTGTGCTTAGTGATGTACTGCTCGGCATTGTGCTTGGTGATGTACGGCTCGGCATTGTGCTTGCTAGTGTACAGCTCGGCATTGTGCTTGGTGATGTATGGCTCAGCATTGTGCTTGGTGATGTATGGCTCGGCATTGTGCTTGGTGATGTATGGATCGGCATTGTGGTTGGTGATGTACGGCTCAGCATTGTGCTTTGTGATGTATGGCTCGGCATTGTGCTTGGTGATGTATGGCTCAGCATTGTGCTTGGTGATGTATGGCTCAGCATTGTGCTTGGTGATGTATGGCTCAGCATTGTGCTTGGTGATGTACGGCTCAGCATTGTGCTTGGTGATATATGGCTCAGCATTGTGCTTGGTGATGTATGGATCGGCATTGTGCTTGGTGATGTATGGCTCAGCATTGTGCTTGGTGATGTACGGATCGGCATTGTGCTTGGTGATGTATGGCTCAGCATTGTGCTTGGTGATGTACTGCTTGGCATTGTGCTTGGTGATGTACGGCTCTGCATTGTGCTTGGTGATGTACGGCTTGGCATTGTGCTTGGTGATATACAGCTTGGCATTGTGCTTGGTGATGTACAGCTCGGCATTGTGGTTGGTGATGTATGGCTCGGCATTGTGCTTGGTGATGTACGGCTCGGCATTGTGCTTGGTGATGTATGGCTCGGCATTGTGCTTGGTGATGTACGGCTTGGCATTCTGCTTGGTGATGTACGGCTCGGCATTGTGCTTGGTGATGTACGGCTCGGCATTGTGCTTGGTGATGTACGGCTCAGCCTTGTGCTTGGTGATGTATGGCTCAGCATTGTGCTTGGTGATGTATGGATCGGCATTGTGCTTGGTGATATACGGCTCAGCATTGTGCTTGGTGATGTATGGCTCGGCATTGTGCTTGGTGATGTATGGCTCGGCATTGTGCTTGGTGATATACGGCTCAGCATTGTGCTTGGTGATATACGGCTCAGCATTGTGCTTGGTGATGTACGGCTCGGCATTGTGCTTGGTGATGTATGGCTCGGCATTGTGCTTGGTGATGTATGGCTCAGCATTGTGCTTGGTGATGTACGGATCGGCATTGTGCTTGGTGATGTACGGCTCAGCATTGTGCTTGGTGATGTATGGCTCGGCATTGTGCTTGGTGATGTACGGCTCGGCATTGTGCTTGGTGGTGTATGGCTCGGCATTGTGCTTGGTGATGTATGGATCGGCATTGTGCTTGGTGATGTACGGCTCGGCATTGTGCTTGGTGATGTATGGATCAGCATTGTGCTTGGTGATGTACGGATCGGCATTGTTCTTGGTGATGTATGGCTCAGCATTGTGCTTGGTGATGTACGGATCGGCATTGTTCTTGGTGATGTATGGCTCAGCATTTTGCTTGGTGATGTATGGATCGGCATTGTACTTGGTGATGTACGGCTCAGCATTGTGCTTGGTGATGTGTGGCTCGGCATTGTGCTTGGTGATGTATGGCTCGGCATTGTGCTTGGTGATGTACGGCTCGGCATTGTGCTTGGTGGTGTATGGCTCAGCATTGTGCTTGGTGATGTACGGCTCGGCATTGTGCTTGGTGATGTACGGATCGGCATTGTGCTTGGTGATATATGGCTCAGCATTGTGCTTGGTAATGTACGGATCGGCATTGTACTTTGTGATGTATGGCTCGACTCGGCATTTTGCTTGGTTATGTACGGATCGGCATTGTGCTTGGTGATGTATAGCTCAGCATTGTGCTTTGATGTACGGATCGGCATTGTGCTTGGTGATGTATGGCTCGGCATTTTGCTTGGTGATGTATGGCTCGGCATTGTGCTTGGTGATGTACAGTTCAGCATTGTGCTTGGTGATGTACTGCTCGGCATTGTGCTTGGTGATGTATGGCTCAGCCTTGTGCTTGGTGATGTATGGCTCAGCATTGTGCTTGGTGATGTATGGATCGGCATTGTGCTTGGTGATATACGGCTCGGCATTGTGCTTGGTGATGTATGGCTCGGCATTGTGCTTGGTGATGTACGGATCGGCATTGTGCTTGGTGATGTACGGATCGGCATTGTGCTTGGTGATGTACAGCTCAGCATTGTGCTTGGTGATGTATGGCTCGGCATTGTGCTTGGTGATGTACGGCTCGGCATTGTGCTTGGTGGTGTATGGCTCAGCATTGTGCTTGGTGATGTACGGCTCGGCATTGTGCTTGGTGATGTACGGCTCGGCATTGTGCTTGGTTATGTATGGCTCGGCATTGTGCTTGGTGATGTATGGCTCAGCATTGTGCTTGGTGATGTACGGATCGGCATTGTGCTTGGGGATGTACGGCTCAGCATTGTGCTTGGTGATGTATGGCTCGGCATTGTGCTTGGTGATGTATGGCTCAGCATTGTGCTTGGTGATGTATGGATCGGCATTGTGCTTGGTGATGTATGGCTCGGCATTGTGCTTGGTGATGTATGGCTCAGCATTGTGCTTAGTGATGTACGGCTCGGCATTGTGCTTGGTGATGTAAGGCTCAGCATTGTACTTGGTGATGTATGGCTCAGCATTGTGCTTAGTGATATACGGTTCGGCATTGTGCTTGGTGATATATGGCTTGGCATTGTGCTTGGTGATGTATGGCTCGGCATTGTGCTTGGTGATGTACGGATCGGCATTGTGCTTAGTGATGTACGGCTCAGCATTGTGCTTGGTGATGTATGGCTCGGCATTGTGCTTGGTGATGTATGGCTCAGCATTGTGCTTGGTGATCTACGGATCGGCATTGTGCTTGGTGATGTATGGCTCGGCATTGTGCTTGGTGATGTATGGCTCGGCATTGTGCTTGGTGATGTATGGCTCGGCATTGTGCTTAGTGATGTACGGCTCGGCATTGTGCTTGGTGATGTACGGCTCAGCATTGTGCTTGGTGATGTACGGCTCGGCATTGTGCTTGGTGATGTACGGCTCAGCATTGTGCTTGGTGATGTACGGCTCGGCATTGTGCTTGGTGATGTACGGCTCGGCATTGTGCTTAGTGATGTACGGCTCGGCATTGTGCTTGGTGATGTACGGCTCAGCATTGTGCTTGGTGATGTACGGCTCAGCATTGTGCTTGGTGATGTACGGCTCAGCATTGTGCTTGGTGATGTACGGCTCAGCATTGTGCTTGGTGATGTACGGCTCAGCATTGTGCTTAGTGATATACGGTTCGGCATTGTGCTTGGTGATATATGGCTTGGCATTGTGCTTGGTGATGTACAGATGCAGCTGCTCGGCCATGAAGCTCTTAGCGGGCGCAGTGTTTGTGCTGATGTTACTAGACAACGTCTGGACTCTGCAGTTATGGGGTCCACAGAGCATTGGTGACTTTTCTGCCCTTGGCTCCTCAGTGCTTGGCCCCTCATGCTGTATTACAGGGTCTCCACTTTGAGACTGAGTTGCTGCAGTTCCTTCCACTTCTCAATAATATCACTCACAGGTGATGAAGGAAGTTTTAGGTGGAAACATTTTCATGAACGGACTTGTGACCCCAAAGGCTCCTAATACATGACCACAAAAGAAGGGGATTTCTGACAACCTCAGAGGAAGAGTTGTTGATGCTCATCAGGCTGGAAAAACATTACAAAACCATCCATAAATAGTTTTGACTTCACCAATCCACAGTGAGACAGAGTGTGTATGAATGGAAGAAATTAAAGACGAATATCACCCTACTCAGGAGATCAACAAGAATCACTTCAAGAGCAAGGCATATAATAGTCCACAAGGTCACAAAGGAACCCAAGGTAACTTCTAAGCAACTAAAGGCCTCTCTCACTTTAGCTAGTGTTACTGTTCATGAATCCACAATCAGAAGAATGCTGTGCATGGCAGAATTGCAAGGAGAAAGCCACTACTCTCTGCAAAGAATGTCACTGCCCATCTCCAGTTTTCTGAAGATCACCTGGAACATCCAGAAGACTAGGTTTTGTGGACAGATGAGACTATATTAGATGTTTTTGAATTATGTTTGGAGTAGAAAAAAAGTGCATTATGGCATAAAAACCGTTTGTCCACTTCTGTCCGCCTGACGGTAGCGTGAACCCTGTAGGGTTTGACTTTCTGGTCCTGTCCCTGGTTCTCCCTTTGCTACTGAGTCTTCGGATTCTTAGGGTCAGTGAGGTCCTTGATGGTCCCCTCGCTGTGCAGGTGTTAACAGGTTGGCTTGAAGCTCTTTCCTCTCCTAGGGTTCTGTACCCCGTCGGTGCGTAGTCCGGGAGTACTCCACCGGCAACTACTCTCCTGGGTACTAGGTCACTGTCAACTCGAGTCAGTACGTCACTTTGTTTCCACCTTCACTCCTCGCCTGTCTGACACTTGACGGACTACTCTCCACAGTCTGCCCCTCCCACCTGGTCAACTAGTGGACTGGTCTGGCTCCACCTCTAGGCGGCCATCCATTGGTCCGACCCTAGCCCTGTACCATTGTATGGGGCATTGTTGGGGATTACCTGGGTTTTTGGTGTTACCTGGTCTCCTGGGGCCCTAAGGGGTAGGCCCTACATCCTTTTGGGGATGCAGAACCTTGTAGCACCCTGATGGGTTCAGGGGCGCTACATTTTGTGGACAGATGAGACTATATAGATGTTTTTGATTTATGTTTGGAGAAAGAAAAACAGTGCATTACGGCATAAAAACCTCACAATATCTGTGAAACACACTGGTGGTGGGATCATGGAATAATTAATTCAGTTTTTTATCAGCAAATTTTAAAGGCAAATGTCAGGATGTCTGTCCATGGAGTTAGATCGGGGCGTGGACTAGAGTTAGGGTCATGCTGGGGGCTCGGACCTGGCTACCATCAAACCTATATCCGAGATAAAATACAGCACAGGGTCTAAAGTCTGAGGAACAGCCGAAGGGCCCCTGTCCTGTCATTACATCCCCGACACATTCACACTAGATATTAAAATCGAAGGTTCACATACTTTTGCCTTTCACAGATGTGATATTGGATCATCTTCATCATATACTTCTGACCCCAATGTTTGATTTGGTTCTTTTTCCACTTTTTAGACTTGTGTGAAAGCCTGATGAAGTTTTAAGGTTTAGGTCAAATTTAAAAATTCCAAAAAGTTCACAAAAGTTCAAGTACCAGTGTAAATACATGTACCAGCTGATCCTGACTGGTGCTGGGATGACTTATTACACCATCTCGCCCAAATTCATCACTTCCCATTCTGTCACTTTCCAGCTATCTTAGGGTTAACCCCGTACAGAGACTAGATTGCTCAGTAGACTTCGCCCCCTCCAACCTT
This sequence comes from Anomaloglossus baeobatrachus, assembly GCF_048569485.1. Lineage (NCBI taxonomy): Eukaryota > Metazoa > Chordata > Amphibia > Anura > Aromobatidae > Anomaloglossus > Anomaloglossus baeobatrachus. The sequence continues at coordinate 38,833,878 of NC_134363.1, forward strand.
TTGCTGATCATGTGTCTGCCTCCAGCTTCAAGGTGCAACAGTGCAACCCTTACGATTCACAGCCGGCAGCTTATATAAAGGGAGACGAAGGGTGGGGGGAGCAGTTGCTACTGAGAAGGTGAGAGAGATTAATGGTGGTGATGGTGGTAGTGGGAGAAGTAGGAATAGAAGGACTTATACGGTTGGTCATCGATAGACCAAGACCGATAAGTCTACGGTGTATTTTGGGGTTTTCCTTGAACTTGGGTTAGGCGGCATTTTTGGGGCAAGACTATGGGTGAAGGTAGTAGAGGCTTCTTAGAAGATTGAGGTTCTGTCATAACATTCAATATCCATTTTCTCTTCTAGGATCCAATACGAGAACCATGAAGTGGACATTCGTGCTGTTGGCCATTGGGTTCCTGGCAGGTAACTTATACAATGGTGGATGATATTATTGGGCCTTAGTGGTATGGAGTATATTAATGGGGTACTACACTACTAATGAAGCCATACCACTGACTCGGTATATTATCTCTAGGCTCGGATACCACTCACTAATCTTATTTCCACAGGAGCCCAGGCCCGGTCACTTTTCAAGGATGCCCCCCAGACAAAATGGGAGTCTGCCCTGGACAGCTTTTGGCAGACCCTGAACAAAGTGGAAGAAGCCGCAGATGAAGCCTCATTAAGGATGAGAGATTCTCAAATCGGCAAGGAACTTGAGTGAGTAGGATTACAAATAAGAGTTGAGGTTATGGTGGTGATAATGTGCAATGTTTTAGTGGGTTTCAAGACTTAGTAACCTAATAACCCGGGAGTGGATAAGGGTAATGAGTAGTAACCTAGATATATGTGAAAACATTTACATCATCCCAGCTAACATGGATAAAATACAAATAATATATATGGGTCATGGAAGATACCTATTTTAAGGGACTTTTCATCCTTTTATTGATGGTGGTTCGTGATGGTGTGATGTTTGGCATCACCGATCAGCGGGTTTCAAGACCTAGTAATCTAATAACCCACGGGTGGTAAGGGTACCTTTTTAAAGGGATTTTTCATTGTTTTATTAATGGTGACTGGCAGGGGTCCAATGTTCAGCACCACTGATCAGTGGGTTTCAAGACCTAGTAACCTAATAACCCAGGGATGGATAAGGGTAAAGAGTAGTAACCTAGATATAAGTGAAAACATTTACATCCTCCCAAATACTATGGATAAAATGCAAATAATACATTGATTATTTTCAAATCATATGGGCCACGGTAGATACCTTTTTAAAGGGATTTTTAATCTTTTTATTGATGGTGATTGGTGGGGGTCTGATGTTCAGCATTAGTGATCAGCAGGTTTCAAGACCTAGTAACCTAATAACCCACGGGTGGATAAGGGTACGTATTTAAAGGGATTTTTCATCCTTTAATTGATGGTAATTGGTGGGAGTCTGATGTTTGGCACCACTGGATCAGCGGGTTTCAAGACCTAGCAACCTAATAATCCAGGGGTGGAAAAGGGTGAAAACATTTACATCATCCTAACTACCCTAGGATAAAATACAAATAATATATTAGTTTGAAATCATATGGGCCATGGTATATGCCTATTTAAAGGGATTTTAAATCCTTTTATTGATGGTGAATGGTGGGGTCTGATGTTTGGCATCACTAGTCAGCGGGTTTCAAGACCTAGTAACCTAATAACTCAGGGGTGGAAAAGGGTCAAAATATTTATATCATCCTAACTACCATTTATAAAATACAAATAATATATTATTTTGAAATCATATGGGTCATGGTAGATACAAAGGGATTTTTCATCCTTTTATTGATGGTGGTTGGTGATGATCTGATGCTCGGCACACTGAATAGTGAGTTTCAAGACCTAGTAACCTAATAACCCGGGGGGGGGATAAGGGTGAAAATGTTTACATCATCCCAACTACATGGATAAAATACAAATAATATATTGATTATTTTGAAATCATATGGGCCATGGTAGGTATCTATTTAAAGGGATTTATAATCCTTTTATTGATAGTGGGTTGACGGGGGTCTGATATTCGGCACCACTGATCAACAAGTTTCAAGACTTTGTAACCTAATAACTCAGGGGTGAAAAAGGGCACCTATTTAAGAGGATTTTTCCTCCTTTTATTGATAGTGATTGGTGGGGGCCTCATGTTTGGCACCACTGATCAGGAGGTTTCAAGACCTAGTAACTTAACAACCCAGGAGTGGATAAGTATACCTATTTAAAGTGATTTTTCATCCTTTTATTGGTGTGTTTGGCACCACTGAACGGGATAATACTATGCCCTGCTATTTTGTACAGCTCGTACAAGCCAATCAGAAACCTTATTGAAGCAGCCAAATGGTTGCAACAGTCATACAGATGATTGGCGGGGGATTTTGTTATATAGACTCCACCAATTCACTATGGATGACCTAATTTTAAAGGGATTGATACACTTTTATCTTGAACGCAGATACTCTAAAAACATATCTTTGAGGGATTATTTTTTTTTTTAAATTGAAAAGCAAAAATAAATAGTAAAAAAAAGATAAAAATAAATACAATTTAAAGCATAAGTAAAATAAATAAATAAAAATAAATAAAATTTAGAACATAATTAAAGTAAATAATTAAAAATATTTTTTTTAAAACATAATTAAAATAAATAAATAAAATGTAAAACATAATTAAAGTAAATAAATAAAAATAAATAAAATTTAAAACATAATTAAAGTAAATAAATAAAAATAAATAAATAAATGTTTAAACATAATTAAATTAAATAAATAAATAAAAATACAATTTTAAATATAATTAAAATAAATACATAAAAATAAATACAATTTTAACATATAGAAAGTAAATGAATAAATAAAAATAAATACAATTTTAAACATATAGAAAGTAAATAAATACAAATAAATACAATTTTAAACATAATTAAAGTAAATAAATAAATACAATAAATAAAATTTAAAACATAATGAAAATAAATAAATAAAAATAAATACAATTTTAAACATAAATAAAGTAAATAAATAAATTACAATAAATAAAATTTAAAACATAACGAAAATAAATAAATAAATAAAAATAAATACAATTTTAAACATAATTAAAATAAATAAATAAATAAAAATAAATAAAATAAAAAAAATAAAACTTAACTGAAGTAAATAAATAAATACAAATCTTCTATCTTTAATAATAGTATGTCTTTACACAATAAAATTATGGCTGTGCTCGCACCCTCTGTCAAAGGTGCACAAATATAAATCTGTACAGAAATTTATGAAATTAGAAAGGGGAGTATGTTTTATTTTTTCTTTTACCAAAAACAGGACCATTCTTTATCATACAATGTGTTAATCATACACTGCTGCCCATTATTAAGTGAGCTGCAATACCAAACCCAACCTGAAGACAAAGGTGGCGCTGTTTTCAAATATTTTTTTTTTACAATATTAGACTTTCACCTTAAATCTCAAAGTTTTTCCATCCTCTAAACATTTCATGTCCTTTCACGCCTCGTCTCCATACGCATGTAGCAGTAGTAATGAGCCTCGTGCAGGAATGACCAGGACAGGACGGGGCATGTAGTCCTGGGGGACACAGCATGTGCCTGTCACAGGAGCCTTTAGGCAGGTGATAAAAAATGCACATTCTGACAGCTCATGGAACATCTGTCGGCGGCCGCTCCTCCTATAATTACACGTTATCATATCCCTTATATTAGATTTATATTGCTAATCATATAAAAACAGCAACTGGCTTATTCTGGTTGTATGTAATAAGTTTGGAAATGTTTTAATATATTTTGTGCCTTTTTTCAATATTGTAGGGATTTAGCTTCGCCTTTGTATCCAGTTGTATCTTCTGTAAAGTAAATCCAAATCTTTTCTGTGTCTTGTTTACTGAAATGTATCAATCTGAACTGGATTGTTTAGTCTGGATACAAATGTAGCAAACTGTTCTGTTTCCCTTAAAAAAAGACCTACCCCAAAATAAAGCCTAGTAGGATTTGGGGGCTTTTTTGAGTATACTTACAATATAAGCCCTACTAGAAAATAAGCCCTAGTTACCCTAGTATCCAATCAGCTAAAAAAGTTAAAGAATACAGCAGGACTCTTCATCAAAGAAGGCAGACACCACTAAAAGAAAGCAGATAGCCGAAAAAAGAAAGCACACCCCCCCCCCAAAAGAAAGCAGACACCTTGAAGAGAAAGCAGACACCCCCAAAAGAAGGCAGACACCCACAAAAGAAAGCAAACACCCCTAAAAGAAAGCAAACACCCCAATAGAAGGCAGACACCCACAAAAGAATGCAAACACCCCTAAAAGAATGCAAACACCCCTAAAAGAAAGCAAACACCCCTAAAAGAAAGCAAACACCCCAAAAGAAGGCAGCCACCCACAAAAGAAAGCAGACACCCCAAAAGAATGCAAACAACACCCCAAAAGAATGCAAACAACACCCCTAAAAGAAAGCTGACACCCCAAAAGAAAGCAAACACCCCTAAAAGAAAGCAAACACCCCAAAAGAAGGAAGACACCCACAAAAGAAAGCAGATACCCCAAAAGAATGCAAACACCCCTAAAAGAAAGCTGACACCCCAAAAGAAGGCAGACACCCACAAAAGAAAGCAGACAGCCCAAAAGAAAGCAGATACCCCAAAAGAAAGCAGACACCCGCAAAAGAAGCCAAGGAGAAAACATGTATGAAAAATACCCTGAATAATAATGAATAAAATGCAAGTGCTTAATAACAGGGTACTTAGTATATACATTTTTGCAAAAACGTAAGAAGCCATCCCACCTCGTCACGGTGTACCCATCTGGGACGGTCGCTAACAAACTAAAGTTCAAACCATTATACAGACACCCACAAAAGCAAGCAGACACCCCAAAAGAAAGCAGATACCCCAAAAGTAAGAATACATCCCCAAAATAAAGCATACACCCCTAAAAGTAAGCAGACACCCCCAAAAGAAAGCAGATACCCTTAAAAGAAAGCAGACTCCCCTAAAAAAAGCCCATGGCCCCAAAAGAAAGCAGATACCCTTAAAAGAAAGCAGACTCCCCTAAAAAAAGCCCATGGCCCCAAAAGAAAGCAGATACCCCTAAAAGAAAGCAGACTCAACTAAAAAAGCACATAGCCTTAAAAGAAAGCAGACACCCCCAAAAGAAAGCAGACACCCCCAAAAGAAAGCAGACTCCCCTAAAAAAAGCACATAGCCCTAAAAGAAAGCACACACCCCCAAAAGAAAGCAAATACCCCTAAAAGAAAGCAGACTCCCCTAAAAAAAACACATAGCCCTACAAGAAGGCTGTCACCCCTAAAAGAAAGCAGATAACCCCAAAAGAAAGAAGACACCCCCAAAAGAAAGCAGACGTCCCCAAATCAAAGTAGACACCCCTAAAAAAAAGCAGACATCCCCAAAAGTAAGCATACATCCCCAAAAGAAAGCATACACCCCTAAAACAAAGCAGACACCCCCAAAACAAACCAGACACCCCCAAAAGAAAGAAGACTCCCCCAAAATAAATCAGATTACCCGAAAAGAAAGCAGACACCCTCAAAAGAAAATAGTTATCCCCAAAAGAAACCAAACACCCCCAAAAAAAATCAGACACCTCCAAAATATAGCAGACATCCCTAATAGAAAATAGACACCCCGAAAAAAGTAGACTTCCCCAAAAGAAAGCAGACATCCCCCAAAAGAAAATAGACACCCCGAAAATAAAGCAGACACCCCTAAAATAAAGCAGACACCCGCTGGAAAAAAATAGCACTCACCAGACCTCAAATAATTACAGTTGGCCAGTGCTGATCTGCATCGCGGTCAGGTTCCTCGCTGTTCCAGCTGTATTGCACTGCAGCTCTCACACACAGATCGGGTACCAGTATCACTCCACATGAGTCACCAGGGGGAGCTAATCGCTGTAAAACGCAGGGGGACCTGACAGCAAAGCAGATCTGTATGTGAGAGCCCATTCACTTGCCAACTCTAATTGTTTGGGGTCTGGTAAATACGGCTCTTTTAGGGGTAAACCTAGCAGTACATAGAAAATAATTTTCTGCCCTTATTTCATGTAAATTTTCATATTATTTCACATATCAAATAATATGAAAACATATATAAAATGTATCCACAATAAAATTGTCTGCATGCCTGTGCGGCTACATTCAGGATACATATTCTGGAACAGTGTCAGATGCCTGTAAAGCACATTCTCTTCCGGGGGCTGATAGCACGGAGTGTGGCCTCTGGGGTCTACCTGCAGGAAACTAAATACATATGTCAGATCCAGAGATTAATCTGCAGGAGCAAGGAATGTGACCAACACATCAATAGTCAAGACATGTTCACACATCACTGACAGCGATGAAGAGCCATATTCACACAGGTCATATAAACATAAGGCACCAGAGGGGGCAGACTGGAGAGATAGATAGATAGAGGGATAGATAGATAGATAGATAGAGGGATAGATAGATAGATAGATAGATAGATAGATAGAGGGATAGATAGATAGAGGGATAGATAGAGGGATAGATAGATAGATAGATAGAGGGATAGATAGATAGAGGGATAGATAGAGGGATAGATAGATAGAGGGATAGATAGATAGAGGGATAGATAGAGGGATAGATAGATAGATAGATAGAGGGATAGATAGATAGAGGGATAGATAGAGGGATAGATAGATAGAGGGATAGATAGAGGGATAGATAGACGGATAGATAGATAGAGGGATAGATGGATAGAGGGAAAGATAGATAGATAGATAATGGATAGATAGATAAATAGATAATGGATAGATAGATAGATAATGGATAGATAGATAAATAGATAATGGATAGATAGATAGAGGAATGGAGGGATGGATAGATAGATAATTTCCTCTCTTTTCACCATTGCAGTGCTTTTTGGTTAGGTTGATAGATGGATATCACATTTGCAAGTTTAATATCAGTAATCGATCTACTTACTACTTCTGTTCTTTATTTAATCCTTTGTATATCGCTTTTCCTTTTAGTGGACTTATCAAAGACACGATGGAAGAACTGAGCAATTACGCCGATGACCTGAAGAGTAAGGTCGGCCCCATGGCCCAGGACGCTCAGCAACGGTTCAATGATGAGGTCTCTGCTCTGGCTGATAAACTGAAGGGTGACATGGAAGACACCAAGTCTCGGGCCATCCAATACTCAGGAGACCTGCGCTCCATGTTTGACCAGAACATTGAAGACGTTCAAGGAAAAGTCAGTATGTACATGAAGAAGCTAAAGAAACGTCTTACAAAAGATAGTGAAGATCTTAAGCAAAAGCTCAGCCAGTACGGTGAAGACCTCAGCAAGAACACTCAGGATAAGGTAGAGAGCCTCCGTAAAAACATCGAACCCTACGTGTCCAGCTTGAAGAAAAAGGGACAGGAACGTCTTCAGTCTGTGAAAGATGTCATGGATGAACAAGGGAAGCAGCTCCGGGATAGATTCGCCTCCGTGGCCAAAGACGTCCAGAACAAAGTCAAGAAAATGGCCTCCGACGTGAAGAGCAGTGTAGACAAGGTGACCGACCAGATGAAAAAATGGTTCAACCCATCCATAGACAACCTCCGTAACCAGCTTCAAAACCTGGCCAAGAGTCTCCAGAACAAGAAGCAATAAGACGTTGTCCATCTTCTTAGATGTGAACCACCACACCCTTAGCTACTCAAATGTAACGATTCTGCAAATAGCTGCTAATCCCCAAACCGAGAGCTTTCAGCCCGCATTAAGATGTAGATACATGGCCAACATTTTACGCAAACCCACCACATTTTGATAATATCATCATCATCATCATCATGAAAGACACTATGGACAAGCAGAATAGTTACATTCCTAATCGGTCCAGATGTGGAGACCTTAGAGGTCAGAGTCATTGTCCTTCATCACCAGGGTCTGAATATATTTGGTGGAGATATTTGGATGTTCTCACTTACATTCATAAGAAACCAGGAGAACATTGCTCCTCAAGATCAACTGCATGACGTTCTGGAGGTCCATCCAGATGTCTATATGGACAATCATTAAAACTGCAAAATAAATGAGGGCTGATGATTGTACCCCATCTTTATGAGCCTAGTCTTGTGTACCCAATGACTGTGACTTGGATATCTCCGACCGTGTACAGGTCCTCATCATACCCAAAAAGTATTTCTAATGCTTTTCTTTATTACTACTTTGTCTCCTTTTCTTGTTTTATGTGTTTTTTTGTAATATCTTCTCCTCTCCGGGAGCCTCGTATATATACTGCCTGTCAGCTGTACAATATATAGATTTTATCTATTGTGATTGATATTTTTTAAATAAAAGGAACGGCTGACATATTGTGCACAGGGAGGACCTTCTTGGTGAAGCATCACGAGGATCTTCTATGGAACATTTGCTCCTTTGCATTAAAGAAGAACTAAACATTTATTTGCTATTGTTTCATAAGTTATGAAACTTTGAAAATCACTTTATTAGAAGATTTGTTGCCAATCCTGTAAAAAAAAAAGAAAAAAATAGCATAAACTATAGCTGGCATGGGTGGAAGGTTTCAACAAGCATAAATAGGAGGGGATAACTTTGTCCACAATGGAAAGTTATGATACTGCAAATCCTTTTGTTAGGGGATTTGTCTTCATTCCTGTTAAAAAAGACCAACATAGCATAAACTATAGCTGGCATAGGTGATAGGTTTCATCAAGCATAAATAGGAGGGAATAACTTTGTCCGGCATGGAAAGTTCTGAAACTGAAAATCCCTTTATTAGGAGATTTGTCTTCACTCCTGCAAAAAAAAAAAAAAGGCATGTAAGTGGCTTCCGAACCCCTGATTTACCCCAGTTTATGTACAGAATGTACTCATGTGGAGTACTGCTGATGTCAGTGATGGGTCAGCTCTTGTCTCCTCCTCTGACTGTTCTGCCTATCAGAACAATCCACTGCAGTAGCTCCTCCCCAGAGTTAGTGACACACAGGAGCTCAGCTGACCCATCACTGCCATCATCTGTACTCCAAATGGGTAAGATCTGATATCAATGCAGCAGAAGGAAGAAAATTAGCCAGGGATTGGAAACCACTTACATGCAATTATATTTTTTTACAGGAATACAGACAAATCCCCTAATAAAGTGATTTACAGTTTCATAACTTTTCATGCTCAACAGTTAACAGAAAGTTATTCCCTCCTATTTATGCTTGTTGAAAGTGTCCACCCATGCCAGCTATAGTTTATGCTATGTTGGTCCGTGAAGTGTGGTGTGTCAGACTCTCTAGTGAAAGTTGTGCTCATTGCTTGGTGCGGATGTGTTGTTTTGTATCTTCCTTCCTGCTCTTGTTTTCCTCCTGAATATCTTATTGTCTTTACCTTTAGGTGTATGTGCTGTATGACAGAGTTTTAATTTTCCCATGTCTGTCTTTATCTGTGGGTTTCATCACACTCCTTTCCCATCTCTCCTTGTGGGGAGGCGGAATTAGTTCAGGACTGCTCAGAAGCAGGACCAGGAAGGAGACTCAGGCATCTCCACCATCAGGAGTATCCCTGAGATTAGGGATAACATAGGGCCCTGCTTGTTCCCCCATTCTCGCAGAAATAAACATGGACACTTTGAGAGAGGTGTGAAAACGTTTGTTTTCCAACCTTTGGATCCAGATGAGGTAGAATTTAGAAAATTATAATTTCGAACAATTCCCAGTAAAGTCCACTATGGAAGAAGACTTCATGACTGAAGGTGAATGTATCAGAAGGAAGTGGCGCTATGTCCTCAGCTGACCGAATGTGAAGGCAGTCAAAGGTTGCAGAATGAGGCTTCTGTCTTATCTCTGAGATTACTGGGAAAGGCTCATAATGTCCTCCTGGTGTAATCACATGATCTGAGCCTTTGTAAACACAGACTTTCCGAAATGAGCTAATCACCTCCTGGAAGCATGTACATAGGGCAGGGTTGGTCACTTTACAACCTACCGGCCCTTCAATGCACATCAGGGCTCCAGATAGGGCCATAAATTAGATCCTTATCGCAAAAAAAAATCACACCTGTCCATGGCTTGTGCCTAATTTTAGCTAATAAGACTTAAAGAAAAAACTCAAGCTGAGCTGCAATTACGGTACATCAACAACCTGTGGGCACAAGTGCATTATACTATACTAGAAGGTGGCCCGATTCTACGCATCGGGTATTCTAGAATTTACGTATTGTGTAGTTCATGTATGATTTTTGTTTATATATATATATATATATATATATGAGATGTTGTTGTGTGTAGTTACCAAGTGTTTGTGTAGGCGCTGTACATGTTCTGGGTGTTGTCTGGGTGTGACGGGGAGTGAGAGCGGTGTTGTATGTGTGTTGCGTGTGTTGCGTTGTTTGTGGAGCGCTGTGTGTCTGTAGCGTTGTGTGTGTGGTGTGTTTTGGGGGGAGGTATGTTTTGTGCAATGTGTGTGTTGTGCGGTATGTGCGTATATTTGTGTGTGCCGCGGTGTTTGTGTGTTGGGTGTTGTGTGTGTGCAGCGTTGTCTGTGTGTGTGGGTGTCTGTGTAGGGCAGTTGTTTGTGTAGGGCAGTGTGTGTGTGTGTGTGTAGTGTGTTGTGCAGTGCGCGCGCGTGTGTGTGTGTGTGTGTGTGTGTGCGCGCATCAGCCTCTCTTCTCTCAGCCTACCTCTCCCAGCCTCCCTCCTCCCAGCCTCCCTCAGCATCAGCCTCCCTCTCCCTCTCCCAGCCTCCCCAAGTATCAGCCTCCACCAGCATCAGCCTCTCTCCTTCCAGCCTCCCCCAGTATCAGCCTCCGCCAGCATCAGCCTCTCTCCTTCCAGCCTCCTCCAGCATCAGCCTCCCTCTCCCAGCCTTCCCCAGGATCAGCCTCTCTCCTCCCAGCCTCCGTCCTCCCAGCCTTCCCCAGCATCAGCTTTCCCCTCCCAGCCTCCCTCAGCATCAGCGTTCCCCAGCATCAGCCTCTCTCCTCCCAGCCTCAGCCTCTCTCCTTCCAGCCTCCCCCAGCATCAGCCTCTCTCCTTCCAGCCTCCCTCAGCATCAGCCTCCCCTTCCCAGCCTTCCCCAGGATCAGCCTCTCTCCTCCCAGCCTCCTTCCTCCCAGCCTCCCCCTCCCAGCCTCCCTCAGCATCAGCCTTCCGCTCCCAGTCTCCCCCAGCATCAGCCTCCCCAAGCATCAGCCTCCACCAGCATCAGCCTCCACCAGCATCAGCCTCTCTCCTTCCAGCCTCCCTCAGCATCAGCCTCCCGTTTCCAGCCTTCCCCAGGATCAGCCTCTCTCCTCCCAGCCTCCTTCCTCCCAGCCTCCCCCTCCCAGCCTCCCTCAGCATCAGCCTTCCCCTCCCAGTCTCCCCCAGCATCAGCCTCCCCAAGCATCAGCCTCCACCAGCATTAGCCTCTCTCCTTCCAGCCTCCCCAAGCATCAGCCTCCACCAGCATCAGCCTCCCTCGTCCCAGCCTCCCCCAGCATCAGCTTCCCCCTCCCAGCCTCCCCCAGCATCAGCCTCTCTCCTCCCAGCATCAGCCTCTCTCATCCCAGATCAGCCTCTCTCCTCCCAGCATCAGCCTCTCCTCTCTGTCCCCAGCATCAGCCTCTCTCCTCCCAGCCTTCCCCAGCATCAGCCTCTCTCCTCCCAGCCTCCCCTAGCATCAGCCTCCCCCAGCATCAGCCTCTCTTCTTCCAGCCTCCCCCAGCATCAGCCTCTCTCTTTCCAGCCTCCCCCAGCATCAGCCTCCCTCTCCCAGCCTTCCCAGGATCAGCCTCTCTCCTCCCAGCCTCCGTCCTCCCAGCCTTCCCCAGCATCAGCTTTCCCCTCCCAGCCTCCCTCAGCATCAGCCTTCCCCTGCATCAGCCTCTCTCCTCCCAGCCTCAGCCTCTCTCCTTCCAGCCTCCCCCAGCATCAGCCTCTCTCCTTCCAGCCTCCCTCAGCATCAGCCTCCCCTTCCCAGCCTTCCCCAGGATCAGCCTCTCTCCTCCCAGCCTCCTTCCTCCCAGCCTCCCTCTCCCAGCCTCCTTCAGCATAAGCCTTCCCCTCCCAGTCTCCCCCAGCATCAGCCTCCCCCTCCCAGCCTTCCCCATGATCAGCCTCTCTGCTCCCAGCCTCCTCCAGCACGCCGTACTCCTCTGCCGACACTCACACACCCGATCGCATCCACTCACACACACCCGATCGCATCCACTCACACACACCCGATCGCATCCACTCACACACACCCGATCGCATCCACTCACACACACCCGATCGCATCCACTCACACACACCCGATCGCATACACTCACACACACCCGATCGCATACACTCACACACACCGACACACACCCGATCGCATACACTCACACACACAGACACTGACGATATCGCACATACGCGCTGATACTCACAACATCCGGAGATACCACATGCTTCTGGCCATGTGATCCTCCGTCAGGTCCTGGAAGGTCACAACAGCACAGTATCGAGGCCGAGAAGCAAGCGATATCGCCGGATGCTGTGAGTGTGTGGATGCGGTGTGAGGTGTGTGTGAGGTGTGTGTGAGGTGTGTGTGTGATCTGATGTGTGTGTATGTTTGTGTGTGTGCTGTTATGTGTGTGCGTGTGGATCTTCCGCCGCAGCAGGACCTTGATGCGCTTGTAACCATGCGAGCATGGTTACCAACGTATCCACACCACTCCCGTGCAAGCGGGGGCCGGGGGGGGGGTGAGTACAGTACTCACCTCCGTGACAGCCGTGTCAGTTCGGGGAATGCGCGGGGGGAGGGAGGGGGCGGGGCCAGAGCTAGCGTGCATTGCGTGAGGGGGGCGTGGCGTGGCCGAATTGCCAATGCCTGCAGGGTGCCGGGGCGAGAGGCCAATCTGGGGGGGGGGCGGAGCCTGGGCGAGCGGCTGGCCAATCCGTGTGGGGGCGCAGCCTGGGCGAGCGGCCAATCGGTGTGGGGGGCGGGGCCATGGCGAGCCCAGCGGCCAATCAGCTTTGTGTCACCGTAAGGACACAATTTTGGAGCATGACAGACAGACAGACAGACAGACAGAATAAGGCAATTATATATATAGATGGAGGACTATAAACTGCATTATACTATATGGAAGGCTCTATGGGGAGGCCATTATAATATTTGCAGGGCTATACAAGAGTCTTTATACTTTGTGAAGGGCAACTTGAGGGCCATTATACTGTATGCAAGCAATTGTACAGTGTGAAGCTTTGGGTGGGGATCATCATACTGTGCGGAGGGCTGTGTTGGGGCCATTATACTGTGGAGGATTAGTTGGGGTCATTATACTGTATGTAGACCCCCAGAGGCCTCTCACTCAAACTGCTTTTTGCTGATGAGGGATGAACACCCTGACACATGTGTCTGCAAATGGAGTTTCTGGTTTGTCTTTTATCCCAAGTCATGTGGCAAGGCTCGTTATAGGGCTGATATTGCCTTTTAGGATTGTACGGCCAGTTGGTGGCGCCAGAGAACAAGTCCTCTTCCTCACTGAAGAATCTAATATAAAATCAGGAAGATAATATCTTGTATGCTGAGCTGTAGTGCACACTGACAGATGGTGCAATAGCCAGAGATGATCTATAAGGACATTTCAGCCATTGCCTCTTCAGATCATTCAAAATAAAACTGATGTCATGGTTGACTGCATCTGCGTCTGCAAATCTTCCCCAAAAAGTTCAGAATTTTGCCCAGATTTGTCTAAATTTATTCTTGTGAATAAGAAAAAAAAATGCAATTATCCCTCTGATGCTTCCTATCACTTTTACTTGGTCCTCCGCCAGTATCTGATTTTTCATCCAATGTGATGGCTGGGTCAATTTTTCAAGATTTCTGCTTGGTTGCTAATAGCTGGGGTGGGTTTTCATAGTGCTTCCCGCCCCCCTGCCTGTCTGTCCTCTCCCATCTGTTATTTATGCTAAATCTATTATAGAAGCGTTTTATTAAGTGACTAGAAGGACCTGTGCTAATGTGGCGCCCCTGACCTGGTCAGGCACCACTGAGTACTGCACCCATGCTGGGGACAGTACAATACAGGTAATCCAGAAGGCTGACCGAGGTGTGACTACACAGGCGCATAGTGATCAGGTCTCACACATGTACCTTTGAGAGGACCCCTGGGGATCCCAGGAGGGGGCAAAGCCTTCACCTCCACTTGAGGAGTGGAGGGGGCGAAGCCTCCATCTCCACTCAAGGGGTGTGGTAGAGAGCCTGGTTGCTAGGTGGCGTAGGCAAGAACAGGAGAGGAGGAGCAGTGAGCCAGTTTAGTGCAGGAGTCCAGGGAGAGCAGACGTCTGGAGCAGAAGTAGACCCTGGAGCTGTTGCAGTCTAACAGCGTCCGCGCAGTGACTACCGACGGGGGAGAACGGTCACCTGGTAGTGCTGCCCGAACCCCACACACAGCTGGAGAGAGAGCCGCGTAGTGGAAAGTACGGAGACTGTCAGGGAGTACCAGGCCCAAACGGGCGGCAGATCCCGGTGCGTGGATAGATCCACCTTTCCTTGCTAAACCTGCCGGTGTGGGGCCCTCAAAGCCCACGCCACAACACCCCAAAGGCCGCAGCCACGTAGCCACAGTTAGGGCCCATAGTTCACAGGAGGCAAGCAGCTGGAGTGATCTGGTCCAGGCGACAAGCAAACGGCAAACAAACGAGGGGAGCAGCTACTTCCCTGGGTGACCCCCATAGGGACTAAAAGTCGGGGTTACCACAAACCACAGAAGGGCTAAGGAAGGCGAGTCGGTAGTCACCCTCATCAGTCAGCCTGAAGGACACCTGGTTCCAGCCTGGTTCATCCCAGCTACGCCCGGGTTACTCACTCTGCCACCTTCCGTGAGTAAAACCCCTGAAAGACATCCTGCTTGTGTGGAGTTATTCTGCGCCTTGTGGTTCTACACATCTACACAGGGCCCTGGGGCTTGCCTCACTCTCAGGAGGCTATTACAACCGACTGCACCCACCATCCGCCCCAGGCACCCCTAACTTGCAGTGGCGGTCCCCACTGACCGCAATTCTGAGAGTGGCGTCACGACAATCCTAAATAGAAGATCTCCTACCTGTGACCAGATCCAGCTGCGTGGAGTCCCTGAAGGTAATGCACCGACACAGCACTTGTGGGGCTTCACATCTGGCGTCACGAACAGGATAAGGACTAGACCTGTTCAGACAGGTGACCATGTGCCTGGGCGGTCCGCTTGGAAAATTGGAAGCGCCGCCATATTGCCACCATGAAAAGCGCGCTGAAAAACAACAGCAGCCCGCGCTGGGAGAAGTTACCGCCCACGAAGAGGTGTGGCTACCCAGAGATCCCCTGCAGAGTCCTGACCTTGCAAGTGATGAGAGCGGAGGCGTCCAGAGACGTCGGGACAGAAAGGGAGCCAGAAGCCTGCTGCTGGAAGAGGCAGAGCAGAAACTGAAGAGCCTGCTACTGGAGGCAGCGACGAGTCCATTGCTGGGAAATCGTGCAGAAGAAGGCGCGGAGGAAATGGCGTCTGAACGCAGAAACCCAGAACCAGGCTCCGCTGCCTGGTGGTATCGGGAACTTGCCCAGTTCTGCGACCGACTGGAGACCCGGGTCGTAGAGCAGATCAGAGAGGAACGCATGGAGCTTCTGGAGATGGCTGCAGCGGTTCAGGCCTACGAGGGGAGAGCCACGCGACGAGTGCCAGACCGGACGGCGACGACTCAGACCCCGATGGTGCCACCGATGGGTGAGTCCAGTGTTGCCCCTGCCAGCGCGAGTGCCCCGACCCCTGCTGCCACGCCCGCGGTCCCTGAAGAGGCGCCCGGCGCGGCGACGCTGGACCAGGCCGCAGCAGCGATGCCCTGCCCGGCCCGCCAAGCCCAGGCCGCCGCAGCGATGCCTTGCCCGGCCCGCAAAGATCTGGCTGCCACCGCGACCCTCATCCATGCCGCAGGTGTGACGCTGACCCAGGCCGCCGCCTTACTAGGCCCGGCCCGCCAAGACCCCACCGCCGCAGCGACGCCCTGCCCGGCCCGCCAAGAACCGGCCACAGTAGCGATGCCCGCTAAGACTCCAACTGCGACCCTGATTGACACAGCGACGCTGATCCAGGCCGCCGCCATGTCGGGCGCGGCCCGCCAAGACCAGGCCGCCGCCATGTCGGGCGCGGCCCGCCAAGACCAGGCCGCCGCCATGTCGGGCGCGGCCCGCCAAGACAAGAATGTACCTCTGTTTACCCCGGCCTGCAAGGCCAGAGCAGACACCGCTCCCCAGTCTAAGGAAGTCCCTGCTAGGAAGTCCCTGATAGGAGAGGACCCCGCATACTGGAAGCTAAAGGCTGATCTAGAGGCCCAGTTCCCACAGGAGATGGTGGACCGGTATCTGCTCCCTCCGCACACCCCCAAGGCGACTTCTGCAGTAACCACGCCAAAGAGTCCCCCGCCCGGGCCTGCTGATGAACACCCATCCCCAGCGCTGCCACAACAGGAGTGCTTAGAAGAACTAAGGGGGAGAGGAGGCCAGGAAGCTGAGAAGCTGACCCCGGAGCCATCAGCAGTGGATCCATGCCCAGAGCCAGAGATGCTGCCGTATTCCCGCTGGGATGAAGAGGAAGAATTGCCCAGAAACCTCACCTGGGGGCCTGCAGGCAGTGAAGTAACAGCCCAGCAGAATCCAGCCCGTAGGACACGGCGCCGTAGCAGAACCAAGCTTTCCCCTGCACCGCAGTCTCCAGAGCAGAAAGACGAAGTCATGGCCAGAGACTTGGAAGAGAAACGGTTCCTGAGAAGGGCCAAATCGCAGGTCAGAGGCCCACTTTGTCGAGGAGTTGTAGAAGATTTCAGCTTGAAGAGTGGATATGGTTTCATAGTAGCTCCTGGTATGAAAGAAGGCATCTTTGTTAACAGAAGAGACGTTAGAGCCCATTTGCCCAGAGGACATCCGGGAAGGAACTTACGGACAGGAGATTCAGTGGAATTCACCATGCACCAAGGAGAAAGGGGATGGTATGCATTGGATGTTACACCATGTCCCAGACATCCCTACAGTGAACCTGCTGTCTCAACAGAAAAAGAAACAGATACAGAAAAAGAAACAGATACAGAAGAAGAAAGAAAAGACAGAGATGGAGAAAGCAACAGGTGCCGCAGCCCTACAGGCCCAAGCCCTGGTGAGGAGGAATCTATGTAGAGAAAAGTAAAGTACAGCAAGTTACAGTTTTGAAAAGTTTGCAACGTTTATAAGTTTAAGCATGTGCCCACATGAACTAATGTGAGAAACCTCTTTTTGCACTTTGAAAAATGAACCTTAAGGCTATGAACTGGCTATAGCCACAAACTCTCGCAGTGTAAATAGTTACCCCAGAGGTACCACCACCAGAGCCAGCCTGTTTAGGGGCTTGGCTCGCCTGCAACCAGGGAGCACGTCCGTTTATGGGGCCTTGGCTCGCCTGCAACCAGGGAGCATGCCTGTTTATGGGGCCTGGCTCTCCACCACAAAGAGGGTACCTGGTCAGCACCAACGGTGAAGGCCGCCTCTGGATCCTGCCAGAAGTGGCTGAAGGCGCGGCTTCACCAGGCCAGGTATACCCTGAAACCACCAGCCCATGAAAGCCGCCTCTACATCCTGCCAGAAGTGGCTGAAGGCGCGGCCAACGGGAGAGGAAGATTGGAGGAAAGGTCTGGGGAAGTGGATGGCCCAGGCCTGGTTGCCAACAGGACCGGTGACCTGCCTCCTGAAAGGGTTTAGGGTGGGTTAACGGACTTGTGGGTGGAGGGTGGTGATGTATGGTACCTGGTGGTTTTAAAAGTTTTACCATGTTTTAATGTTTTATGCATTTTAAAATGTTGTCTTGCAGCCCGAGGACGTGCTGGTGATAACTAAGGGGGAATGTGGCGCCCCTGACCTGGTCAGGCACCACTGAGTACTGCACCCATGCTGGGGACAGTACAATACAGGTAATCCAGAAGGCTGACCGAGGTGTGACTACACAGGCGCATAGTGATCAGGTCTCACACATGTACCTTTGAGAGGACCCCTGGGGATCCCAGGAGGGGGCAAAGCCTTCACCTCCACTTGAGGAGTGGAGGGGGCGAAGCCTCCATCTCCACTCAAGGGGTGTGGTAGAGAGCCTGGTTGTTAGGTGGCGTAGGCAAGAACAGGAGAGGAGGAGCAGTGAGCCAGTTTAGTGCAGGAGTCCAGGGAGAGCAGACGTCTGGAGCAGAAGTAGACCCTGGAGCTGTTGCAGTCTAACAGCGTCCGCGCAGTGACTACCGACGGGGGAGAACGGTCACCTGGTAGTGCTGCCCGAACCCCACACACAGCTGGAGAGAGAGCCGCGTAGTGGAAAGTACGGAGACTGTCAGGGAGTACCAGGCCCAAACGGGCGGCAGATCCCGGTGCGGGGATAGATCCACCTTTCCTTGCTAAACCTGCCGGTGTGGGGCCCTCAAAGCCCACGCCACAACACCCCAAAGGCCGCAGCCACGTAGCCACAGTTAGGGCCCATAGTTCACAGGAGGCAAGCAGCTGGAGTGATCTGGTCCAGGCGACAAGCAAACGGCAAACAAACGAGGGGAGCAGCTACTTCCCTGGGTGACCCCCATAGGGACTAAAAGTCGGGGTTACCACAAACCACAGAAGGGCTAAGGAAGGCGAGTCGGTAGTCACCCTCATCAGTCAGCCTGAAGGACACCTGGTTCCAGCCTGGTTCATCCCAGCTACGCCCGGGTTACTCACTCTGCCACCTTCCGTGAGTAAAACCCCTGAAAGACATCCTGCTTGTGTGGAGTTATTCTGCGCCTTGTGGTTCTACACATCTACACAGGGCCCTGGGGCTTGCCTCACTCTCAGGAGGCTATTACAACCGACTGCACCCACCATCCGCCCCAGGCACCCCTAACTTGCAGTGGCGGTCCCCACTGACCGCAATTCTGAGAGTGGCGTCACGACAATCCTAAATAGAAGATCTCCTACCTGTGACCAGATCCAGCTGCGTGGAGTCCCTGAAGGTAATGCACCGACACAGCACTTGTGGGGCTTCACACTAATGTCATACCCATGTGACCAGAAGGGGTGGGGCCTCAGCCAACATAGCTGATACCAGGAAGCAACATTATTTACTGTTGGCTAAGGCTCCGCCCCTTCTGGTCACATGGGTATGCCATCATCACTGGTCCTTCTAGCCACTTAGTAAAACGATTCTATAATAGAATTAGCATAAATAACAGGGGGAGGAACAACAGACAGGTGGGTGGGAACCACTATGAATACCCACCCCAGCTATTAGCTGATTGGCAGCTGCTGCCAATCAAAAATCTGCTCAGTTTACAAACTTTACTTGCTTGTGTAGCGCCCCTGAAACCATCAGGATGCAGGGCCTACCCCTTAGGGACCCAGAACCCCAGTGCTGGTAACATCAAGAACCCAGGTAATATCAGTTTTCCCCAACAATCCCCCATACAATGGTGCTTAGCTAGGGTGGGACCAATGGATGGCTGCCTAGAGGTGGAGCCAATCCAGTCCACTAGTTGACCAGGTGGGAGGAACAGACTGTGGAGAGTAGTCAGGACACAGGAAGACAGTAGACAGAAGGAGAAGGAAGTCTGCAGTGAAAGAGAGCAGACGCAGGAGTTGAAAGTTGACAATGGAAGTGAAAGAGGTGACTGAGCAACGTCCTGACTCGGGTTGACAGTGACCTGGTACCCAGGAGAAGTGGTTGCCGGTGGAGTAAGGTGGTGTATTCCCGGAACTACACTGACGGGGTACAGGACCCTAGGACAGGAAAGAGCTTCAAGCCGACCTGTTAACACCGACACAGCAAAGGGGACCATCAAGGACCTCGCTGACCCTAAAGAATCCGAAGACTCAGTAGCAAAGAGAGAGCCAGGGACTGGACCAGAGACTCAAACCCCACAGGGTTTACGCTACTGTCATACGGACAGAAGTAGACAAACCACAGTGTTCTATACCACGGGGACCCACTTACCAGAGACAGGTGCAGGGGAAGAAGGTACCAGAGCGCCAGACTGACACTGGGACGAAGGGGACCTGGAGGCGTAACCAGCCGGCCCCGGGCAACCAGTTAGCATCTAAAGTGAGTAAACCAGTTGCACTGAATACCTGTCTGGACTCCTTTGTTCTGACACCCACCGCACCATACACCCTCTGGGGCAAAACCCTACTTGCGGAGGGACTACCATTCTAGCTGCTAATACCACCAGCCCCAGCTGAGACATTCTGCAGCAGCGGCTTCCTTCACTTAGCCGCAACACCGCAAGTGGTGTAACATATAAACTTTATTCACTAATCCCCTGTAAATATCCCCATTACAAAAAGGCCCAGGGCACGGAACCGGGAACGACAACCATCGTGACATTCCCAGGACGTACATAACCCGGAACCGAGTACCCCATATCCCTGGGTGCTACACTTGTGTTTCAAAACCTATACATCCGAGCTGACAAGTAAAGGTTTGTATAGAATCAGCCTGATAGTGCCAGTATAGCACTGGCTTTAGGTTATATAGGAAAATACTGGTGATTGGTGTCCTTTAAAGAATCAATATAGACTTTTAGAATGGCTGCTTTCAATAGGTGGCGCTAGAGTTGCTCTTCTTTTCCTCTCCGATTAGTCTATTTACATATTTCATTACTCCGGGGAGCATTGCATGGCTTATAAGGCTCCTTGCTGCTCTCTACAAGGATTAACTTCCCCCCAAATATCCACTAGAAACAAAATGTTACCGTTACCTGCTATGTATCTGCGGAGAGTTTACTTAAGGTCATCTTATGACTGAGGGGGAGGAATTGCGGGAAATAAGTAGATTATTAGACACAAAATCACAGCTTTGTCCAGAGGTTTAGGAAACAGGTACAAAGGTTGCATCCACATCCCCCTCCGCTAACACGAGCTGATGTAATCCTTCGCCTTTAGCACAAATCACAGAACTGATTACTAGTTGCCTTAAAAAAACAAATGCAGAGAAAAAAATAATGCGATAAAATATTTCCAAATCCAACACTCAGTTACCTAATAGGATGCACCAACTTCTCGTACGCCGCGCGTCATACCAGAGAGCTACAGTATATTGGGACTTTTACATCCCATTTCTTGGGAATCGCGATTTCAGATCAGTAAGATTAATCAATCCTTTAGTATAAAAGGGTCTGTACAGGTGGAGGTTAGGATCGGGCAGTTTGATATCAACATGCCCATTCCTTTTGTTAGTGATGTTGCTGGAAATGTGAGGAGATAAAAATGTGTACAAATTCTGCAGACACAAGTCATGGCCTGAAGAAAGCTTCATGGTGGTCTGGGTGAGATGGAGAACAAAATGAGTCTAATTAGAAAGAATGATCTTTCTATAGGTTGTTTTGTTTGTAAGGGTATATAGGTCATTTTTAGTCTTTTGGTGTAGCAATAACAGTGTTATACACCTGTCCTGGATGTGGGCTTTGTTCCTCTCACCTTGATTTTCTGGACTGTGTTGTGCTCCATGACAGGCTTCGCAGGTGGCCTGGCATATTCACATGTGATCGTCTGCAAGGGCCTATATAAGGTTTACCAATATACTCCTGTGTTTCTTGGTATGCAGACTTTAGTGCTCCTGAGTCCTGGCTGCCTGTGGCTTCCAGTACTTCTGCTACCTGTCTGCGGTCACCAGGATGTCTGCTGTCTGCATGCGGATTCCAATACCTTTGCTATTGGCCTGTGGTCTCCAGGACCTCTGCTGCCTATCTGCGGTCTCCAGTATCTCTGCTACCTGTTTGCGGTCTCCACGTCATATACTGTCCGCCTGTAGTTTCCAGTAACTCTGCTACCTCTCTGTGGTCTCCAGTATCTCTTCTACCTGCCTGCAGTCACCAGGATGTCTCTTGTCTGCCTGTGGCTTCTAGTATCTCTGCTACCTGTCTGCAGTCTCCAGGACATTTACTGTCTGCCTGTAGTTTCCAGTAACTCTGCTTCCTGTCTGTGGTCTCCAGAATCTCTGCTACCTGTCTGCGGTCACCAGGACATCTCCTGTCTGCCTGCAGCTTCCAGTACCTCTACTACCTCTCTGCGGTCACCAGGATGTCTCTTGTCTGCTGTGGCTTCTAGTACCTCTGCTACCTGTCTGCAGTCTCCAAGACTTCTGCTACCTGTCTGCGGTCACCAGGATGTCTCCTGTCTGCCTGCAGCTTACAGTATCTCTGCTACCTCTCTGCAGTCACCAAGATGTCTCCTATCTGCCTGCGGCTTCCAGTACCTCTGCTACCTGTCTGCAGTCTCCAAGACTTCTGCTACCTGTCTGCGGTCACCAGGATGTCTCCTGTCTGCCTGCAGCTTCCAGTACCTCTGCTACCTCTCTGCAGTCATCAGGATGTCTCCTATCTGCCTGCGGCTTCCAGTACCTCTGCTACCTGTCTGCAGTCTCCAAGACTTCTGCTACCTGTCTGCGGTCACCAGGATGTCTCCTGTCTGCCTGCAGCTTCCAGTACCTCTGCTACCTCTCTGCGGTCACCAGGATGTCTCTTGTCTGCTGTGGCTTCTAGTACCTCTGCTACCTGTCTGCAGTCTCCAAGACTTCTGGTACCTGTCTGCGGTCACCAGGATGTCTCCTGTCTGCCTGCGGCTTCCAGTACCTCTGCTACCTCTCTGCAGTCACCAGGATGTCTCCTATCTGCCTGCGGCTTCCAGTACCTCTGCTACCTGTCTGCAGTCTCCAAGACTTCTGCTACCTGTCTGCGGTCACCAGGATGTCTCCTGTCTGCCTGCGGCTTCCAGTACCTCTGCTACCTCTCTGCAGTCACCAGGATGTCTCCTATCTGCCTGCGGCTTCCAGTACCTCTGCTACCTCTCTGCAGTCACCATGATCTCCCTTGTCTGCCTGTGGCTTCTAGTATCTCTGCTACCTGTCTGCAGTCTCCAAGACTTCTGCTACCTGTCTGCAGTCTCCAGGACATTTACTGTCTGCCTGTAGTTTCCAGTAACTCTGCTTCCTGTCTGTGGTCTCCAGAACCTCTGCTACCTGTCAGCGGTTACCATTACATCTCCTGTCTGCCTGCAGCTTCCAGTACCTCTTTCTGTTCCCAGTCTGCTATCCACTCGCATTCTCCAGTACTTCTGCTACCTGTTTCCCATGTGATTAATTTGCCTCCTGCTTCGATGCTTGAGGCCTGTGTGCCTACCCATACCTTGGAGGAGCCACCTCACTGGGTGAGCCTAAACAAACAGTATATTTATATATATATTGATAGATTTTTTTTTTAAATGGGTGAGGAACATGTGGTGACATCGTTAGGAGTACCTGACCCCTCTTTTTTAAAACCATATCCATGCCACTGGTTATATATGAGTTAAAGATCATATCCCATTAATCATCGTCATTCAAATATCCAGTTACAGCATCCTTCTTCATCACTTTTCCATCTGTGACTTTTGATGTTGCTGCTAGTTTTTGAGTCTGGTCAAATTCAGTCTCCTTCTACCTCTGGCAGCTGCAAATATAATCCGTTCTTACATGGTTATTGGACGGATCACTGAGCATGTGTGTCCACCATTACTTGGCTCATCAGGTGGACGTGCACATTACATTATATTTACAACACGAGGTGGCGCCATGCTGTGCACTAGATGTCAGAAATCCGTCATACAATACCATCAGGGAGGCATCTGATTGGCTCCAAATTTATTCTTCAACAGAACAAGGACCTAAAACATGCAGCCAATGTCATTAAGAATAAATCTTCAGCATAAAAAAACAAGGCATTCTGGAGAAGATAATCTGGCCCCTACAGAGACCTGAAAGAGATGATCTGGCCTCCACAGAGCCCTGGAAGTGATGATCCGGCCTCCACAGAGCCCTGGAAGTGATGATCCGGCTTCCACAGAGCCCTGGAAAGGAAGATCCAGCCCCCACAGAGCCCTGGAAGTGATCATCTGGACCCCACAGAGCCCTGGAAGTGATGATCCAGCTCCCACAGAGCCCTGGAAGTGATGATGCAGACCCCACAGAGCCCTGGAAGTGATGATCCAGCTCCCACAGAGCCCTGGAAGTGATGATGCAGACCCCACAGAGCCCTGGAAGTGATGATCCAGCTCCCACAGAGCCCTGGAAGTGATGATGCAGACCCCACAGAGCCCTGGAAGTGATGATCCGGCCCCCACAGAGCCCTGGAAGTGAGGATCTGCCCCCCCACAGAACCTTGGAATCCACAGAACCTTGGATCCAGCCCCCACAGAGCAATGTAACTGATCTGGCCCCCACAGAGCCCTGGAAGTGATGATCCGGCCCCCACAGAGCCCTGGAAGTGATGATCCGGCTTCCACAGAGCCCTGGAAAGGAAGATCCAGCCCCCACAGAGCCCTGGAAGTGATCATCTGGACCCCACAGAGCCCTGGAAGTGATGATCCAGCTCCCACAGAGCCCTGGAAGTGATGATGCAGACCCCACAGAGCCCTGGAAGTGATGATCCAGCTCCCACAGAGCCCTGGAAGTGATGATGCAGACCCCACAGAGCCCTGGAAGTGATGATCCAGCTCCCACAGAGCCCTGGAAGTGATGATGCAGACCCCACAGAGCCCTGGAAGTGATGATCCGGCCCCCACAGAGCCCTGGAAGTGAGGATCTGCCCCCCCACAGAACCTTGGAATCCACAGAACCTTGGATCCAGCCCCCACAGAGCAATGTAACTGATCTGGCCCCCACAGAGCCCTGGAAGTGATGATCCGGCCCCCACAGAGCCCTGGAAGTGATGATCTGCCCCCCACAGAACCTTGGAATCCACAGAACCTTGGATCCAGCCCCCACAGAGCAATGTAACTAATGATCTTGCCCCCACAGAGCCCTGGAAGTGATGATCCGGCCCCCACAGAGCCCTGGAAGTGATGATCCAGCCCCCACAGAGCCCTGGAAGTGATGATCCGGCCCCCACAGAGACCTGGAAGTGATGATCCGGCCCCCACAGAGCCCTGGAAGTGATGATCCGGCCCCCACAGAGCCCTGGAAGTGATGATCCGGCCCCCACAGAGCCCTGGAAGTGATGATCCGGCCCCCACAGAGCCCTGGAAGTGATGATCCGGCCCCCACAGAGCCCTGGAAGTGATGATCCGGCCCCCACAGAACCCTGGAATTGATGATCTGCCCCCACAGAACCTTGGAAGTGATGATCCAGCCCCTACAGAGCCCTGATCTCAACATCATCCAGTCTGTCTGGGATCACATGAAGAGACAGAAGGATCCACACAAGCCTCATACCCAGAATATCTGGAGTTAGCTCTCCAATATCTTTGAAACAACTTCCTGCTGAGATACTTTATTAACTATGTTCAATTGTATAGAAAAAAAAATTATAAAGACAGAGAATGGTCACCAAATATTGTTTTATATTTCGCTTTTGTTCCTTCACTTTCCATTTTGTTAATTGATAAAAATAAACTACTTACAAATCGATAGTTGAAAGCTTTCTTTCTTAAGTGGGCTTTACACGCTGCGATATCGGTACCGATATCGCTAGCATGTGACCCGCCCCTATCGTTTGTGCGAGACGGGCATATCGCTGCCCGTCGCGCACAAAATCGCCCAGACCCGTCACACGTACTTACCTCCATAGTGACGTCGCTGTGACCAGCGTACTGCCTCCTTTCTAGGGGGGCGGTCCATTCGGCGTCACAGCGACGTCACTAAGCGGCCGCCCAATCAAAGCGGAGGGGCGGAGATGAGCGGGACAAACATCCCGCCCACCTCCTTCCTTCCGCATTGCGGCCGGGAGGCAGGTAAGGAGATGTTCCTCGTTCCTGCGGCGTCCAACGTAGCGATGTGTGCTGCCGCAGGAACGAGGATCAACTTCGCCCCAGCGACAGTAGCGATAATTGAGAATGGACCCCCATGTTAAGGAGGAGCGATTTTGGACGTTTTTGCAACGATCCAAAATCGCTCCTAGGAGTCACACACAACGAGATCGCTACAGCGACCGGATGTGCGTCACAAAAGCCGTGACCCCAACGAGATCAATGTAGCGAAATCGTAGCGTGTAAAGCCACCCTAAGGAGAATTTTGACACATATTTGGGATTTTTTTTCCCCATTGACTTGGATGAATATTAAGATTTCAACCTTTTGTATACGAGGTGCTGTAGATGTGATTTAACAACCCGAAAGTACAGTTTTAAAGGCATATATGACGCTTTAAGTTTTGATCATGACCTGATCTATGAACAGCCTGGGAATTATTGCAGTTATTTGGCAGCTAAAATCTACATAATGTACAGCAGTATATATGTGGTTACCAGACCATGGGTAAGAGATAGTTAAGTGTGTAGGACTAGCCCACAATGAGAGGGGTTAGTTCATTGGGAAAAAGAAGGTTCCTTCTAAAAAGTTAGTGAAGTACGTATAGTCTGTGGGTTGTCGAGGCCACATGCAGTGGGTGATATGTCACCAAAGGAGAAAGGAGACCGTTTTGGAGATAGCATGAACCTGAAGTGTTTACCAAGACACAGAATGAGAAACAACACTGAGGCTTGAGAACAACTTTCTAACAAAGGGGCCCCAAGCAGATGGGTTTGGAGGATGGTATTTTAGCAGTAAGGCTCCAAACCTCAGAAGTAATGTAGGGTGACGGACTTATACATGATAATAGTTGTCTTTCCTGGGCAGAGTCTCCTTGAGTGTCCGAGAGTGCAAGGCTCTTCTCTGAAACTACAGGCTACCCATAACCCCCTCCTCTATGAGGAGAAGAAGCATGAATTCGGAAGTGTCATGAGGGTCTCGTGTTCTTTGGAGACTTGTGACAGGTTTGAGATCTGAGTCTCACATTGCTTAAACTTAATTGCTTTATTTTGGTGCAGGAAGGATTAATGACCTTTTTCCTTTCTGACCGTTTGTGGTTAGTCTTATCTCAGGTGCTGCTGGTTTGTGACTACTCCCTTCCTCTTTAAATAGTCACATGTTCCATCACATGATGTCAGTAATAGAGTCATTCGGTAATGACCACCTTGGAGGAATGAAGTCTCTAGTTGCTGCTGGAGTTCTGCTGCTAGAGTTCTTCTGCTGGAGCCGTGTTGTCTGTAGCCCTGGTGTTTGGCTGCAATTGTTGGTATATCCTTTTGTCTATTTCCCCCTGTCTGTCTTCCTGCCCTTGTATTTTATTACAGTAGTGGTGATGTCTAGCATACTCACGGAATTTGGCACTATACAGGGTGAGTGAAGGGACCGTTAAGGACTAGACACGTTGTGGCAACGAGGGAAAGGACTTGTATAGGGACATTAGAGGAGCTCAGGGGCCAGACAAAGGTTAGTGTCAAGATGGTCCTCTCCCATTCCATCCCCATTGTATTCCATGTGTTACGCTGTGTGCTGGACATCCGCTTTTCCATGGGTGACGCGGAGCGTATGGTAGCACAAGGCCCTTCTCTGGCCATAGTGGAGGGAATTGTGACTTGTATGCAGGGTGAATGGGGACAAGTCTAAAAAAAGACAAAAAAACAACTATATAAAAAAGCTGTACAAGGGCTTCATTTTTTTGCAGGATGAGTTGATGTATGAGTGGGGAAAAAAACTACATGTGCAAAAAACACTCATTTCTGCAAATTGTTTTTGGGGGGTTGTGTTTTTCAATGGGAAATCATTATGTGGTCAAATTGAGCTGGAAATGTGAATATTTAGGTCAATACGATTACGGCGATACCGGATAGTTTACTATTTTAGTATAAGGAGAGACTGCCAACACAGTGAGGTGTCAGGTTACATCTCGGACTTGGTAGGAGGAGTGTGAGGAGCAGAGTGAAGAAACAAGCAGAGGGAGCTTTCTAACAAGTCTTTTACCTCACCCAAGTGCTGGATTCACATCTTCATAGCCCAGTACTGCTGCATAATTTCCTTCGTGCTCCTGCTGTATCTGTCTGTGAGTTAACTAGTAAGGGAAAAGCAGGAATCACTCTCGGTGTGCTGTGTATGGGAGACATCATTACAGTGAATGTACCAACAGCTTAGATTAAGAAGAACCTGGAAGAGGGGAAAACTGGACACAAATGATATTATGGTCAGAAAGGGTTATTCATCTGGTACAGACACACAACAGGTTGTTCTAAAACGTTAATTGAAATTACACTTAACCTTTAAAATTTGAAAGCTGAAACTATTCAAACTTGGCAAATTAAAAAGAAAATCTGAACACCTTCCGTGAGAATGTCTCAAATAACTAATCTGTTAATCCTATTACACATAAGTGTTGACGTCTATGGGGCAGCACTACTTTATTCTGGGAAGCAGCCTCCAGAAACAAGCAAGTATAATAATAATAAATAATAATAATAATATTCTTTATTTCTATAGCGCCAACATATTCCGCAGCGCTTTACAATTCAGAGGTTCATATACAAGCAACAGTTCTAGAAACATACAATAATTAGAGCAAAAATAAAGACAACCCTGTTTGTAAGAGCCTACAATCTACAATGAGGTGGGGTGGTTGATAAGGTATAACATGATTCCAATGACAATCGAGCCATCTCAAAGAAAAGGGGATAAACAAAGGCTGCATGAACCAGTCATCAGCCAATCTTTGTGATGCTTTTGGGTGCAGGGGAGTTTGACGGAGATTTTTGTTTTGAGAAGTAGTGGATGGACTCTGAATTCAGTTCAATTAGGCAGTGTGATAGGCCGCCCTAAAAAGATGCGTTATTAGGGAACATCTGAAGCTAAGTTGTGGTTTGTCCTAGTTTCTTGGGGTAGAGCATTCCAGAGGACTGGTGCAGCTCGGGAGAAGTCTTGGAGCTGGGAGTGGGAGGTTTGGATTAGTCGAAAGTCGTTTGTGGAGCATAGAGAATGGGTAGGGTGATAGACAGAGAGGTGGGTGGAGATGTAGGGGAGTGCCGCACTGTGGAGAGCTTTGTGGTGATAGACAGAGATGAGGGTGGAGATGTAGGGGGGTGCCGCACTGTGGAGAGCTTTGTGGTGATAGAGAGGAGGGTGGAGATGTAGGGGGTGCCGCACTGTGGAGAGCTTTGTGAGTGAGAACAAGCAATTTGAATTGGATCCTGTTATATATGGGCAGCCAGTGCATTACATCCGAGTAGTGGTTAGCCAGATAGATGACCCTGGCTGCTGCATTAGGATGGTCTGTAGAGGAGAGAGTCTAGTTAAGGGGAGACCAATTAATAGAGAGTTACAGTAGTCAAAGCGGGAGTGGATCAGGGCCACAGTCAGGGTTTTTTGTAGTTTCAATGTTAAGAAAGCGGTGGATTCTAGAGATGTTCTTGAGGTGCAAGCGACAGGCGCGGGCAGCAGATTGTATATAGGAGGTGAAGTAAAGATCGGTGTCAAGTATAACCCCCAGACAGTGAACCTGCTGCCTAGGAGTTATTATCGTGGTGCCACGCACAGAGAGGGAGATATCAGATTGAGGAACATTAGAAGGCAGGGGGAGTAGAAGAAGTTCAGTTTTAGAAAGGTTAAATTTCAGATAGAGAGCAGATATGATGTTGGAAACTGCAGCCAGACAATCACAGATGTTCTGTAGTACAGCGGGGGTGAGCTCAGGGGATGAGGTGTATAGTTGTGTCACCATCATAAAGATGGTACTAGAAGCCAAATCTACTGATGGTCTGTCCAATTGGAGCAGTGTAGAGGGAGAAAAGAAGAGGGCCCATGACTGAACCTTGAGAGACCCAACAGTGAGAGGAAGAGGAGAAGATGTGGAGCCAGCAAATGATACACTGAATGAACAGCCAGACAGATAGGAATAGAACCAGGAGAGAGTGGTCTTAGAGATAGGAGGAGAACCAGGAGAGCACGGTGTCCTTTAGGTTGATACACTGGAGCATAGAGAGAAGGAGATGGTGGTCAACAGTGTCGAAGGCTGCAGAGAGGTCAAGAAGAATAAGCAGAGAGCAGTCACCATTACGTCTTGCTATCAGAAGGTCATTGGTCACTTTGACAAGTGCAGTTTCTGTTGAGTGTGAGGGGTGGAAACCGGACTGTAAAGGATCTAGAAGAGAGTGAGTGGAGAGGTAGCGGGTGAGGCGGGAATAGACCAGGCGCTCCAAGAGTTTGGAGATGAAGGGGAGATTGGAGACTGCTCTGTAGTTGCAAGTGCAGGATGGGTCAAGAGAAGGGTTTTTTGTAATAATGGAGAAATGATAGAGTGTTTGAGGGAGGAGGGGAAGATACCAGAAGAGAGAGAGAGATTAAAGATTTTAGTTAGATGAGTAGTGACGACAGGAGACTGGAGTAGGTGTGAAGGGGAGGGGTCAGTAATGGAAGTTGTAGCAGGAGAAGAAGAGAGGAGCCTGGAGATTTCTTCTTCTGTGACTGGGTCAAATGTGGAAAGTGATCCGGACGGGATGTGGGATGAGATGTGGGGAGGGATGGGAATCAGGGCACTTGGTGGCCGGGAGCCGATCTCTTGGATGTTTTCTATTTTCTGTTTTCTGAAATACGAAGCCAGATCATCAGCATGAAGGTCTGTGATAGGGAGCCGTACTTTTGGACTGAGGAGGGAGTGAATGGTGTCGAAGAGCTTTTTGGATTTTTGGAGAGTGAGGAGATCAGGGTGGTGAAGTAGGTCTGTTTGGCGTGGTAAAGGGCAGCGTTGTAGGTTCTTAACATGAATTTGTAGTGGATGAGGGTTTCCTCCATAGGCGTTCGGCACTCCTGGAGCATCGCTGGAGAAATTGAGTTTGTGAATTGAGCCAAGGCTGTTTTACTCTGTGTTTGGAGATTCTGAGGGTGAGGAGCGCTACTTGGTCTAGCGTACCTCTGAGTGTGTCATTGTAGTGGTTTACAGCCAGATCAGGACAGGACAGTGACGAGATAGGGGGCAGTGATGAGTGTAGAGATGCCAGTCACCACTGCCTCCTTATTGTCTGTGCTGTTGCATCCAATCACCTGCTTAAGGCCCCATCAA
Organism: Anomaloglossus baeobatrachus; assembly: GCF_048569485.1. NCBI lineage: Eukaryota > Metazoa > Chordata > Amphibia > Anura > Aromobatidae > Anomaloglossus > Anomaloglossus baeobatrachus. The sequence goes on from NC_134363.1 coordinate 38,864,735, forward strand.
TCTCAGGACAAGTTGAGATCCTAGAGTTCGAATCTTCATTGATCATTGATGTTACAGCTTATTCTGTCAGTGCTTTAAAATTTCGGAATACCACAATAATAATATCTTTACTGTGATCTTTCTCTTGGACACCACCATTTACCTGCAGTTGGTATTACGTCCATCAAGACCAACAGGTCTGACTTCTAGTAACACAGAATCAGTGCAAGATAAGGGATGCAAAGTTTTACTAAATTTACTAAAGTTTTATTTTTTTTACCAGTAGCTTTTATTATTACTACTTATTACTATTGTATTTGAGACTTTATGTCTCTTTTGAGTTGTCCGTTGTTCAATGGACAAGCTGTTCCCCTCACCCTTCATCAGAACAAGGGGTGGGAATTCCAGTAAGAAGGGCATTTCGGGGAGGGGACTGGGCACATAAGAGCTTGTCTGCCTATAATCCTTGGATCAGAAGCTTTTTGTCTGCGTGCAGGTGAGTTTGCTTTCACCACTTGTCTGTATATCTGGGGGTTGGGGTAATGGCAGGTTAGATATTGATTCCGTAGCATATGGATCAATAACATTTACAATGATAATTATTGATTAATTCTGTCCAGATTTATAAGACACATTGATTTTATATCCTAACCTTGCTTGGCTGGGTTTCCTCTGGGCTCTTCGGTTTCCTTTCTTCCTTCCAGCTATCATCCCACATGTAAGTGCATGCTCATTTCAGCTAAGTGTGCATGTTTTTTCAATGGGAAGTCACTTCTAGACATATAAGGCCACAGCTTACCTCCCAAGGGGACCAATGATCAAGTATGCTAAAATAAAACACATCCGATTCTTCTTCTCCTTGACGGACAGTCCCCATATGGTTTACCAAACCAACCCAACTCTACAGAAATTTTCATTGAAAATAAATTTGCTCCTAATGCATCTCAAATTGTAACTGGATTTGCTCATCTTAAAACTGACAGATGAGTGCACATATTTCATTTTCAGGGGATGTAATAAGGTACAAAAACTATAAAAACACCTAAAAACACAAAAATACCAAATAGACCCTATTCTGTGTGACCAGTGACTAAAATTGTAATTAGATAATTTATCCAAAATCCTCTGATTTTGGCCAATTTACATGATCTCCATATTGGCCAAGTCTTCCAAATGTGTCCCAATGGTAGATGTCAGGGACAAGCGTTGGCCATATTAGACTTTCAAGAGACATTGGTTGATCGAGTGTTGGGTTGATAGTCATCACATATGTTGTGGGTGTATTTCTCTATATATGGAGCATTTTTTTCGGGATAAAGTAACAGTTTGAGACTGGTCAAGGTGTTTGACAGACCATGTGTTTTAGAGTTGATGAAGTTGACCATAATGTTTTTTGTTGCTGGTGGTTTTCTACTGATGAAGATTATTTTCCCATAAACATTTCTTGACCCGTTATGCCTGAAGTTCCCAGAACTTCAAAAATATCTAGATCCCTTATTTTTTTATGAGCCTTTTTTTCGGGTCAACACGTGTGATGGACCATACAGTATGTTGTACAGTTGATGAAGTTGACCATAATGTCTTTTGTTGTGGGTGGTTTTCTTCCTGTGAAGATTCTTTTCCCATAAACATGTCTTGACCTATTATATCTGAGGTTCCCAGAATTTCTACATCCCTCATTTTTTTATGAGCATTTTTTTCTGGATAAAGTAACTGTTTGAGACTGGTCAACATGTTTGATGGACCATGTGTTGTAGAGTTAATTAAGTTGACCATAATGTCTTTTGTTGTGGGTGGTTTTCTACTGATGAAGATTCTTTTCCCATAAATAAGTCTTGACCATTTACCGTATGTCTGAAGTTCCCAGAACCTCAAAAATTTCTACATCCCTTATTTTTTATGAAAATTGTTTAAAAGAACTGAGAGTCCTCAGTGGTTGATACCTTTTAATTTCTACATCCCTCATTTTTTTATCAAAAGAACACTATCTTATCAAGTTGCGTAATCAAACATCATAGGTCACACATGACCGTTGGCTTCATTGATAAGACAAGCTCACAGATAATCCATGCAAACAAATATCACTTTGATCACTTGTTTTTAGAACAAGTAAAAAGAAATGTTCAATATGCAAGTTAGGTCTTCTCCACAACACACAAACAAGATGTGGAATTTGTAAGCCTCGAATACCAGACAGGATAATCTAACATGAAAGGAGGAGGCTTGACCTCTCTCAACCACCTAAGGCCCTGCAGGTGTCAGACTATGAGTAACTAGCAGGGAACATGGGTCATGTTCATTGAGTCAACACTAATAATGGCTGATGCCTTTATAAAAGTGTTTTTGATAGCTGTGTGATCCACAATATTGGGGAATTGTATGAACCCATTTGAGGCAGTTTGATGGAAGATGAGCCTTGTCTGTTGTAAAATTCAGACCTACTTGACAACTGTCCCCAAATACAAGGAAGGCTTTTATCAAAAAGGGACAACCCTCCAAGACTCCAGAAAAGTTGGCAAGTCTTCCAAGCACCCAACTAACCTTTTCCCTCAAAATTTCCTTGGAGGTGATGAGCTCCAGCATTCAAGCATACATTCAGCGGTCTTCTGAGCGCCCAACTAACCTTCTAGCTCTAAATTTCCTTGGAGGTGAGGAGCTTCAACATCCAAGCATACGTTCAGGAGGCATCATGGGATATGGATGGGCATAGCTTGAAAAAAGTAGGGAGGTCTATGAAAAAAGCGAGGTGTTCATGTGAAAACATTTCAGCAGTGTTCTTTCTTCTAGTCAAAATTTCTAAAGGTTGGTAAGGGTGATTTAAAGGGAACCTGTCATGTGGAAAAATGCTAATAAACTGCAGATATGGAGTTAATCTGTAGGTTAATATTATTCTGAACCTGCTTAGTGCCTGCACATTAAACCCCGCTGCCAGGAGGAAATTAACTTAAATCTTCCCGGCAGTGCTCTGGTTTCAGTAATCGGGGTGTTGCCGATCAAGTTCAGTCACCGCTCAGTGCATGTAGAGTGCTGGTTGTAACCATAACCCGACCCCCCCCACACTGGCTGCCAGCTTTCTCTAATGCAAATTGGCTGTAAATAATTGTGGGGGTGGGGTAATTACTGCTGCCACTCTCCATACACAGAGCAGTGACTGAATTTGTGCCAGTGCCGCCCCCGTGACTGAGACGTGGAGGATTAAAGTTAATGTCCTTTTCACAGTGAGGTTTAATGTGCAAGGGCCAGGCAGGTTCCCTGAGTAGTCAGCCCACATAGCATATTATCACACCCCTATGGACGTGATAAAATTCTATATTATGCCCAGCATCATGGCAGCGCAAAATAAAACTGCGCATGCGCACGGCTTTGTACTTCTCAGCATTGAGCGTCTCTGAATGCCAGGTGTATATGTTCTGGCTTCAGAGAGGCTCACTGTGCCCATGATCGGAAGTTGCCCGCACTTTCGGTTATGCGCACAACTCAGAGGTCAGAAGTACGTATCCCGGCTTCAAAGAGGCTCACCACCCATGATCGGAAGTCGTCCGCTCTTCCGGTCATGGGCACTACTCTTCTCTGAAGCCAACACACATACACCTGGCTTCTGAGTAGTGCGCATGAACGGAAGTGTGTATGACTTCCAATTATGGGTGGGAGCCTGTCTGAAAGCAGGACACACACCCGGATTCTTAGTAGTGCACATGACCAGAAGCACAGACGACTTCCAATCATGGGTGGTGAGCCTCTCTGAAGCCAAGACACATACACCCAGCTTCTGAGTAGTGCGCATGAACGGAAGTGTGTATGACTTCCAATCATGGGTGGGAGCCTGTCTGAAAGCAGGACACACACCCGGATTCTTAGTATTGCACATGACCAGAAGCACAGATGACTTCCAATCATGGGTGGGAGCCTGTCTGAAGGCAGGACACACACCCGGATTCTTAGTAGTGCACATGACCAGAAACACAGATGACTTCCAATCATGGGTGGTGAGCCTCTCTGAAGCCAAGACACATACACCCAGCTTCTGAGTAGTGCGCATGAACAGAAGTGCGGACGACTTCCAATCATGGGTGGGAGCCTCTCTGAAGCCAGGAAACATACACCTGGATTCTTAGTAGTGCACATGACCAGAAGCACAGACGACTTCCAATCAAGGGTGGTGAGCCTCTCTGAAGCCAAGACACATACATCCGGCTTCTGAGTAGTCCGCATGAACGGAAGTGTGTATGACTTCCAATCATGGGTGGGAGCCTGTCTGAAGGCAGGACACACACCCAGATTCTTAGTAGTGCACATGACCAGAAACACAGACGACTTCCAATCATGGGTGGTAAACCTCTTTGAAGCCAAGACACATACACCCAGCTTCTGAGTAGTGCGCATGAACAGAAGTGCGGACGACTTCCAATCATGGGTGGGAGCCTCTCTGAAGCCAGGAAACATACACCTGGATTCTTAGTAGTGCACATGACCAGAAGCACAGACGACTTCCAATCATGGGTGGTGAGCCTCTCTGAAGCCAAGACACATACACCCGGCTTCTGAGTTGTGCGCATGAACGGAAGTGCGGATGACTTCCAATCATGGGTAGGAGCCTCTCTGAAGTCGGAACACATACACCTGTTTTTTTACTAGTGCACATGACCAGAAACACAGACGATTTCCGATCATGGGTGGTGAGCCTTTCTGAAGCCAGGACATATACAACTGGCTTCTGAGTAGTGCACATGAACGGAAGCGCGGACGACTTCCAATCATTACTGGTAGCCTCTCGGAAGCCAGGTAAAATACACCCGGCTTCTGAGTAGAGCGCATGAACAGAAGTGTGGATGACTTTCTATCATGGGCAGTGAGCCTCTCTGAAGGCGGGACACATATAGCCAGCTTCTTAGTAATGCACATGACCATAAGCACAGACGACTTCCGATGATGGGTGGTGAGCCTTTCTGAAGCCAGGACACATACAACTGGCTTCTGAGTAGTGCGCATGACCGGAAGCACAGACGATTTCTGATCATGGCTTGGAGCCTTTCTGAAGCCAGGACACATAGACCCTGCTTCTGAGTAGTGTCCATGAACGGAAGTGCGTACAACTTCCAATCATGGGTGGTGAGCCTTTCTGAAGCCAGGACACATACACCTGGCTTCTGAGTAGTGTGTATGACCAGAAGTGCGGATGACTTCTGATCATGGTTGGTGAGTCTCTTTGATGCCAGGGATGCATTCACCCGGCATTCAGAGACGCTCAATACTAAGAGGTACAAAGTCATGCGCATGCGCGGACCCTTGTTTATACACTATACATTGTTCATAGACTTTTTTAATGAATGGAATGGCTTTCATGCAAGAGAATAAAAACACTATTCCCTTGACTGTCTCTTTTTTCTTTCTCAAGGGGATCTAGGGGTGCAGAACATGTAAAATGACACTGTTATGGATACATTTATTTGGAAATTCATTAGTTCTTCCATTGCTGACCATTAACGGAAGTGATCTATAACCACAGGAATTCCTCTAACGTCCTATTTCCTTTGCAGGTGTTTTCTCTATTTGTTTTGAAGATGAGGCTGCTACTCGCACTTTCTGTTGTCCTGATTGCTCTCGCTGTGTTGCCGGGTAAGATAAACAACTAATAAATCTACTAGCAATTTAGCATTTTTAATTTCCAGGGTATATTTGGTGTTAATCGAATATTTGTAGCTTTGCTCCATATAACTTGAGCACATATATTACCATTATGGAATTTGAAGCATAGATGTATGCAATCAGCCCTTAAGCTCCCCCTAGTGGTAGCTGCAGGAAGACAGAAAGTTGAAATCTGTTTTTCTGTCTTATCAGAAAATTTAAAAACATGGTTAAAGAAATTTTTAGAAAATAATAGGCACAAGATATTTGCCTTAAAAAGGACCTAATGTTGAAATAATTGAAACCTTTAAGCGAATATCATTTTTTCATCATTGTTACTTTATATATTTATAGTTAGTTTTTAGAAGTTTATGGTTCTAAGAACTGCATACCCACTACTGACAAATAATTGTAATTTTTTAAGATTACCGTATTTTTTGCTTTGCAAGACGCATTTTTTCCCCGGAAACTTGGAGTAAAATGGGAGTGTGCCTTACAAAACGGATATGGCTTACCGGGGTGGTGGTGGTGGAGCAGGGCCATAGAAGACAAGGTCACAGGATGCACTCGGGGGTGTCACGGCAGGCGGCATTGATCTGCGGGTAGTATTGATTGGCAGGCGGGCTGCGGAAGTGTCACAGGACGGGGTGTTTTGGCGGCAGGTGCCTTGAGATGACTGCCGGCTCCATTGAATCGCTCGTGGTTGACGCGATGAAGATCAAGTAAATGGCTGTGGAGATGGCGCGTGCTCAGATTGATGTGATTGACTTCAATAAAATGGCCATGGAGCCCTATCTGTGCATGCGCTGCCTCTGCTGCCGTTTTCTTGAAGTCCATCTCGTCAATCGCGGCCGATTCAATGGAGCCGGCCATCGGCTCAATGCACCTGCTGCCGAGATACCCTTTCCTGTGACGCCTCCGCAGTCCACAGCAGATAAATGGTGCCCGCTGCAACACCCCTAAGCGCATCCTGTGACCCTGCCTCCTATGACACCACCACCATCGCCCCGGTAAGCCATATCTGGGGGATTCAATGGCACCTGCCGCTACACCCCAAGCCCTCAGCTGACCCTCCTGAGCCGCAACACCCGCTCTTTTGAGCCTGCAGCATTGCCCTGCCTCCTGTCACCTTCCTGAGCAGCTCCACCACCGTTGCTCCTCCCTGGTAAGCATTAGGGTTAAGGCGCACTAGGATTGTAAGACGGACCCTCATAGCAACATTAACAATTATTTTTTCCTATTTTCCTCTTCTAAATTTGGGATGCGTCTTATAATCCGGCGCGTCTTATACAATGAAAAAAAATACGGTAAACTATAACAATATTTCTAAATTTGACCAGTGTCCCCCCCCCCCCGCGGTGTTGACCATGGACTAGTGGTCTCCAATGTGATGATTCAGCTCTAGAAATACCACGAAGCCGAAGGCTGGAAAATGTTTTTTTGTGGTTGTTGTCACATTCCTTGCTAAATTGATGAATTCCATATTGACCAATGACCACCAATATTAATCATATATCTCCAGATGCGAGAAACTCTAGAAATGTTTACTTACATAGCTAAATACATTTATGGATTCCTTCTCCTAAATTGTCTTTTCCAACAATAGAGCCCAGCTCAGCACAGACCCAGGATGCGCCCTCCGTGAAGGATCGCTTAAAATCTATCGGAGAAACCATCAAAACGGCAGCTACAAATTTTGGGGAAAAGACTAAGACTGCATTTGAAGATCTGCACAATAGTGAATTTGCCACAAGCACCAGGTATTTACACAATTTATTATGTAATGTTTACTCATGGCACCAATATACTAGATCTTAACTGGGGCCATCTAGTAGATGGTAAGAAAGTGCTACCGTAAAAGGGAGAGCTTGGCCCGCCTACTATAAATCATCCAGAGTACAGGTGTTCTGAAGCAAAAAGTGAAATTATCCCCCTACCACATGTCAAATTGAAGTTATATAATCAGTCTTTGCATATTCCCTATCTTTTAGCTATAATATGATGCCTCCTTTTTGAATGTTTGCCACCTTATTGTCACATCCCCACCGGAGTCCGCTCCTGCGACTTCTACTTCGGTCACCAGATGCCACCGTATTCCCGCCATAGACTGTTCTAGTGATAGGAGTCGGTGCCAGTGGTTCTGGTGGCTGCAGGCTCTACTCATCCAGTAGGCTGGGTTTCCCTGGGACCTGCCGTACCACTGGCTGACTGTAGGTGGCGTGTGTCTTCCAGCTGAAGTTACTACCATTCAACTACAGTCAATGGGAAGACACCACACCCTTCTAATTCCACCTCTTGCCTGCTGGTCACTGCCAAACATAGTTTTGTATTCCTGCTAGTATCTGGTTCCTGTTCTGTTCTATTGACTTCTGCCTGATTTCCTGACTACTCTCCTGTTTGCCATTTTTGTACCTCGCTGCCATCTCCAGTTTTGACCTCTGCCTGATTTCCTGACTACTCTCCTGCTTGCCAGTTTTGTACTTCGCTGCCATCTCCGGTTTTGACCTCCGCCTGATTTCCTGACTACTCTCCTGCTTGCCAGTTTTGTACTTCGCTGCCATCTCCGGTTTTGACCTCTGCCTGATTTCCTGACTACTCTCCTGCTTGCCAGTTTTGTACCTCACTGTCATCTCCGGTTTTGACCTCTGCCTGATTTCCTGACTACTCTCCTGCTTGCCAGTTTTGTACCTCACTGTCATCTCCGGTTTTAACCTCTGCCTGATTTCCTGACTACCCTCCTGCTTGCCATTTTTGTACCTCGCTGCCATCTCCAGCTTTGACCTCTGCCTAATTTTCTGACTACTCTCCTGCCTGCTATTTTTGTACCTCGCTGCCATCTCCGGTTTTGACCTCTGCCTGATTTCCTGACTATGCTCCTGTCTATCGATTTTGTCCCTTTTTGTGCCTCCTGATTTGGACCCTGCCTGAAAACCACTCTTTTCTGGATTGTAGCCTTCCATAGGCAGCGATCTCCTGGACCTTGTTTAATTCCAAATCCCGGTACAGGGGCTAAAGGGTTTCAGGTTTCTTGAGATCCTGCCGTCTTGGTGGCTAGCCCTAGTCTGTCCGTGACAGTCATCCTTAAGGCTGCTTTACACCAGACAATCTATCGTGCGATAGATCGTCGGGGTCACGGATTTTGTGACGCACATCCGGCATCGCTGGCGATGCCGGCCTGTGTGACACCTCCTAGCGACGCAGTATCGCTCACAAATCGTGAGTCGGGTACTGCTCGCTAGGTTCCATAATATCGTTTAATTTAGTTGACCATCGTTTCCGTGGTAGCACACGCCACTCCGTGTGACACCACGGGAACGATGAGCAGCTCACTTGCCTCCCGCGGCCGCCGCCGGCTCTATGTGGAAGGAAGGAGGTGGGCGGGATGTTTACGTCCCGCTCATCTCCGCCCCTCCGCTTCTATTGGCCGGCGGCCGTGTGACGTAGCTGTGACGCCGAACGTCCCTCCCACTCCAGGAAGTGGACGTTCGCCGCCCACAGCGAGGTCGCACGAGAGGTAAGTATGTGTGACGGGGGTTACTAACTTTGTGCGACACGGGCAGCGATTTGCCCGTGACGCAAAAAGGACGGGGGTGGGTACGATCGATTGTGAAATCGCACAATCGGTCGTACTGTGTAAAGCAGGCTTTAGTCTGTCCTCAAGGCCAGATATTACACTTAGGCATGGATTCTAATCTGCATGTGACGGCACACGGGGGAAGCACCCGCGTTTGTGTGCATCCCATGATGTGTGCATTCCATGTCAAATTTAAGTTATATAATCAGTCATTGCATATTCCCTATCTTTTATCTATAAAATGATGCCCCTTTTGAGTGTTTGCCACCATAGGCACGGATCCTAATTTGCATGTGACGGCGCACGGGGGAAGGACCCGCGTATGTGTGCATCCCATGATCTTACACAAGTAGGTTATCTCCTTGGGGAAAGTTACCACATTGCAGGAATTTAATGCATATTTTTTATTTTCTTTCCAGGAACTTTTTCTCCGAAAAATTTCAGAATATCAAAAACAAGTTTTCTAAATAATTCCAGAAGAAGAATTTGGAAAAATCTCTACACAAAGAGAACCTAATTCCTGGCTTTAAAAAAAAAATGTAAAAATCCTCTGTGATTATAGCACAATCCGTATACCTATCATGACAATGTAATAAAATATGTGCCCCCCCTTTCTGCCTTAAATTTTGAAATGTAATGCGAAAGTTTACATTCTCAATACTAGACTTTTAATTTCTATGGGATTTATGGAACCATTATGGAACCACTCAAGTCCCAATGATAAACCATGAAGGCCACTAACAAGGGATAATGGGGTTGAAATGAACAAAAGTGACATAATAAAAACACCCAAGTATTTACACATCACGTATAGGACTGGTCTCTTTATATTGGGCATAATCCCACAGTCCCAGAGGCCTTTTACTTCATCAAAGTTCGTCCCTTATCATGGGTTGCCTTTAAAGGGAATCTATTAGGAGGAATTTCCACCTAAAACTAAAGGTACAACTATATAGTTGCTGTTAACTTGAGTAGATTAATACATTTGGTATAAAAATGTGCCCTGCCATTGATAAGAAATTGTCATATGTGTCCCGTCTGCAGGTTACATCTTGTGTTGGAGTGAGTTTACTTTCAGTTGGTGCTGAAAGGGGTAAAGACTCTTGCTCTTCTGGCTGAAATTACTCATAGCCTTAAATTCGTTATCATGCCCTTCCACTATATTTACCCGCTCCTGGCTTTACTCCATGCCAGTGATAGAATTTCCATACTAAAGGAGCTAGTCTTTGGAGAAGCTGGGGTGTCATTTTAGTTGCAGCTGAGAAATTTCTTGCTGGAGAAACTCAAGATTGCTGTTATTTTGTGTCTTTCCCCATCCATTTAAGAAAAACCAATTAGAAGTGCACAGCCATAGTTTATACGGTAAATTTATCAGGAATAGGGGGGTGCACCTGTCAAGCAAAACCAACTATATCAATCACAAGAAAAGCGCTTGACCAAAAGGCACTCACTCCAGAATTAGAATAATATAATACAATTTTTATTTGTGTATCAAAAAGTTTAAAAACACACATACAAAATACAACACAGTGCAGACATGTTAAAAAAACACCAAAGACAATAGTAATGAGACCCAATCCAGAATAAATCCTCTCAAAGATAATAAATATTGTACCAGAATCACCATAGATAGTTCAAAATGTATAACAATATAGATAATGAATCAGAAATATAACCATCTTATAAATAGGTATACATTGAGACAGACATTCTATCTTTCAAGCAGCATGGTGACCAAATAGTCAGAACAGCAACTGCAATGCCTCATAGGCAGAAAATCCCTATCATGGTGATTCCCTATCTGAAAATAAAGGTGGAGAACCTGGCCCAACGCGTGTCGCTATGTTAGCTTCATCAGGGGCAATGGGTGTCACAGTGGGATTTCCCCATCCATTTGTCTTACTTTCCTTGTGTTATCTTATTGTAGTAGAGAGACTAGTGTCTCTCTGCCCTACTCACTAATAAGGGTAGGTTCAGGGTCAGTAAGGGCCTAGGCACGTGATGGCGCATGGTGAAGGACCTGTTTAGGGACATTATGGAGTGCAGGGATCAGTCTCAAGTGAGTGTGAGGCAGTGACCCTTCTCCCTATCGCTAGGGACTTACTTAATCATCTCCCCTGCTTTCCTCTTTGTGTTGGGCTGCACACCGGACATTGCCTCATCCTGGTATGACAGAATTCTGCCATTAAGTGCATTGGGGAATGTCAAAGAACTTCCAACTCTCCAGCCCTTACTCCTTATTCCTTGCCAGCCCTTGCTTCCTTTGCTTGATGGACAGGTCAGTCCAGTCTCTGTCATCTGCCATTTTTCGAGATATCATGTATTGACACTGTCAACGCTAACACGAGATCTCGTGGAGGTGAGGCAGATGACAGAGGTTACAAATACACAGGCCAGGTGGAACTAAGGAGTGAAGAAAGGAGAGCGGGAAGTGCTTTGACTCCTCTGTGTAATCAATCTTACATTTTCATAGATGGCATCATGTTATGGAAATCACCAATAATGGAATTTCTCTACCAAATCTAGTTGGCACTTACTTAAAAGTGAGTATAGTTCTTGACTTCCAGTAAAGTCATCAATTATTGATATAAACAAAAAGACTGACGGCACCCCCCAAAACTGCAGTGTGCACAGGTGCATAACTGAACATGACATAAAATGACAAAAAAAAGACAGCTGCACTCTGAAATCCCAAAACATGAAAACCATGAATGTAAGAATATAGATATGCATTACTGCTAAAGGAAATCTAAGAAAAAAATTGAGATATTTAGCATACAAAAATGGCCATTTCTATATCTGCCCAGTAGCCACGTCAAGGCATATCTCGTATACTGGGAATCCGCACTGAACTGAAACACTCTCTGGGTTACAAACCTATGTGTGGGCAAGTAGGAACCTGCTACTAGAGAATAAAATCACCTGTGGCTAATGGGGGAGGGATGCACAGTCAGAAGGCATGTCCCCCATTAATATTGATAAAAAGACTGATGGCATTCTCAAAACTGCAATGTGAATAGGTGCATAAATGAACATGACATAAAATGACAAAAAAAGGAAACAGCTGCACTCTGAAATGCTAAAGCATGAAAACTATGAATGTAAGATCAGGTACCCAGTATATGAGACATGCCTTGACGTGGCCACTGGGCAGATATAAAAATGGCCATTTTTGTATGCTAAATATCTCATTTTTTTTCTTAGATTTCCTTTAGCAGTAATGCATATCTATATTCTTACATTCATGGTTTTCATGCTTTAGCATTTCAGAGTGCAGCTGTCTCCTTTTTTTTTATCAGTTATTGATTTGTCATCTATAAAGGCTGAAACATGGTGTACTAAATAAATGTGTATCTGGTGACTCTTAACACAGAACCATATATTGCATCAGTTCCATGATCTGGCAACTTATAGAAAGATACAGCATAAATCACTCTCAACAGTATTGCAAAATATATATTTTTGTAAAACTAGCCATTTCGGGACATATCATATGAAAAGAAAGGTAAGGAAGGACATCTCTGTACATAGAGTACTGCACACAGACAATTAATGGAGTAAGATCCCTTAGAACTTGCAACCTGGACTAATAATAATGGGCTGAGCTTTGAAGATTGGAGGACACTATGCGGTCAGAAATAGAGTGGTGATAGGGGGAACAGAAGCAGTCACAATCTGGAGCTGAGGATACAAGACTTATAACGTGCCACCGCCTTGATAGACATTGTAGAGACCCGGGGGTCAGTGGGTGCTCTCGTCTGCTGAACCGGCCACCTTTAGAAAGACAGCATGGCCCAGGGCTCATCCCAACTGAACGCACGACCTCCTTAACCGTGGGCGGAACACTACTCAGACAACACAGGGTGAGGGAATCACAATATTAAGACTTTATTGGATCCCCAAACAATTAACGGCACATAGCACATAACCAGCAAAACACACAAATGTAACAGGCAACAGAGTATCCCCCTTCTGCTGGCTCACCAGGGATTAGAATGTCCGTGCCTCAGAACTTCCAGGGCTACTTACTCCAATCCAGCAGCACCCCGCTTTCGGTGGGCACCCACTGCGAATGGAATAACACCAGATTTAGGAAGCTGGGTGAGGTCTGCAAAGTTTGTAGCCAGGTGACCAAATTATCCCAACCAGGGTTTCTTCCTTAAGTAGTCTCTGGTATGATGATATAATCCTGGCAGCTGAAGCCGAAATCCCTAGACTGTGGATATGGTCTCCAATCGGAATTGAAGTCCCTAGATTGAAGCCATGTAGCCAAGTGATCCTCTAGTCGGAGCCAAAGTCCCTAGACCGAGTCCACAAGGCATCCTGGTTCTGAGCTCCTAAGAGCTTAGACTGGATCATGCAACATCCATCAACAGCTGGTGACTTAAAGAAGTCCCTTTTTATAGCCATAGCCTTCCCTTCGGATATACGGTGCCCTTATCGGATTGGTTGTACAAGATTGCTTCTCTTATTGGATGAATTTCAAGCTATAGTCAAATATCCAGAGACAAGGGTGAGACAGGTAAATTACATCACATCTAGCAATTCACTTAGTAATACAATGGGAATTTCGCATAATTGAGTTATCTGGGTGTTTGGTCTTCAGTGGCCAAAACAATTACATGAGTCAACAAAAACTTCAATACTAAACTCCCAAGAAAATGCCCCCTTAGAAAAGAGGCAGTTCGCCGGTCACAGCGACGTCGCTAGGCAGGTAAGTAGTGTGACGGTTCCGGGCGATGTTGTGCGCCACGGGCAGCAATTTGCCCGTGTAGCACAACCGATGGGGGTGGGAACGCACGCTAGCGATATCGGTAACGATATCGCAGAATGTAAAGCGGCCTTTAGATGGCCTCAGAACCCTGGATCACACCAGAATAAATAAACACCTGTTGGGGTTGACAAATATCACGGGGCTGTCTCCTCTCTAATTTTAACTTGTTCCCCAGGAACCGTCCCCAGCGGGAACTAAAACATAACTTAATAATAAAGGTTTCAACATACCTCCGATATGATGCAGCCACCATTAACCAAGGTCATTCATAACCTCATCACCTCCAAAATGACCATATAGGAAACTTTGTGCCCAAGAGACCTGCCAAGCTATAACCACTTTATCCGCTCCTGCCCTTAAATATGAGTTCCAAAGATCCAAATCCACTTCATTCAAATGTACACCATCAATCCTGAGGAAGCCCGGGTCCGGAGCGTCCAACTTTCTATGCCGCACTATCACACCATTCCTACTAACAAAGCTAGACACCATTCTATCGACTCATCCCCTGGCTTTATTAATTTTGTCTAGCGATTGAGTATTATACGAACTAAAACGGGCTACAAACTCTGACTTTACTACAATAACATTCGGAAACAAAGCTTAAAGATGGAGCAAATCAAACTTTATGTCCCTAGCTGACCGCACACCAAGATCATTTCCTCCAACATCTAAAATCAGGACAACTAGAGGGTGATTGAGTTTGGAATAATAATGTAATTGAGATAGAACCCACCATAATAAACCCCTAAATGCAGATCCATGACACACTCATCCCTGTCAAAGCCTAGCAATCTACCCTCCGGTCGGGAATACGCCCTCAGTGCAGCCTAATACATGAACGAGTGACCCACAATCCAGTCCAAACATATCTCCGGAGCTGTAAGAAGAAATACACCAGCTTTCTCCTGTGCTGAACTATAAAATATTTTTTACACCCCTTCAAAGCCAAGAAATTCTTAGAGGTAACATCCTAAACCAAAAAGAAAGGCCAACTATCTTTTTTGACAGACCTTGATGCCCATCTCGAAAAACAATTTCCTATAAGATATAAAAGAATTGGCAACTGGTACCCTCTTACATTATTGTTATTTAAGTCTCCACAATAAACAACCATTCTTTCCATACTGAAACGTACGCTGTCCTAGCGGGTGGTCCTACTGATCGCAACATCAAATCCTGGAGACCAGACTCCATAGATGATACAGGCAAGGGGTGGCGCACTGATCCAGAGCCAGCATCCAAAAACGATACCACTGAAAATGAGAAATGGAGTCAGCTAAACAATTTTGTAGACCCGGCACATGTTTAGGGTGGAACCATGAGTTTAATTCTAAACCACGTAAAACCAGATGCCTAAGAAGGTTTACGACTGGAGGAGATGAAGCAGACAAACTATGGATCACTTGTTCCACCACCATGTTATCGTAGCAAAATTTGAACAACCCACACCCAACTTCAATTGCTGCCACAATTGGGAATAATTCTAGAAGCACCATATTATGCCATAATCCCTTTTCCCTCCATTCTTCAGGCTATGACCTCGAAAACCATTTTCCTTGAAAATAAGCACCAATTTATGATATCCCATCAACAATTCCAAATCCAAATTGTCCTTCCACTCCTTCATTAAAACCAATTTATCATTAAACTGACCCAAAAAGGAGGCCCAAATTCTCAAATCCGCCTTGTGAGAAGAAGAGAGATGAATGAAATGAGCTGGATTACTATAAGTGTGTCAGTCCTGTGTTGTCTGGCTATAGAAGGCCACAGCGTTTGGCTGCTCAAACTGCTCCCTGACCTTCTATCATTCCTGCTTGGTTTTCATCTCTCTCTCATTAGGACCCTGTTCTTCAGCCTGTCAGCTGCTGTTTATCAGTACTTTCTTTGTCTATATATACCTTCACTTCCTATTACTTGGTACTTTTGATATTTGATACATTTTCTTCAAGCCTTCAATGCAAGCAGGCAGCTTGCATACATCAGGAGAATCTTGGTGGCTATTGCAGCTTCACTCCCTGAGACAACTAGAGATAAGTGGTTTGTGGTTTTCCCTTGTTTGTTATCCCTGTGTGTCCTTAGTTCCTAGTGGGGTTGACTAAGCGCTCATCCCATCCGCTCCCTACCTAGGGCCCAGATCAGGTTCAGCCCAGGGTCAGGTATCCTGCTCGGTGCATAGGTGCGGAACCTACCTAGGGCAGTGAGGGAACCCAGTGATAGGTTTGGTCAAAGGTCACCATCTCCCCCTTCCCTAGAAACTGGGTTTCCCTTCCCTTTCCTTTCGCATTTCGCTTGGTACTTACACATACCTATCTTGACAATTACAGACTCCCGAAATAGCCATTGGCAACAACTTAAAAAAAATTGCAGCGGCATGATGCATGATGCGACATGCAAAACTAAGTTTCATCCAATAATGACTGAAGCTGCCTGAAATGCAACTTTTTACTGGACAAAGACTTCTGAACCTACAACCTCCAATCCTAAACTTTGCCGAAAGGTAAACAACATCCCATTGCCACCAAATCTAATTCTTTTCCCAAAAAGGCTGGACCCTTAGTTTTTCAAGAGCCAATGGGATCCCAAAATTCTTAGTTACTTGTTCAATCATATGCAATAGAAGGGACTGTACCACGAAAAATTGTCCAGATAATGCAACGCTGACTGCCGGCCTGACTTAGCCAAGAGGGCCACCCAACCACACCTGTGTAGCCAATCCAATGCCTTGTCAAATGATACATAAAGAGCAAGTGAGTCCAGGGCGGCTCCTTAAACGGGCCTACCATGGACCCATCCAGGGTCACCTCCTTGGAAAATTTGTTTGTCATCGCCAACAGGTGGAGATGAGATGAGTAGCCTTTTAATTATTTGGGAGAAAAAATGGTGGATCTGCCAAAAAGGGATTCTAAAGCCATATGTAATCCTTTTTCTTAACAAATCTGCTCCCCCACTACCTGAATACTGCCTCAGAAAGGACAGGACCACCGCTATTTTCACTGGCGTCAACCTCTTTTTGGTTAGTGTTAACGGCATGTCCTTTTGATTGTTCATGATTCCCGTCACGGAAGGAACAGTCATGCTTGAAATGACAGCTTGCGACATAACATCACTTACTGTTGTTGAATTGCCAGCAACACCCTGGTCTCCAATGGGCCAAGGCATCGAACCTGATGTTGACCTCCCAGACCCTATACAAAAAGGCTGCATGGGAGCGTGAGCTGACAACGTTAGTTTCATCCATACAACAATATCATTATGGTTCCATTAGTTTCATCCATAAAACAATATAATTATGGTTCCATCACAACCTTGGTTTAACAGCCTTACATTGGTGGAATTGTTGGTCATATCGAAGCCAAGAAGTATCGCCAATGACCGTATATGCTTCACCGATAGAATCCAAATAATTTTTTTTATCACAGTATATTTATACGCAGAATATGCCGCTCCTGCAGTGGATCGAACCGCTCGGATCCGGGGTGGTGATTACTCGTGGCTCGAGGGTCTCTGGACCCGGGGGCTAGGGGCCACACTCAGATGTAAAAGGGGGTTATTTATAGGGGAGAGGTATAGTTCATGACGCCACCCTTGGTGTGCGGTAATTGGGAGTACCACCGCTTCCGTTGGGAGTACCCGGGGTGATGAAGTGGGGCAGCAAGATGAGGTTACCCTCCATGGGTAGCGGTAGGCCCCAGGACTTCTGGATGGTTATGAGGGGACGTAGTGCAGGGGTCAATTGGGTACTCACTCAGCAATGAAGCAGATGCTGACACCAAGGTAAACCAAGTCTCTGACTGCCGCTGTCTCCTGAGGGGAGCTCGTCCAGGTCCCGTCCCCTGCAGCACTGCCTGGTGGTCCGTGGCCTACCTCCTGGCACCAATTTAGATTATCCGTTGTGGCCTGGTAGCTTGGAGCTTTCCAGGCCCCGCTCCCCACTGTGGCTAAGTGAAGGAGCCTGCTCTCAGGAGCTCATGCTTGGGATTTCAGTGGGCCGCTTGCAGGAAAGCCCTATCCCCCTCGTTGCGCTAGTGCCCCCAATCTCTGAGCTTCATGGGAACAGTCCATAAAGGCCCTGTACTTTGCAGGTTAATTGTCGGGTCGCCTGAAGATTCTCCCCGACCTAGGGTCCGTGCACCCAGACGTGCCTTCGGTCCCGGACTGGTGATAGGACCAGGCTGCTGACCATCCTCCTTGATGGGTTCCAGGCACCTAGTCTCAATCCCCTGTGACCGGGGGTCTGACTCCTTTAGGTCCAGACCACCATCTGCGACCTAGACTGCTTCTCCCCTGGGAGCTACAACTCCCAGCTTCCTCAGAGCTCCTCACAGCTCGAGGGCTACCACTGAAATTATTTGACACCTCCCACCTCCCTGCCTGACCCCTAGGTGGGCGGCCCTATTCCTACTTTAGCAGCCCACTTGTGTGCCTGACAGGTGTGGTGCAAAGTGTATCTAGGATTTGTGAATGCTGGTGGAGGCAGTACTGCAGGTTAGGTTCCCAGAACCATGGGGAGGGTGAGTCCTGCACGGGAAAGGCAGATTGTGCAGAACCCTGTGACGACCCGAATAGTCCAGGGTGTCACATGAACAAACCCTAAAAATGCTAGTTTTGAACATGGTGGAAGTCTGATATGCTTGTGTAGGCACTTGTTCCCCAATCAAAATGATATCTCTTTTGTAGGGATCCGATGAGCCAGTCATGAGATATCTAGCATACAATTCATATGCAAATAAGACTGGAAGTGCTCTGGAGGCGTGTCCATCTTTGCAGTAGAACCCGTCTTTGTGCTTTGACACCTCCCCTTCCAGCCTGATTTGCATATGTCTTCAACTCTTCGTTTCTCAAGATTGGCACAACAGATCTCTACATAAAAGATATCATTTTGATCCGGAGACGAGTGCCTACACAACCATACCAGACCTCCATCATGTTCAAAAACTGATTTTTTTTTATGAACAGTAATTGGCTTAAAATTTGATCAGACATTACAAAATCCAGGTTTTTGTCCTCCACTGACTGGAGCTTGCTCCAGAGTAGTCTTTGTCCTACATCACCCCACCGCACAGGGATTATTGACCGACGATACTATGGGGCAAGACACTTTGTCCTGTCTCGACAGCCAATATCTCTTCTAAAGTATATATAATAAGACTGCTGAAAGGCCGAACTTGCTGTCCCCCCTCGTCTGTTTGTCAGTGAGGTCAGTGACTGGACATTGATATAAATCTGCTGATGGTCCTGCCGGTCAAAGACTACGGGAGTTATTAAAAGACATTAGACACCGACGGTAGACAGTGTCTGGCAAAAGAAGACAGGTGAGTGAGACAATGAGTCCTTCAACCACATTTGATTACTTTATTTATTATAAATGAATTTTTTTGGCCAAAAATGTAAAAATGTCAATTGAGGTGGTGCTGCAAAAAAACTTTAATTGTGTTTGTCATCGCAAACCATTGATTCTTGGACTTTAATTATATCTAAACATGTTCACACTGTATGTTATAGCCCCCCTAATTTACCTGTTGATCAAAGAGTCCAGATCTTGAGACCTCCATCAAATTTTTAAAATGGCAGGGCTGAAGAGTATAGATAATTCTTGAGCTCAAACCTGTGGGTGGAAGGAATGGTCGGTGAAGATCTCAAGTCTGGGGCCACCACCAATTAACTGTGCTATTTAGCTAATTCTTGAGTTCAAACCTATTTGTAGAAGGAATGGTCAGTGAAGATCTCAGGTCTGGGGCCACCACCAGTTAACCATGCTATTTAGTTAATTCTTGATCTCAAGGCTATGAGTGGAAGGCATGGTCGGTGAAGATCTCAGGTCTGGGGCCACCACCGATCAACCATGCTATTTAGCTAATTCTAGAGCTCAAACCTATGGGTGGTAGGAATGATTGGTGAAGATCTCAGGTCTGGGGCCACCACTGATTAACTGTGCTATTTAGCTAATTCTTGAGCTCAAACCTATTTGTGGAAGGAATGGTCGGTGAAGATCTCAGGTCTGGGGCCACCACCGATCAACCGTGCTATTTAGCTAATTCTTGCGCTCAAACCTATGAGTGGAAGGAGTAGTCAGTGAAGATCTCAGGTCTGGGGCCACCACCAATTAACTGTGCTATTTAGTTAATTCTTGAGCTCAAACCTATTTGTGGAAGGACTGGTCGGTGAAGATCTCAGGTCTGGGGCCGCCACCAATTAACCGTGCTATTTAGCTAATTCTTGAGCTCAAACCTATGGGTGGAAGGAGTGGTCAGTGAAGATCTCAGGTCTAGGGCCACCACCGATCACCTGTGCTATTTAGCTAATTCTTTAGCTCAAATCTATGGGTGGAAGGAATGATCGGTGAAGATCTCAGGCATGAGGCCACCACCGATCAACCATGAAAACTTTAGTTACTTTTAAAATTATTGATCGGATATGGAATATAGGATTAAAGATGTCAACAAGACATAGATTTAGATGCATAATATCATGTTGTCTCTTCAACTCAAAAATTTGTATGGAGGGTATAGAAATCCGATCCTGTGACCATTGGATTTATCCCTCGGTGACATGCGCAACCCCAATTCTAGTGACTCTTCCATTGAGGCTTTCACTTTTGGCATACAGTATGTTCCATGTGTTTGTTTTTTATATCTAGATACTTTTGGACTTACGTGGAACTAAACCTATGACCTTTGATATCCAAAAGCTTTTTGATCACACAAGTCTTTTTGACATCCACACACCAATGTGGTTTTCCACACTTTTTCCCCAGAAAAAAATAATCATAGCATGTATTCTTCTCAATTTTTTGACCATCGATCACCCAAAAAACCCACTGATGTGAATATCCCCATAGAATATAATAAATCATTGTGATGCCAATGAAAAATACACCACCCGTACATGAAAAACTGACTTCTGCATGATCCCTTAGACCTTGTGCTCTAAAAATAAAAAAAATAATAAAAAAATAAAAAAAATAAAAAATTAAATTAAAAAAAAAACCTTGTGCACACGTTGCATTTTTTTCACATTTTTTTCTGCGCAGTTTTGTCACAAAACCTGAAGGATTGCTTTTTTTTGACTTGTAGATTTGGTGCAGAATTAAATCTGTGGTATGTCAATTATTTCAGTGTTTTTGCTGACGTTTTCAACCATTCTAGTGAGTGTGGGAAAATCTGCACCAAAAACAGCGTCAATATTTTACTCTGCGTTTTTACTGCCCGAGGTGCAGAAATTCCTGCTGTAAATACCTTTGAGTGCACATGCACTTAAGGTATCAACTCTTGGATTAATATATACCCAAGTGTCTACAAAGTTGTATCCAATCTGGTCTACTTTTTTTTATATTGTGTCTTCGTTTTTGCTGTTTTCCAATGAAACCGTCAATGTAGAATAATGTCTTTGTCCACAAGAGGGAGAGAAAGACTAAAGCTTCGCTCAATGAAGCCTCATAGTGTATCGGCAAAGATTATTCACAGCTGGAAATAAAGTTGTGCACAATTGTCTTTAGCCTTTCCATAAATGTATCAATGAGAACTTTTTGATTCCATGTTGTCCCTTGATCGAATGGTAAAATCAGGAACTATAATACCTATGTAATACTACGAGCTAGAAGGATAAAATATTGTATCTAAGTGACTTGCATGGGGGAGAAGGCATCCATCTAGAAAACTGTGTTCCGGGGAGAAGGACAACTAATTCTTGACCATATGTAACGTCCAGTGGTGTAACTAGAGTCCGATTATGGCCATAGTTTAAAGTTTTGGCCTGTGTCCCCCCCAACCCCTCCCCACCGCATGATGGTCAGATGCACGTTGCCCCCCCTCCCCCTTCATTATGTAGTAATGTCCCACATCTTTGGCCACTTCCTGGTATTTGTCCCCTATTTCTCCTTATCATCATTCGTCTTTGTCATTGTTTGTCCTTCCAGGTATTTGTCCCTGGTTTTGTCCCTCATTCTGGTATATTTGTCCCCATCCTGATATATAGTTCCCCATCATGGTATAAGTCTCCTATCCTCTTATATATGTCCCACATCTTAGGCCACATCCTGGTAACTATGTCACCATCCTGGTAACTATGTCACCATCCGGGTATATATGTCCCCCATCCTGGAATATATGTCCCCCATCCTGGTATATACATCCTCATCCTGGGCCCATCCAGATATACAGTATCTGTACCCCATTCTGGTATATATTTCCTCATCCTGGGATCATCCTGGTATATACAGTATGTGGCCCATTCTGTTATATATGTCATCATCGTGGGCCCATCCTGGTATATGTGTCCTCAGCTTGTGCTCATTCTTGTATATATGTCCTCATCCTTGGCCCATCCTGGTATATATGTCCTCATCCTGGATCCATCCTGGTATATATGTTCTCATTCTGGGCCCATTCTGGTATATATGTCCTCATCCTGGGCCCATCCAGATATACAGTATCTGTACCCCATTCTGGTATATATTTCCTCATCCTGGGATCATCCTGGTATATACAGTATGTGGCCCATTCTGTTATATATGTCATCATCGTGGGCCCATCCTGGTATATGTGTCCCCAGCTTGTGCTCATTCTTGTATATATGTCCTCATCCTTGGCCCATCCTGGTATATATGTCCTCATCCTAGATCCATCCTGGTATATACAGTTAGGTCCAGAAATATTTGGACAGTGACACAAGTTTTGTTATTTTCGCTGTTTACAAAAACATGTTCAGAAATACAATTATATATATATATATATATATATATATATATATATATATATATATATATATATAATATGGGCTGAAAGTGCACACTCCCAGCTGCAATATGAGAGTTTTCACATCCAAATCGGAGAAAGGGTTTAGGAATCATAGCTCTGTAATGCATAGCCTCCTCTTTTTCAAGGGACCAAAAGTAATTGGACAAGGGACTCTAAGGGCTGCAATTAACTCTGAAGGCGTCTCCCTCGTTAACCTGTAATCAATGAAGTAGTTAAAAGGTCTGGGGTTGATTACAGGTGTGTGGTTTTGCATTTGGAAGCTGTTGCTGTGAACAGACAACATGCGGTCTAAGGAACTCTCAATTGAGGTGAAGCAGAACATCCCGAGCCTGAAAAAAAAGAAAAAAAACCATCAGAGAGATAGCAGACATGCTTGGAGTAGCAAAATCAACAGTCGGGTACATTCTGAGAAAAAAGGAATTGACTGGTGAGCTTGGGAACTCAAAAAGGCCTGGGCGTCCACGGATGACAACAGTGGTGGATGATCGCCGCATACTTTCTTTGGTGAAGAAGAACCCGTTCACAACATCAACTGAAGTCCAGAACACTCTCAGTGAAGTAGGTGTATCTGTCTCTAAGTCAACAGTAAAGAGAAGACTCCATGAAAGTAAATACAAAGGGTTCACATCTAGATGCAAACCATTCATCAATTCCAAAAATAGACAGGCCAGAGTTAAATTTGCTGAAAAACACCTCATGAAGCCAGCTCAGTTCTGGAAAAGTATTCTATGGACAGATGAGACCAAGATCAACCTGTACCAGAATGATGGGAAGAAAAAAGTTTGGAGAAGAAAGGGAACGGCACATGATCCAAGGCACATCACATCCTCTGTAAAACATGGTGGAGGCAACGTGATGGCATGGGCATGCATGGCTTTCAATGGCACTGGGTCACTTGTGTTTATTGATGACATAACAACAGACAAGAGTAGCCGGATGAATTCTGAAGTGTTCCGGGATATACTTTCAGCCCAGATTCAGCCAAATGCCGCAAAGTTGATCGGACGGCGCTTCATAGTACAAATGGACAATGACCCCAAGCATATAGCCAAAGCTACCCAGGAGTTCATGAGTGCAAAAAAGTGGAACATTCTGCAATGGCCAAGTCAATCACCAGATCTTAACCCAATTGAGCATGCATTTCACTTGCTCAAATCCAGACTTAAGACGGAAAGACCCACAAACAAGCAAGACCTGAAGGCTGCGGCTGTAAAGGCCTGGCAAAGCATTAAGAAGGAGGAAACCCAGCGTTTGGTGATGTCCATGGGTTCCAGACTTAAGGCAGTGATTGCCTCCAAAGGATTCGCAACAAAATATTGAAAATAAAAATATTTTGTTTGGGTTTGGTTTATTTGTCCAATTACTTTTGACCTCCTAAAATGTTGAGTGTTTGTAAAGAAATGTGACAATTCCTACAATTTCTATCAGATATTTTTGTTCAAACCTTCAAATTAAACGTTACAATCTGCACTTGAATTCTGTTGTAGAGGTTTCATTTCAAATCCAATGTGGTGGCATGCAGAGCCCAACTCGCCAAAATTGTGTCACTGTCCAAAGATTTCTGGACCTAAGTGTATGTCCCCACCCGGGTATATATGTCCCCATGCGGGTATATATGTCCCCCATCCTGGAATACAGTGCCTATAAGTAGTCTTCAACCCCCTGCAGATTTAGCAGGTTTACACATTCGGAATTAACTTGGCATTGTGACATTTGGACTGTAGATCAGCCTGGAAGTGTGAAATGAACTGCAGCAAAAAAGAATGTTATTTCTTTTTTTTTTTTTTTTTTAAATTGTGAAAAGTTTATTCAGAGGGTCATTTATTATTCAACCCCTCAATCCACCAGAATTCTGTTTGGTTTCCCTAAAGTATTAAGAAGTATTTCAGGCACAAAGAACAATGAGCTTCACATGTTTGGATTAATTATCTCTTTTTCCAGCCTTTTCTGACTAATTAAGACCCTCCCCAAACTTATGAACAGCACTCATACTTGGTGAACATGGGAAAGACAAAGGAGCATTCCAAGGCCATCAGAGACAAGATTGTGAAGGGTCACAAGGCTGGCAAGGGGTACAAAACCCTTTCCAAGGAGTTGGGCCTACCTGTCTCCACTGTTGGGAGCATCATCCGGAAGTGGAAGGCTTATGGAACTACTATTAGCCTTCCACGGCCTGGACAGCCTTTGAAATTTTCCACCTGTTCCGAGGCCAGGCTTGTCCGAAGAGTCAAGGCTAACCCAAGGACAACAAGGAAGGAGCTCCGGGAAAATCTCATGGCAGTGGGGACATTGGTTTCAGTCAATGCCATAAGTAACGTACTCCACCACAATGGTCTCCGTTCCAGACGAGCCCGTAAGGTACCTTTACTTTCAAAGCGTCATGTCAAGGCTCGTCTACAGTTTGCTCATGATCACTTGGAGGACTCTGAGACAGACTGGTTCAAGGTTCTCTGGTCTGATGATAGCACGATCGAGATATTTGGTGCCAACCACATACGTGACGTTTGGAGACTGGATGGCACTGCATACGACCCCAAGAATACCATCCCTACAGTCAAGCATGGTGGTGGCAGCATCATGCTGTGGGGCTGTTTCTCAGCCAAGGGGCCTGGCCATCTGGTCCGCATCCATGGGAAGATGGATAGCATGGCCTACCTGGAGATTTTGGCCAAGAACCTCCGCTCCTCCATCAAGGATCTTAAGATGGGTCGTCATTTCATCTTCCAACAAGACAACGACCCAAAGCACACAGCCAAGAAAACCAAGGCCTGGTTCAAGAGGAAAAAAATCAAGGTGTTGCAGTGGCCTAGTCAGTCTCCTGACCTTAACCCAATTGAAAACTTGTGGAAGGAGCTCAAGATTAAAGTCCACATGACACACCCAATGAACCTAGATAACTTGGAGAAGATCTGCATGGAGGAGTGGGCCAAGATAACTCCAGAGACCTGTGCCGGCCTGATCAGGTCTTATAAAAGACGATTATTAGCTGTAACTGCAAACAAGGGTTATTCCACAAAATATTAAACCTAGGGGTTGAATAATAATTGGCCCACACTTTTATGTTGAAAATTTATTAAAATTTAACTGAGCAACATAACTTGTTGGTTTGTAAGATTTATGCATCTGTTAATAAATCCTGCTCTTGTTTGAAGTTTGCAGGCTCTAACTTATTTGCATCTTATCAAACCTGCTAAATCTACAAGGGGTTGAATACTACTTGTAGGCACTCTATATGTCCCCCATCCTGGTATATATGTCCTCATCCTGGGCCCATCCAGATATACAGTATCTGTACCCCATTCTGGTATATATTTCCTCATCCTGGGATCATCCTGGTATATACAGTATGTGGCTCATTCTGTTATATATGTCATCATCGTGGGCCCATCCTGGTATATGTGTCCCCAGCTTGTGCTCATTCTTGTATATATGTCCTCATCCTTGGCCCATCCTGGTATATATGTCCTCATCCTGGATCCATCCTGGTATTTATGTTCTCATTCTGGGCCCATTCTGGTATATATGTCCTCATCCTGGGCCCATCCAGATATACAGTATCTGTACTCCATTCTGGTATAGATTTCCTTATCCAGTGATCATCCTGGTATATACAGTATGTGGCCCATTCTGTTATATATGTCATCATCGTGGGCCCATCCTGGTATATGTGTCCCCAGCTTGGGCTCATTCTTGTATATACAGTGCCTACAAGTAGTATTCAACTCCCTGCAGATTTAGCAGGTTTGATAAGATGCAAATAAGTTAGAGCCTGCAAACTTCAAACAAGAGCAGGATTTATTAACAGATGCATAAATCTTACAAACCAACAAGTTATGTTGCTCAGTTGAATTTTAATAAATTTTCAACATAAAAGTGTGGGTCAATTATTATTCAAGGCCTAGGTTTAATATTTTGTGGAATAACCCTTGTTTGCAATTACAGCTAATAATCGTCTTTTATAAGACCTGATCAGGCCGGCACAGGTCTCTGGAGTTATCTTGGCCCACTCCTCCATGCAGATCTTCTCCAAGTTATCTAGGTTCTTTGGGTGTCTCATGTGGACTTTAATCTTGAGCTCCTTCCACAAGTTTTCAATTAGGTTAAGGTCAGGAGACTGACTAGGCCACTGCAACACCTTGTTTTTTTCCCTCTTGAACCAGGCCTTGGTTTTCTTGGCTGTGTGCTTTGGGTCGTTGTCTTGTTGGAAGATGAAATGACGACCCATCTTAAGATCCTTGATGGAGGAGCGGAGGTTCTTGGCCAAAATCTCCAGGTAGGCCGTGCTATCCATCTTCCCATGGATGCGGACCGGATGGCCAGGCCCCTTGGCTGAGAAACAGCCCCACAGCATGATGCTGCCACCACCATGCTTGACTATAGGGATGGTATTCTTGGGGTCGTATGCAGTGCCATCCAGTCTCCAAACGTCACGTGTGTGGTTGGCACCAAATATCTCGATCTTGGTCTCATCAGACCAGAGAACCTTGAACCAGTCTGTCTCAGAGTCCTCCAAGTGATCATGAGCAAACTGTAGATGAGGCTTGACATGACGCTTTGAAAGTAAAGGTACCTTACGGGCTCGTCTGGAATGGAGACCATTGCGGTGGAGTACTTTACTTATGGTATTGACTGAAACCAATGTCCCCACTGCCATGAGATCTTCCCGGAGCTCCTTCCTTGTTGTCCTTGGGTTAGCCTTGACTCTTCGGACAAGCCTGGCCTCGGCACGGGTGGAAACTTTCAAAGGCTGTCCAGGCTGTGGAAGGATAACAGTAGTTCCATAAGCCTTCCACTTCCGGATGATGCTCCCAACAGTGGAGACAGGTAGGCCCAACTCCTTGGAAAGGGTTTTGTACCCCTTGCCAGCCTTGTGACCCTTCACGATCTTGTCTCTGATGGCCTTGGAATGCTCCTTTGTCTTTCCCATGTTGACCAAGTATGAGTGCTGTTCACAAGTTTGGGGAGGGTCTTAATTAGTCAGAAAAGGCTGGAAAAAGAGATAATTAATCCAAACATGTGAAGCTCATTGTTCTTTGTGCTTGAAATGCTTCTTAATACTTTAGGGGAACCAAACAGAATTCTTGTGGTTTGAGGGGTTGAATAATAAATGACCCTCTGAATAAACTTTTCACAATTTAAAAAAAAAAAAAAAAAAAGAAATAACATTCTTTTTTGCTGCATTTCACACTTCCAGGCTGATCTACAGTCCAAATGTCACAATGCCAAGTTAATTCCGAATGTGTAAACCTGCTAAATCTGCAGGGAGTTGAATACTACTTGTAGGCACTG
This sequence comes from Anomaloglossus baeobatrachus, assembly GCF_048569485.1. Lineage (NCBI taxonomy): Eukaryota > Metazoa > Chordata > Amphibia > Anura > Aromobatidae > Anomaloglossus > Anomaloglossus baeobatrachus. The sequence continues at coordinate 38,892,735 of NC_134363.1, forward strand.
TATGTCCTCATCCTTGGTCCTCCTGGTATAAATGTCCTCATCCTGGATCCATCCCGGTATATATGTTCTCATTCTGGGCCCATCCTGGTATATATGCTCTCATCCTAGGTCCTTCCTGGTATATATGGTCCCCATCCTCATATATATGTCCCTATCCTGGTATATGTCCCCCAGCCTCATATATATATTTTGGGGAAAAAAAATCTTTTGGTAATTTTTTCACCTCTTCAACTGAATTTCCACTTTTGTCCACTAGGTTAAACAATGAAGACAGTCCAGCTGTGGAGTGTGGCTCTTGTGTGCTTATTGGGTGAGTATAATGCCAAAATTGACCTTTTTTCTATATGATAGCACCTGCCAGGTAAGGAAGGGGATTATGCCTTCTCAGCTGTCAAATTAAATTAATTTTGCTATATGCATTTATGTATGAACCATCTAAATTTATGTACAGAATACCAATATTCATGAAGGGTATAAATATGCGAACATTCTGGGAAGGCCATGGAAGTTTTTGAAAATCACATTTGTGTATTTCTTTACGTCGGTTGTAAACTGAATCCCAGAAACTTATAAGTTGGAGCGAAAACTACTATTAAAATCAAACATCAATGGATCCTAATTAGAAATGAGCGTACCTGTGGATGTTTGGGTTCTCTGAGTTCAGCTAGACTTTAGATAAAAGTTCAGTTTGGGACCCGGACTTCACCTGAACCTCATATAAGTCAATGGAGACCCAAACTTTGGTGCTGCAAAATGGTTATAATAAGGACTAGGGGGCTGTAAAAGGAAGCAAAATGGGGGCAGCTGCCCTGCAAACAAATGTGGATAGGGAATAAATAAAAAAAAAATGACATGGGCTCCCACCAATATTTGATAGCCAGTGCAGGTAAAGCAGACAACTACGGGCTGCAACCCTTAGCTGTCAGCTTTACCTTTTTCTGGGTATCAAAAATAAAAGGGATCCCCTCTGTTTTTTACATAAATTATTTAAATAAATAATTTTTAAAAAATGGCATTGGCTCTTCCATATTTTTGATAACTAGTCAAGGTAAAGCAGACAGTTAGGGGATGGTATTATCAGGGTAGGAAGGTTAATGGCTATTTGGCCCTTCCCAGCCTGAAAATTCCAGCCCGCAGCCACCTCAAATGTGGCACATTTATTAGATGTACTAATTCTGGAGCTTTGCCCGACTCTTCCCAAATGTCCTGGTGTGGTGGCAATTGGAATGTCAGCTGTGATTCCGAAGCCTTTTGCAAATAAAGATGAGACCTATTGGATTTTACATGCCCAATCCTGTCGTCTCCAGAAAGATAAGCCATACCAGAGATGACAGACAGCCATTATCCCATTGTTTCCATTAAAATAACCCCTTATGATTGGTCATCAATAGGAATCTTCTAGTTATTCACTTACTTTCTCTTTTTCAGTCTCCCAAGTTTCTGGATCCCCGGCAGAAACGGAAACGCAGTCTGATGACTGGAGTGCATCCACCATTTTGGAAAGTGCAATCGATCAATACGTAAAGCCATATACCGGAGACTTGGTAGAAAAGGTCACCAACTCTAGAGTCTGGAACTTTTTTGGGTAAGAAGTCTAACATATCACTCCAAAAGAACCATATAAAGCAAAACTTGGAAAGCCACAAATTGGTAGTGGATTTTAAGATTGATTCACAAGGGAACATTTTTAGATAATTTATCTAAAATCTAACATTTTACGGAATTCTTTTAGGGTCTGGGAAGGGACTAAAATACTAAAACTAATATACTAACTTCCCAGACCATCACCTGACTCCTTACACCACCTTAACTTCTGAAGCTCCTCATTACTCCCCACGGGTCTTTGGTTCCTCCAGCACTGAGGCCATTGATTGACTTGTGTTGGTCCTCCTGAGTGTAATCAATGGCCTCAGTGGTGGAGGAACCGAAAACCCATGTGGAGCAATGAAGAGCTGCCACGCAACTGAGCCGGTGTAAGGAGTCACTAAATGGGACATACTGTAAATATTATGGAGCAAGATGTAAAAAAAAGCCCAAAAACTGAAAAAAAAGGGTAAAAATCTGATGCCTCGTCAGATGTATGATGAGGCGATAGCGCTAGCCATCTGTAATGCTATCAATGTATGCCTGTTGACCCAAAATTGAGAATTGCCTTACTTTACTTTGTGTCATAATAGTGCAGCAGTGAGTCTAGTGAACCTCACCTGCCAGCTCACTAGCCAGGGCATCTACAGGGTTTTTCAGGGTCACAGGTTCGTGCTCGGTGACAGTTTAGGAGATGGTATAGGAGAGTTGTGACAGCTGCAGGTGAGTGTAGGAGGTGTCCCATCTACCCCTTTCACTAGCGCCAGGGCCCACCATAGTGTCCCCAGTGTTCCCTCTTACTCGTGGTATTGTTTGTTGTATTTTTGTTAAGCATAAGGCTCCTCATTGATCTAAACATTCATATTACACTTGTTATTCCTGGCACGAGTGACACATGCTTTCTCTAATGATTCCAAACACTCCTAAATTTTACCTCTTGTTGACCTTTCTGGGTTTTTTCCCTCCAAATTCCACTAAAGTTTTGATTTTTCTAATTTTTTTTAGGAAAGCTATAAATGGGGTACAGGGAGCGATCAATATGACTGGCGGATACCTACACGCATATTATCAAGATCACCTAGAAGAACCAACCCAGAAGACCTTGGAGTGGGTTGAGAATAAGACCAAGCCTGTAGTAAATCGAATCCGAGAACGTTTTCAGGGGAAAGAAGAATAGACTGATTTTGGAATTCTACAACCCCGGACATTCACTACAAAGTCCCAATGGAAAGTCTCAAAGTCATAAATCAAGGACTAAAAGCACAATAGATGGAAACTACACAGGGAAGGAAATACCGACTGTGGAAATGGTCACATACATGAGATAAAAGATCGCACTAAATACTGAGAAATCTAAATAAAAAAAGCTGCTATCATTACTTCATTTGGTGAAATCCGAAGAAAAAAAGTATTAAATATTTGTGAAAGTAAAAACTATATTATTTTATTTTTTGTTACATTTTATTGACCATCCAACTGAATTAAATACAACATATAACAGGTTAAAAATAGGATATAAGATCGTTGTAACATGAGATACATATACACATATACACATATATACATATATATCTAATATATAAAGCTACATGTATGTGTATGTTTGTATGTACGTGTGTGTATGTATGTGTAACGCCCCAGGGGTGTTGATCTTTGTTCAAGGACATCACAAGACTTGTTTGATATGGCAACAGGTAATGTCAGTTTCTGTATATATCGTGACGCCACTCATGGCTTGCGGTCAGGAATGTGAATGACCGCCGCTGCAGGTTTTACGAGCATCTGGGGCCCCTGTAAGTAGGGGTCGGTGGTCCCGGGGCCCGGTGATGTTGTGACGGGGAGGCAGGGTCGGTGAAATGCAGGGTCGCAGGGACAGCGCGGCGCGGTGCCGGATGGCATGGGTGTACTCACTCAGCAAGAAAGGTACAAAGTCCTCGGTAAACCAAACGGCTGGATGGACGGGTCCCGCAGCCGGCTGCAGTGTCTCTCCCCGGACAGGTGATGGCGGCTGTCTTTCCCTGCACCTTGATGTTCTTTTTTCTGACTACTATGGATTCCCAACGGCAGTTCGCTCCCCGGTGTATGGGTAACGGAGGAGCTCGTTTGTCTGCAGACGCTGGCCCTTGGGTCTCTAGCCTTAGGCGGTAGCTGTATACCCTCACGGTGTGGGCGGTTGCCTTCAATTGGGACTTTTGCTGTTGTGAAACCCCTGGGGTTCCAGTCACATTCGGATCTGACTATTATCGGCGGCTCCAAGCCTGGTCGGGGTCCGATGGCCCTGCCTGTGTGTGCTGGCTTCACTTCGCTCCCTGGTCGGTACCGGCGGGCCGTCGCCCGACCCCGGTCCTACGGTTCCGCGTCGCTCCACCACTCCTGCAGACGGCCCCCACCATCTGCCAACCTTGCTGTCAGTGCCTGGGCCACAAACCCAGACACCCAAGTGTTCACTCCTCTCACTTCAAACTCCAAGACTGTTCCCTTACTTTTCCCGCCTCCAGGCCTGTGAACTCCTCGGTGGGTGGAGCCAACCGCTTAGCTCTGCCCCACCTGGTGTGGACATCAGACACTGGAGGGAGGCAACAAGGATTTTTGTTTGGCTGGTGTCCCTGTCTAATGGGGGGTGGGGGTGTTTGTATGTTATCTGTGATGACCTGGCTAGGCCAGGGCGCAACAGTACTTTGGTGCACTGACCCTTGGAGGTCGTGTCGTGGGCGTTCCCTGGCAGTGGTGACAATGGGGACCTGGTTGAAGCGGTGGGGGTGGAGCCTGGGCTTACTGAGGTCCCCTTTGGACATTGCACCACATCCAAAACGAACCAGCCCCTCTCCCTCATATGTCGCGTAAACTCCACCACGTCCCCCATGTACAGGTCATGGCCAGGGTGACCCCGCTGCAAATGGGACTGCATGTCCCGCCAGGACACAAAAATCCCCTCTTTTACTCCTGCTTCCACAATGAAGCCCCACCCCTTACGGCGATTGAACTCCTCCACTACTCCCAGGTAGAGGGGACCTCAAACCCGAGATCTGGCCCACCTCAGGGACTGCTTTTCTTGCAGGTCCCTGGCCTCTAACTGCTCACTCCCCGGGATGGGCTCCACAAGGGGGAGTTGGTGACCGGCTCTCACCCATCGTCGCTCTCTGCGAGCTTGTGACGTTGAAATGGCCTTGGGGTGGGCCTCCCTCCACAGTGACATCACCTGGTCATCAGCGGGACACCAGGTGAGTGAAGTGCTCTGCATTTCATCCTCTCTGCTGGGATTTGCTTTGCCCTGGTTAGGTCAGGTAGGTGAAGGGGAGGCGGCTGCCGCTGTTGCAGGACCTGTTCTCCCTCCCTGGCGGAGGGTGCTGCGACCTCATCCGGTCGGTGGGGGAACAGCAGCGCGGCCTTGGCTTTAGATAAACCAACGTGGTCTCCCTCTCTTACAGAGGGTGCTGCAACCTCCTCCGGTCGGGCAAGTGGCAGCTCTGGGGTCGAGCCTTCGGCAGACGGGCAGGATGGTGGCAGGACTTCAGGATCCGGTGGCAGGACTTGAGGATCCCTCTCCAGCGAAGAGGGTGATGCGACCGCTTCAGTTCTGGTAAACGGCAGCTCGATGAAAAGGTGTTTATCAACCAGGTGAGCCAAGGACAGGGCACCTGGACCCCTCTACAGCGGAGAGGGTGCTGCGACCGCTTCAGGTCGGGATGGCGTGGGCGTCGCACCGGTCTACGATTGCAGCGCTGGCGGAATCAGCACACCAGGTAGGGAAGGGGTAGCATCGGACTCACACGGAGTCGGGCTGGAGACATCCAGTGGCGGGGTCTCTGTCGCTGGCAGTGGTTTAGGTTGAGCATGGGTGGCGCCACAAGGCGGGCCCCGCTGCAGCCGCAGGTTTCGGATCGCCATCAGCATTCTGTTTCTCGAGACGGCTACCCCCCGTTTTCGCTGCTCCTCCATGCGATCACCAATCCTTTCGACCTCTGCTTTCAACTCCTCCGCTGTCATGGGCCTTGATCAGCCCTGCTCCCTCTGATCACCTTCTGCCGATGCCATCTTGCTCCTTCCCTTGCTCATCAGCTTCCTCACAGGTTTTGACCCTAGTTCCGTTTCTCCTCCCAGAGGGATGGGGACCTCCCAGTAGTCCGGGGACAGATTAGCCCCTTCATCTCCTCCTCTCATGGGGTCAGAGCGCTCTGGGAATCCTGGGACAGTCACACCTCTCCGTGGGCGGTTACTTCTCTGCGTGAGCTGCAGCTTTTTGATGACGCACTTTCAACCGCGGCAAAAATGGCGGCGGTTCAAATTTTACAATTGGACCGCCGAGGCACACTGTCACCCGTCTGAATGGGTCTAGTCCTGGATCCTGTTCGTGACGCCAAGAAGATGATGTAACGCCCCAGGGATGTTGATCCTTGTTCAGGGACGCCACAAGACTTGTTCGATATGGCAACAGGTAATGTCAGTTTTTGTATATATTGTGACGCCACTCATGGCTTGCGGTCAGGGATGTGGATGACCGCTGCTGCAGGTTTTACGAGCGTCTGGGGCTGATGGGGTCTGCAGCCAGATGATGTAGCCTCCCGTGAGTGAGGCAGGCCCGAGGGGCTCGGATGAGCGGGGTAGCGGGTCCCGGAATAACTCAGGCTGAGTCCAAAAGTCTTTCAACTGGTTTTTACTCACTTCTGGTGTTTTGGTGAGCTGCCCGGGGCGTTTCTGCGATGAACCAGGTAGGACCAGGGTTCCTTTGGGCCAGTCTGAGGGTAACCTGTTAGCTCGCCTTCCTAGCACTCTGTGTTCGGATAACCCCCTGACCTGAAGTACCATGGGGGTCTATCCAGGGAGTCGCTGTTGCCTTTTCTCCCCTGTGTTTGGCCCGTTTGCCGGCAGCGTAGACCAAGTGAGATCGCGCCAGGCGCTGTCCCCTTATGGGTCCCTGCGTTGCTGCTGAGGCTTGGACTGTGTGGTTGGTGAGGTATTTGTAGTTCCCCTCACCGGTCAGGTTTAGCAGATAGTTAAACTGGAGTCTGCTCTAGGGACCTGTTCCCCGTACATGCCTAGTCACCAGGTACACCTTCTCTGTTTCACCAAGATGACCGTTCTCCCCCACTAACGGTTACTACCCCGTGCAGGGTCTGACTAGTGGCAGCGCGTGTATCCGCCTCGCGACCGCCGCACACCACTACCGGACTGGCTCTCCCTCTTTTCCTGACAGCCTCTGCACTTTAGCTCCCAGCCCCTCCGCTCCACCCCTTGAAAGATTTGAAGGCTAGCCCCCCTCTAGAGACTGCCCAATGGTCCCATCTATTGGTGTGGGAGAACTGGTTGCTATGTGTCTGTGCGTACACATCTCATTCTGGCCCTCAGGATTACCTGGAAGTACTGTCCCAGCATGGGTGCAGCACTCAGTGGTGCCTGACCAGGTCAGGGGTGCCACATATGTATATATGTTTGTATGTGTGTATGTTTGTATGTATGTGTGTATGTATGTATGTGTGTGTATGTATGTGTGTGTGTATGTATGTATGTGTGTGTATATGTGTATGTATGTATCTGTGTATGTGTGTGTGTGTATGTGCATGTGTGTGTATGTATGTGTGTGTATATCTGTGTATGTGTATGTATGTGTGTGTGTATGTGTATGTATGTATCTGTGTATGTATGTATGTGTATTTGCATGTATGTATGTGTGTGTATCTGCATGTATGTATGTGTGTATGTGTGTGTATCTGCATGTATGTATGTGTGTATGTATGTGTGTATATGTATGTATGTACTGCATGTGTGTATGTGTATGTATGTATGTGTGTGTATGTATGTGTGTATGTGTGTGTGTGTGTGTGTGTGTGTGTGTGTATGTATGTGTGTATGTGTGTGTGTGTGTGTGTATGTCCGCTAAAGGAATCTGCACTGTTACATTTACAATCACAAAATTTTGCACAGACTCAGGGAACGTCATAGACTATGTTTTGGGGGGGAAAATGTAACCCTGCGCTTTACAGTTATTCACAAAAAAACTGGTCACATTAAAGTGAGTGGAGCTGGGAGCCACAGGTCATTAATAGGAGCTGTGATTGGTTGCTTGGTATAAGGAGCTTATGTGTGAGGTAATATGATTTCTGTGGAGAGAGGGATAGAGAGACAGAAAGACAGATAGAGAGAGGGAGAGAGACAGAGAGAGAGAGTGATGGATAGAGAGTGACAGACAGACAGAAAGGCAGACAGAGAGAAAGAATCAGAGAAACAGACATAGAGATATAGAGAGGCAAACAGGGAGAGAGACAGACAGAGAGATGGATAAAGGCAGAAACAGACAGAGAGAGACAGACAGAGAGATGGAAAAAGACAGAAACATACAGAGAGACAGACAGAGAGATGGATAAAGACAGAAACAGACAGAGAGAGACAGACAGAGAGATGGATAAAGACAGAAACAGAAAGAGAGAGACAGAGAGATGGATAAAGATAGAAACAGACAGAGAGAGACAGACAGAGAGATGGATAAAGACAGAAACAGAAAGAGAGAGACAGAGAGATGGATAAAGATAGAAACAGACAGAGAGAGACAGACAGAGATGGATAAAGACAGAAACAGACAGCGAGAGACAGACAGAGAGATGGATAAAGACAGAAACAGACAGAGAGAGACAGACAGAGAGATGGATAAAGACAGAAACAGACAGAGAGACAGACAGAGAGATGGATAAAGACAGAAACAGACAGAGAGAGACAGACAGAGAGATGGATAAAGACAGAAACAGACAGAGAGAGACAGACAGAGAGATGGATAAAAACAGAAACAGACAGAGAGAGACAGACAGAGAGATGGATAAAGACAGAAATAGACAGAGAGAGAAAGACAGAGAGATGGATAAAGACAGAAACAGACAGAGAGACAGAGAGACAGACAGGGATAGAGAAAGACAAAGAGGGAGAGTAAAAGAGTAAAAATAAAGAGAGAAACAGCGAGAGAGACAGACAGAGAGTGAGAGAGAGACATATATATATACATATATATATATCTATATATATCTATATATATCTATATATATATATCTATCTATATATATCTACATATATATATACACATTTTATATATATATATATATATATATATATATATATATATATATATATAAAAGCAGCTCTGGAAAACAAGAGACCACTGTACAATTTTCAGTTTTTCTGTTTTTTTCTTTATATTTTTGAGTTCATAATCATTTAGAAACAACAATACTAATAATGATTTACCTCAGGAAGATTCAGAAATCAATATTGTGTGGAATAACCATGATGTTTAATCCTAGCTTTCATGCGTCTTGGCTGCTTTCCACCAGTCTGTCACACTGCTTTTGGGTGACCTTATGCCACTCCTGGTGTAAAAATGTAAGCAGTTCTCCTTTGTTTGATGGCTTGTGACTATCCATCTTCCTCTTTATTACATTCCAGAGGTTTTCAATGGGGTTCAGGTCTGGAGATTGGGCTGGGCATGACAGGGTTTTGATGTGGTGGTTCTTCATCCACACATTGATTGACCTAGCTGTGTGGCATGGTGCATTGTCCTGCTGGAAAAAACAGTCCTCAGAGTTGGGGAACATTGCCTGAGCAGAAGGAAGCCACTGTTTTTCCAGGATAACCTTGTATGTGGCTTGATTCATACGTCCTTTACAAAGTTTAATCTGCCCAATTTCTAGAGTAAGGTAATCTTCTCTGATGAGTCCAGTTTCAGCTTTGCCCAACACCTGGTCATCTAATGGTTCGACGGAGACCTGGAGATGCGTACAAGCCACAGTGTCTCGCACCCACTGTGAAATTTGGTGGAGGATCGGTGATGATCTGGGGATGCTTCAGCAAGGCTGGAATTGGGCAGATTAAATTTTATATATATATATATATATATATATATATATATATATATATATTTATTTATATATATATATATATATTCACATATATGAAAAAACACACACATACATATATATGTATACTGTATGTATGTATATATATATATATATATATATATAAATACACACACAGTATATAAATAAAAATAATAAAAAAGTGAAAACAGTAATACAAAAATTATATATATATATATACAATAAAAATAAAATCTACATATATATGAAATATACACACACACACACACACAATTCATGTACATGATATGATGGCACTCCTATAATAAAAATTTAGAAATGAAAAAATATTATAGATAGGCAGAAGAATCTATCACCAGATTTTGCATTGAATTTGAAAGCGGCTTAATGAAGAGACAGAGACCCGGATTCCAGCAATGTGTCACTTACTGGACTGCTTGCTGTAGTTTTGATAAAATCCTTGTTTTTTCAGGAAGAGACTATCAATAGAAGTCTAGTAAACCTGCATGCTGTCAGGTAGTATACTCACGCCGGCTCCACTGATTCTGCCTATGTACAGTGTACAAAGCTGCCAATCAGATGTGTGGCCGGGGTTTTACAGGGTTCAGCATTCAGAGAACTGGTTGATCCCAGGGCACGGTGGCTCGGTGGTTAGCACTGCAGCCTTGCAGCGCTGGGGTCCTGGGTTCAAATCCCACCAAGAACACCATCTGCAATGAGTTTGTATGTTCTCCCCGTGTTTGCGTGGGTTTCCTCCGGTTTCCTCCCACACTCCAAAGACATACAGATAGGGACTCTAGATTGTGAGCCCCAATGGGGACAGTGCTGCCGAAGTATGTAAAGCGCTGTGGAATTAATAGCGCTATATAAATGAATAAAATTATTATTTATTATTATCCCCAGCAGATAAAACAGGGATTCTATCAAACTGAAGCAAGCAAAAAAGAAAGGAATCAGGATTTCTGCCCCCTGCTTTCAGTTGGGGCAATAAAAACCTGGTGATAGAGTCTCATTAAAAAGAAATATATAGACCCAGTAGCTGTGTGGATACCACGCCTCCCCTACGCGTTTCGCATAGTTTTTCATAGTTTTTTTATACTGTTTTTAACCTCCTGTCCTTGTGTTATGTTGTTTTAATTAATTTGGAGGGCCAATTTTCTACTAATAAAGTATTTTTTATTTTCACAAATACTTAATACTTTTTTTCTTATTTATTCAAGATAAATATAAGCATATCTGGGTTTTTTGTTCTGGATTAACCATACAGTTGAAGCTGCTGGACAATCATCCCTTGTGCAATGCAATCAGATGGGACCTTTGTGGAGGCGGTGGTTTGGCCATTTTAGTAGATAGAATTTCATGTTAATAAAAGAAACAATGAAGATCTTTTGCATATCGTGTATGGGATTCATGGTTTGGGGGGTGAATCAGTCAGTAAAAAGTCATTAGAAAAGTCTTTCTCTGTGGAGGACTATAGAATCTGCTATTGATTTCAATGCTATGGCACCATGTAATGCCTCATTTCTCCTGCGGAGGTGCTGTTGGATACTTGATAACTTGCTCCTGTGCGTCTGCACAGATTACAGTTGATCACTGAGGAGTGAGCGTGCTGGTAATGAGTGATCTTGAAAATAGATGGGTATTCCCATTATCCGCAATTACTCTATTACTAGTGGGATCTGACCTCTGAGACTCCCTCTAATCCTGAAAATAAAGGAGTTGCCACGCTGACTTAAGGCCCCGTTACACACAACGACATATCTAACGATATGTCGTCGGGGTCACGGAATTCGTGATGCACATCCGGCGTCGTTAAGGCCGCTTTACATGCAGCTGGTGAAAGCACCCGCCCCCGTCGGTTGTGCGTCATGGGCAAATCGCTGCCCGTGGTGCACAACATCGCTTACACCCGTCACACGTACTTACCTTTTTAGCGAGGTCGCTGTGCCCGGCAAACCGCCTCCTTTCTAAGGGGGCGGTTCGTTCAGCGTCACAGCGGCGTCACTAAGCGGCCGTCCAATAGAAGCGGAGGGGCGGAGATGAGCGTCTGTAACATCCCGCCCACCTCCTTCCTTCCTCATTGCCGGTGGAGGCAGGTAAGGAGATGTTCGTCGTTCCTGCAGTGTCACACGTAGCGATGTGTGCTGCCGCAGGAACGACGAACAACCTGCGTCCTGCAACAGCAACGATATTCGGGAAAGGAACGACCTGTCAACGATCAACGATTAGGTGAGTAATTTTGATCGTTAAAGGTCATTCCTGCATTTCACACGCAACGACGTCGCTAGTGTGGCGCCCCTGAGGCTTCCGTCGCCACAGAGACATTGCACCCCAGCCAGAGATGTGATGTCCCATCCTGGGTAAGGACAGGAGTACATGCCGGTCCACAGGCAAATCTGCACTACACCCATTGTTAGGCACACACAGGGACCGGGGATAGTGGCAGCTACCCTCCCATGCTGCATGCTGGGAGGGGCCGTAAGACCCATCCCTTCTCCCGTAGGGTGGGAGCTTAGCAACTGGGGTGGTGGGAAGAGCCAGCCGAGAGAAGAGTAGTTAAGGAAGGTCAATTGGAGAGTCAGCATGTAGCTGTGAAAGAGGAAGGAGCTCTGTGGAGTTCACAGTGCAGTATCAGAGAAAGAGAGAAACAGAGAGAGAAAGTGACGCTTCCTGGTGAAGACCCTGGGGCCCGGCTAGGCCCAGGTGACACCAAGCAGAACAGAGAGGATTCCAGGGCCATGAACAGCTTTCAGGCTTGTGGCCTGTTCCACAGAAAGATCAGGTGGAGGGATCAAGCTGCACACAGGGGACGGTCCCTAGAAACTGGAGGAAGAGAAGTCATTTCCAAAAGTAAAAACCAAGGCCCAGGGTAGTTGCAAGCGCCCCGGGCCACAGCCCACAGCAGAACCTCTGGAAAGGGGGTAGAAGACCCACTAGGTAAGCCCCTGGCCCGGAGGCTGTAGTGGAGGCCAAGCCAGGTTTATCCAGCAAGGGCAAGGCTTAGAAGTCAGCTGAAGAAAGGAACACAATAGAGGGGTGCACCGGCATTTATTCCCAGATCTACCCAGGATCGGCGGAGGTCCCTGACAGTGGGTTCCAGCAGTCCAAAGGCACCAGTGTACACCAGCCAGGAACTGTGAGTAAACATCTTGAAACTGCACCCTCTGGTGTTGCCTCCTTTACTTCGCACCATAGACACTTGCAAGCACCAACCGTTGCCCCGGGGCACAGCTCCACCTGTGGGGAGCAGGACCATCTAAGCTGCCGTTCCATCACCCCCGGAGGCCCCATACAGCAGCGGCGGCTTAATAGCCGCAAACCACAGTTTTCATCACGAATATTATAATATTTAATCACCCCCAACACCACCGCCATCTTAATTGACTCCCGCCAGGGTCACGGAGTCGGGCCCCGCCACCGCTGACTACCCCTGGACTAGTCCGGCCCGACACCGGGTGTCCCAGGGCCCTGGGGTGGGTGAGTCACTAACGAGGCAGGATGTGCGTCACGAATTCCGTGACCCCAACGACATCTCGTTAGCGATGTCGTTGCGTGTAAAGCCCCCTTTAGCGACGTTGTTGTGTGTAACAGCTCCGAGCGAGTGTTAACTATCAAAAATACTCACCTTATCGTTGATCGTTGACACGTCGTTTATTTTCAAAATCTTGTTGGTCGTTGTGGACGTAGATAGTTGGTTATTCCTGAGGCAGCACACATCGCTACGTGTGACACCCCGGGAACGACAAACAACAGCTTACCTGCGTCCTCTGGCAATGAGGTGGGCGTATCGTTAATGAGGCTGGTCTCTGCCCCTCGGCTTCTATTGGGCAGCCTCTGTGTGATGTCGATGTGACGGCGCACGAACCTCCCCCTTAACGAAGAGGTTGTTCGCCACCCACAGCAACGTCACTAGGAAGGCCCATATTTTTACACACTGATACATCCTGTTTGGGAAGGCGTTTTAAAAAAAATGGAGCAACATGTTACATATGTCATGGACCGTAGGCTCAAAATGGACACCAAACAGAATTTGTGCTAACCAGTGCATCTGGCAGTGTCGTAGCCGGGGATAGAAACTATACTGGCAGTATACTACAGTACTAAGGTAAGGGGAAGGGAATGCTGTATCGCTAGGGAAAGGAGGAAGTGGTGACCCCTGACAATAACCTGCAACTCACCCTCACTGCCCTCAACAACCCTATACAGGCTATGCACCTGTCTCTGAGCTGGATTTCTCACCCTAGGCAATCCCTGATCTGGGCCCTAAGTAAGGATGGCGAGTATGAGTGCTTGTCAACACCACTAACGCTAAGGGTGCTCTCACACATCCAGCTTTTCGCCGGTTTGATGGATGCGGCGCACACCAGTACCATATGATACAGTACAGTGGCAGCGCCGCAACTTCTGGGTCACATGCTCCGGTCACATGACAGCATGTGACCGGCGCTTGTTGCGCTGCCAGTGTACTGTATACACTGTACTGGCGTGCGCCGTATCCGTCAAACCAGTGAAAAGCCGGATGTGTGAGAGCACCCTAAGCGAGACAAAAGAAAACAATACAGGGGAAACAAAAATGCTATTACCTGAGCACAGGTAGATAGCAAAAGTCAATCACCTATCTTATGAACAGCTACCACAGATGTGTCTGGAACAACAGCCAGGAACAACTATAAACTGTACCCAAACCATCCCAAGGTGAGGTTTATAAAGGAAGTCAGAGGCTGGCAACTGAGAGGAAAATCTGTCAGTTTCCCAGGGTCGTAGAGTCTGCTGCTACAGAAATGGAACTGTCAGATAACAACACATGCCGCCAAGCTCTGGGATTTTCTAACACGCTGTTACGGGGGGACCGGCAGATTAGGACCCGGAGGTATATATCCCAATCGCCAGTCGGGGCCCACCATGCTCCAGATGGTAAAGGAGCTGCTGGCACCCTGTGGGTTAGGCGGAGACTATAGAGCTGTATGGCTCTGAGATAACCCAGGGAACCGGTTACGTGTGTAGGGACACATCAGACCGGACGACAACCCAGTTAGCGTTTCGGTGGAGCGGATGCTACTCCGACCACGTGTGTAGGGAACACGTCAGGCCGGATGGTAACCAGTTAGCGTTGACCGAGAAGACTGCTGCGACAGCGCCCTGTCGGCCACGTGTGTAAGACACGTCAGGCTGAGCGGTCCTCCGATTAGCGTTTCTGGCCACCACTCGACTGGCCACGTGTGTAAAGGACACTTCAGACCAGGTAGTCAGTAGCATTTGACTGGGAAGCCGAGGAGGATAATAGGGTTCACACACCAAATCCAGGAACACCCTGTTAACTTCACAGGGGTTCTGGGGTGCCCTGTCCGTGCGCGTAGAGGGCACAACCGGACAGGTGGCGCAGCAGGTACACTGTCCATGTGCGTAGAGGGCACTCTCGGACAGGTAACGCAACAGGTATTCTGTCCGTGTGCGTAGAGGACACAACCAGACAAGTAACGCCGCAGTCCAGTTAACACCACTGGACTGCTATAGCACAACTGGAACGGCAGCAAGGAAGTACGGCGCCTGACCCTGATGTGCTGAGCCACAAATCTTGGCGTGACAGGCACCGTTCGCCTAGCCCTACCTACCGCTTCCAACAAAGCTTATGCCACCATGAACTCTAAGTGAATATGAGTGAAGACTGCGCACCTCCATGTTGTCTCCAGCCCCTTTTATAACCTGGGTCCGCACCAAACCCAGGGTGGAACCACCAAGGTCCAATAGCAGAGTGCCATGTCATCAGTGACGTCACCAGCGGCCTATCCGGAACCGCCACGTCATTGATGACCTCATGGCAGCCACGCCCCAAACACTTCACCAGTCATCGTCTGACAACCAATGGTGAGGTGCCAGATCATAGGGGCGGGCCTCTGCGAGCCAGTCCAGAGTTGCCACGTCATCAGGACACCTGACACCCTCTGCCCTATCAGGGCCTGCCACCTCACGGACATGCTCAGTGAGGTCCTTACCGGACCTAGCCTCTAGTGCACTAAGTGGCTGAGCATGCCCAGTAGCCTGAGCAACAGGCTCAGAAAGCAGACTATCAGTTTGAGCATGCTCAGTAGGCACATCCCAGAACTTAGACACAGCACGAAGTCCAAGTACCTGTGCAAAGAGGCTGTTAGGGTTAATTGTGGGAGCATGCTCAGTAGCCTGAACTGAGGACTTAGTCTCAGAAAGAACACAATCAGGCTGAGCATGCTCACTAGGCAAAACACCGGGCTTAGACTCTGGCTGGGGTAAATCGGCGCGCGCAAGCGCACTAGCCGCCTCTCCACACTTAGACGTGGTGGAAGAAGCAGCCAACTGGACGACCCGAGGCACGGCCAAGAATGGCAGCCGGCGTCTGGGCGCAACAGGGACCACAGCAGGCTGCTTGCGGCTATGGCGACGCCGGTTCGTAACACACGCGCTGCAACTGGATTGTCAGCCGTCTGTGACGTCTCCATTACAGGCTGTGACACAAGCGTGACAGGCAGATTCCAGAGGAACCCCGGCATTCATCCTAAAACCCCAGTACAGGGATCTGGTCTTAAAACGGGGTCCACTTGATTGGTTCCATGGAAGAGTTGCTAACTGGAGAATAGTCAGGTCAGCCGCGTCCGAACTAGAAGTTCGGTATAGGGACAAAACTATAAAAAAGGAGAAAAATCAAAAAGCAAGCCAATGTCAAAAGTCATGACTGTGAGACTAGCAAGGCACAAGTTACACAGAGGCAAATCAGATTAGTAAAAGTGGACAGTAGGATTTCATGAGCTTAAATAGCTTGCAGCCCAACCCCGACCACACAGCAAAGAGCAAACACAGACAGAAGATAGCTTCATATCTCCCAGTGTGGATGAAACTACAAGTCCCAGAGGACACACAATTAGAACTGAGAGCGCAGTGTCACCCGGTGACAGGAAGGGCAGACAGCAATGCAGATGTCGCAGTACTCTCCCTCTTACGAGGGGCCTCTGGACCTTTAGGACCAGGCTTATCCAGAAAGGATTGATTGAATGTTTTGATCATATTGTCGGCATCGATGTTGCTAGCCAACACCCACAATCTTTTCTCTGGTCAATAGCCCTTCCAATGAATGAGGTATTGAAGAAATCCTCTCACAAACTCTTACCAGAGCTCACAGCCTCTAGATGTACCAACAACTGAGAACTCCAGGAACATTAAAGTTTTCCTTAAAGGCTCCTTTAAGGGAACCTTTTAAGGTTTCTGCAATTCCCAGCTGCTGGGACGTCTGAAGGCTGTGATCTCTTACCATAGTTCACAGCTTCCCAATGTCCCAGCAGCTGGGAATTCTAGGAACTTTAAAGGTTCCCTTAAAGTTATTGAGTTGACAGCTGCACCGAGACCTGGTGGCTGTGAACTCTGGTAATCTAATGGTTACCAGAGTTCACAGCTACTATGTCTCTCAGCAGCTGTGAGGCCCAGAAACCTTGAAGGAGCCTTTAAGGTTCCTAGAGATCCCAGCTGTTGAGACATCTGGAAGCTGTGAACTTTGGTAAGAGTTCACAGCCTCCAGATGTCCCAGCAGCTGGGAACTCTAGGTACCTCAAAGGCTCCTTTAAAGTTATCAGATTGACAGCTGCCTGAAGATCCAAACACCAGTAACCTTAAAGTTTACCTTAAAGACTTTAAGGTTTTAGGACCTCAAAGCTACCAGACTGTCAGACGGCACTGCGACTGTGTCATAACTTCCAATAGCTGTTTGACAAATCACAGCTGACATAGACCTTATATATTATCCTGGGTGCCATCACACCAAGTCACTCGGGATGAGAAGAGTAAAGCGCCAAAATTGGTACATCTAATGGATGAGGCCAATTGTGGGGCGGCTGCGGGCTGCTATTTTATGCTGTATAGGGCCCAATAACCTTGGACCTTCCCAGCCTGAGTATATCATATCTTTAGAAGGGACACAGTGTAATAATAAAATATAATGATTAATAGAGCTGTTTAAAATATCTTCCCATCCAGACAATCATTGTATAAAGTGATTAAGTGCTGAAATATTAAAAAAATTGTTCGGATCTCACCATGTGTTCTTGATAAAGAGGCCTTTCACAAATGAGGAATGAGATCCTTGGCTGGGTAGAAGACCTTATTAACCTTGTCGTGCCGCGTGCTTTCACTAGAGGTGGAGAGAAAGAAAATATCCTTCCATGTTATGTCACTCCGTGAAAATCTGACCACACTCGAGTTTCATCTGAGTGAGGTCCGATGCTTTTCACTGACCCATAGACTTGCATTGTGGATTGTGATCGGACACTCCGATCAATTCTGGATATGTCTCAGATTCTTTCCTTGGACCACTTAGTCCGAGGAAACAACATACATGTGCACAGCCTCATAGAATAACATGGGTACAAGCGCTATCTGTGAAAACCATGGATAGCACTCAACTGATATAATTTGTCACATGCACAAGCCCTAAGGCTTGGATCACATTTATCCTGCACTCCACACTGAGCACTTAACTCAAGGTTTCCATTTAACACACCAAAAAACGTATTAAGCTGAAACCCCTGATGGACCCATTCACTATAATGAGGAGTCACTTTGGGATGCAAGTGGGAGGCAGGATAGTCAAATATTTAAGGGTCAGGTACCAGGAAATCACGTCAAGGTTAAGGTGTTATATAGAAGCATAGTGAGGTCAAGGTCCAGAGTCAGAATACCTGATGGGTAGAGGATCAAAGCAAGGCAAAATGAATGGTCAAACAAAGTCATTGGTCAGGCAGCAAAAGATCAGTTCCCATAGCACAGATAACTCAGGCCAACAAGCACCACTGAGCAGAAGGCTAAGACTGGCAATGCTCTTGGATAAACTGTTCAGGTAAATAGCTGGGCAATTACCAGAAACAAGAAACACCTGTAGAAACCCAACACCTCCCAGTATGAGGTTGAATAACTCAGGGGCAGTAACATCATTGGTGCAGCCTGTGGAGCTGTACAGGGGTCCGAGAGGTTGGGGGGGCAATTACTACCTCCAAAGCAGCAGAATTGTGCATTTTGATGAGCTTGAAAGCTGCAAAGGGCCCATATATTGTTCCTTTTCTGTCTGTATCCACCAGTGGGATGACTGAGTTGTCCCTCACCCAATTGACTGCTCAGCACGTCCTGATCACTGACCGGAGGAATCTTGACAATTTTGGTCCGTTGACCAAGATGTCCATCTTTTAATGCCTGAACCAAAGCTCGTCATCATCAACCACGACTTCCAAAAGATGAACACCGCCAGAACAGAGGTCATATGGAGCCCAAAATGACTCCATCTACCTCATTATAGTGGCTCTTCAGCAAGGTGTGTCGTCCAAATCACATTCTTTGGGGATGTAGATAGAATCGATGACATACGTGCTCAGCGTAGAGCATAAGATAAATGTGAATTGAGCCATACAGAAGTAATATAAACGTAGTAGTAGAATGCAAAATGCTGATTGTAAGAGGCATGTCCTGCTCAGAATTCAGAAGTATCCGACCTCTGAACACTGAGCTCACTGTTTGCTTGGACTTGGACCCTCAGCCCTGACAACACGGCAGAAAGACTATATAACAAACTGACCCATGAGCCCGGCGATACTACGGAGAAGGTAATGATGGTGGGAAGGAGGTTTGGTTGGGGGGATATCATGGATGGTTGCTAGAATTGAGTACAACATCTTTGTGACCCTTTGTGATGGCACTACAATGTGGACTTTCAGAGGGGTGGTCTTCTCAAAGAAGATGGCCAATATACAGATTGTGTAGAAGTGATATTCTGTCTTGGATAAGATATATATTGCTACATCTTCCTAGATTGCTTTGGACTGACGCAATGTATCAATGTTTAATCTAACATGTTGCAATTTTTGTTTTCCCAGGTTATCGGTTTATTCGGTTTATTTCCAAGGTAAGCTACTATTGCAAATGTGTCTGAGACTGGATGCATGCCATGTACTGATGTGAAATATATCCATGTTACAATGGTCTCTTGCAAAAGGAAATCTGTAAAATGCGTCATTAACATTGCATTTTGTGACGGGTTATCTGTTGTCCCTGATTCAGAAGTCAGAGTCAATTCAAAGGCAGTACCTAGATTATTGCAAGACCTCCCGTATGATGAGAGGTTAGAAAAGTTGAGCTTCTTTAGCTTAGAAATAAGACGTCTCAGAGGAGATCTCATTTATATGTCTAAATACATGTGTGGTCAATATAAAGGACTGGCACATGACTTATTCCTTCCAAAGACCTTAGAAGGACCAGGGGGCATTCACTGCAAGTGAAAGAAAGATTATTCCGGCAGCTAAATAGGAAAGGGTTTTTTTAAAGTTATGACAGTCAGACAGTGGAATGCTCTACCACAAGAGATAGTAATGGCAGTCAGATGGTGGAATGCCCTACCAGAACAGATAGTAATGGCAGTCAGATGGTGGAATGCCCTACCACAAGAGGTATTAATGGCAATCAGATGATGTAAACCATTACCACAAGAGTTAGTCATGGCAGTCAGACTGTGGAATGCCTTACTATGAGAGGTAGTAATGGCAGTCAGATGATGGAAAACATTATCACAAAAGGTAGTAATGGCAGTCAGATGATGGAAAACATTATCACAAGAGGTAGTAATGACAGTCAGACTGTGGAATGCCCTACCGCAAGAGATAGTAATGGCAGTCGGATGGTGGGAAGCCCTACCAGAAGAGATAGTAATGGCAGTCAGATGATGGAAAGCCCTACCATAAGAGTTAGTAATGGCAGTCAGAAGGTGGAGAGCCCTACCAGAAGAGATAGTAATGGCAGTCAGATGATGGAAAGCCCTACCATAAGAGTTAGTAATGGCAGTCAGAAGGTGGAAAGCCCTACCACAATAGTTAGTAATTGCAATCAGACTATGGAATGCCCTACCAAAAGTGGTAGTAATGGCAGATAGATGGTGGAATACCCTACCACAAAAATTTGTAATGGCAGTCAGACTGTGGAATGCCCTAACACAAGAGGTAGTAATGGCAGTCAAACTGTGGAATGTACTACCACAAGAGGTAGTAATATCAGATAGACGGTGGAATACCCTACCACAAAAAATAGTAATGGCGGTGAGACAGTGGAATGCCCTACCAGAAGAGATAGTAATGGCAGTTAGATAATGGTAGGCTCTACCATAAGAGTTAGTAATTGCAGTGAGATGGTGGAAAGCCCTACCAGAAGAAATAGTAATGGCAGTCAGATAATGGAAATCCCTACCAGAAAAGATAGTAATGGCAGTCAGATAATGGAAAGCCCTACAATAAGAGTTAGTAATGGCAGACAGATGGTGGAAAGCCCTACCGCAAGAGGTAGTAATGGCAATCAGACGGTGGAATACCCTACCACAAAAAACTAGTAATGGCAGTCAGACAGTGGAATGCCCTACTACAAGAGGTAGTAATGGCAGAAAAAAAGAGCTGGATGATTTCCTCAGTACATAACATTGTGTGTTATAGTTGATTTAGTGTTAAAAATGTATAATAGGTGGAGAAAAATTGAACTAGATGGACCTAGGTCTTTTCTTAGCCTATGTAACTATGATCCCCTGCTGCAGTTTATACTTTTACGTAGAACTTTCACTCTTCTTTCTGGGTTTTACCTTTAAATGATCAACTTTTACATAGTTACATAGGTTGAAAAAGACCTAGGTCCATCTAGTCCAATCTTCTCCACCAATTCTACATTTTGTCCCTAAGTCACTTATAACCGACAATGTTGTGTATTGAGCAACTCATCCAGCCCTTTTTTAAAAGCTGTTATAGTATCTGCCATTACTGCCTCTTGCGGGAGGGCATTCCACAGTCTGACTGCCATTACTACCTCTTGTGGTAGAGCATTCTACCATCTGACTGCCATTACTACCTCTTGTGGTAAGGTATTCTACCATCTGACTGCCATTACTACCTCTTGTGGTAGGGTATTCCGCAGTCTGACTGCCATTACTACCTCTTGTGGTAGAGCATTCTACCATCTGACTGCCATTACTACCTCTTGTGGGAGGGCATTCCACAGTCTGACTGCCATTACTACCTCTTGTGGTAGAGCATTCTACCATCTGACTGCCATTACTACCTCTTGTGGGAGGGCATTCCACAGTCTGACTGCCATTACTACCTCTTGTGGTAGAGCATTCTACCATCTGACTGCCATTACTACCTCTTGTGGTAGGGCATTCTACCATCTGACTGCCATTACTACCTCTTGTGGTCGGCATTCCGCAGTCTGACTGCTCTAACTGTAAAGAACCCTTTCCTATTTTTTTTTTTTATGAATGATAGCTATTGAATACTTTAGCAGCAAAGACATAACTAATGAATAAGGAATAAGTAGCTCTCAGATAATAGGGTCATAGACAAGTATTGGACTGCAAGGGGCCCATATACTGTTCATGCACAGGGGCCCTTTTCTATCTGTGCATGCCACCATATTAGCCACCATGCTGCCCAACAATTAGGGCATGGATGCTTTTTCTCACTACTTCGATACAACTACTATATGTTATTTTTCAGCGCAAAAAGTGATGCTACTCTATGCAACAAAAATATAAGAAACGTATATCATATTTTTTAGGTGACCAGTATATATTATACGGGGCCATGAATAGGACGCAGGTTTTAGCCATTTCCCTCATTCTGCTGCTCATCAGTACAGGTCTGTATCACTAATGTATCACATGTGGCCGGTTTTTCAAAACTGTCTTAACAGTTTAACTGCTTTTGTTGCCCTCGGCAACCAACAACAGTACAGTTTAAAATTTTAAACCTGCAATTGGTTGCTATAGGCAACAAAAACGGTTAAACTGTTAAGATAATTTTGAAAAAGCTGCCCCTATCATTTAAATGACTATTGTATCTGCTGTATATGGGAAAAGCACTGTTGCTTATGCTGCGGGATCACTTTATGGGGATTTTTTAATTTAGGAAACATATTTTTCAGTAATCTATGGGGAGTCGGGAACCTTTTATAGCACTTTTGCCCTCCAGCCAGGGTACGGAGTGACTCTCTCTGGAGAGTTTGGCATGTTTTTGCCCTACATGGACCACTAGTGATGAGCGGGCACTACCATGCTTGGGTACATGGTAGTGCTCACTCATCACTAGTTACGAGTACTGAGCACCTGAGCATGGTAGTGCCCGCTCATCACTAGTTACGAGTACTGAGCACCTGAGCATGGTAGTGCTCGCTCATCACTAGTTACGAGTACTGAGCACCCGAGCATGGTAGTGCCCGCTCATCACTAGTTACGAGTACAGAGCACCCGAGCATGGTAGTGCTCACTCATCACTAGTTACAAGTACTGAGCACCTGAGCATGGTAGTGCTCGTTCATCACTAGTTACCAGTACTGAGCACCCGAGCATGGTAGTGCCCGCTCATCACTAGTTACGAGTACTGAGCACCTGAGCATGGTAGTGCCCGCTCATCACTAGTTACCAGTACTGAGCACCCGAGCATGGTAGTGCCCGCTCATCACTAGTTACGACTACAGAGCACCCGAGCATGGTAGTGCCCACTCATCACTAGTTATGAGTACTGAGCAACTGAGCATGGTAGTGCCTGCTCATCGCTAGTTACGACTACAGAGCACCCGAGCATGGTAGTGCCCGCTCATTGCTAGTTACGAGTACTGAGCACCCGAGCATGGTAGTGCCCGCTCATCACTAGTTACAAGTACTGAGCACCCGAGCATGGTAGTGCCCGCTCATCACTAGTTATGACTACAGAGTACCCGAGCATGGAAGTGCCCGCTCATCACTAGTTACGAGTACTGAGCACCCGAGCATGGTAGTGCCCACTCATCACTAGTTACGACTACAGAGCACCCGAGCATGGTAGTGCCCGCTCATCACTAGTTACGAGTACTGAGCACCCGAGCATGGTAGTGCCCACTCATCACTAGTTACGACTACAGAGCACCCGAGCATGGTAGTGCCCGCTCATCACTAGTTACGAGTACAGAGCACCCAAGCATGGTAGTGCCCACTCATCACTAGTTATGAGTACTGAGCACCCGAGCATGGTAGTGCCCGCTCATCACTAGTTACGAGTACTAAGCACCTGAGCATGGTAGTGCCCGCTCATCACTAGTTACAAGTACCAAGCCCCCGAGCATGGTAGTGCCCGCTCATCACTAATTATGAGTACTGAGCACCCGAGCATGGTAGTGCTCGCTCATCACTAGTTATGAGTACTGAGCACCCGAGCATGGTAGTGCTCACTCATCACTAGTTACGAGTACTGAGCACCCGAGCATGGTAGTGCCCACTCATCACTAGTTACGAGTACTGAGCACCCGAGCATGGTAGTGCCCGCTCATCACTAGTTACCAGTACTGAGCACCCGAGCATGGTAGTGCCCGCTCAACACTAGTTATGAGTACTGAGCACCCGAGCATGGTAGTGCCCGCTCATCACTAGTTATGAGTACCGAGCACCCGAGCATGGTAGTGTCCGCTCATCAGTAGTTATGAGTACTGAGCACCCGAGCATGGTAGTGTCCGCTCATCAGTAGTTATGAGTACCGAGCACCCGAGCATGGTAGTGCCCGCTCATCACTATGGACAACCCATGAGCAATGCAAAATATTACTTTTTTCCTATGATGCTAAAGGAGAATTCAAGAATGCAAACAATAGGGACGTCCGGCTGCTTGTTTTGAATGTTAAGCACCCGAGTATGGGGTAGTGCTTGCTCATCACTAATAAAGGCCCTTTTGGGGGACATTTTCTCTAACCTTTTTATCAACATTTTTTTCAACTTAAAGGGGTTGTGCGGTACTTTTACATCAATGGCAAATCCTAAAGATACAGTTAGGTCCAGAAATATTTGGACAGTAACACAAGTTTTGTTATTTTAGCTGTTTACAAAAACATGTTCAGAAATACAATTCTATATATAATATGGGCTGAAAGTGCACACTCCCAGCTGCAATATGAGAGTTTTCACATCCAAATCGGAGAAAGGGTTTAGGAATCCTAGCTCTGTAATGCATAGCCTCCTCTTTTTCAAGGGACCAAAAGTAATTGGACAAGGGACTCTAAGGGCTGCAATTAACTCTGAAGGCGTCTCCCTCGTTAACCTGTAATCAATGAAGTAGTTAAAAGGTCTGGGGTTGATTACAGGTGTGTGGTTTTGCATTTGGAAGCTGTTGCTGTGACCAGACAACATGCGGTCTAAGGAACTCTCAATTGAGGTGAAGCAGAACATCCTGAGGCTGAAAAAAAGAAAAAATCCATCAGAGAGATAGCAGACATGCTTGGAGTAGCAAAATCAACAGTCGGGTACATTCTGAGAGAAAAGGAATTGACTGGTGAGCTTGGGAACTCAAAAAGGCCTGGGCGTCCACGGATGACAACAGTGGAGGATGATCGCCGCATACTTTCTTTGGTGAAGAAGAACCCGTTCACAACATCAACTGAAGTCCAGAACACTCTCAGTGAAGTAGGTGTATCTGTCTCTAAGTCAACAGTAAAGAGAAGACTCCATGAAAGTAAATACAAAGGGTTCACATCTAGATGCAAACCATTCATCAATTCCAAAAATAGACAGGCCAGAGTTACATTTGCTGAAAAACACCTCATGAAGCCAGCTCAGTTCTGGAAAAGCATTCTATGGACAGATGAGACAAAGATCAACCTGTACCAGAATGATGGGAAGAAAAAAGTTTGGAGAAGAAAGGGAACGGCACATGATCCAAGGCACACCACATCCTCTGTAAAACATGGTGGAGGCAACGTGATGGCATGGGCATGCATGGCTTTCAATGGCACTGGGTCACTTGTGTTTATTGATGACATAACAGCAGACAAGAGTAGCCGGATGAATTCTGAAGTATACCGGGATATACTTTCAGCCCAGATTCAGCCAAATGCCGCAAAGTTGATCGGACGGCGCTTCATAGTACAGATGGACAATGACCCCAAACATACAGCCAAAGCTACCCAGGAGTTCATGAGTGCAAAAAAGTGGAACATTCTGCAATGGCCAAGTCAATCACCAGATCTTAACCCAATTGAGCATGCATTTCACTTGCTCAAATCCAGACTTAAGACGGAAAGACCCACAAACAAGCAAGACCTGAAGGCTGCGGCTGTAAAGGCCTGGCAAAGCATTAAGAAGGAGGAAACCCAGCGTTTGGTGATGTCCATGGGTTCCAGACTTAAGGCAGTGATTGCCTTCAAAGGATTCGCAACAAAATATTGAAAATAAAAATATTTTGTTTGGGTTTGGTTTATTTGTCCAATTACTTTTGACCTCCTAAAATGTGGAGTGTTTGTAAAGAAATGTGTACAATTCCTACAATTTCTATCAGATATTTTTGTTCAAACCTTCAAATTAAACGTTACAATCTGCACTTGAATTCTGTTGTAGAGGTTTCATTTCAAATCCAATGTGGTGGCATGCAGAGCCCAACTCGCCAAAATTGTGTCACTGTCCAAATATTTCTGGACCTAACTGTAGGTCATCAATGTCTGACGGGTTGAGGTGCGATACCCGACACCCCCGATGATCAGCTGTCAAAAAAAAATCACTTACACTAACATTGCAGCTGGCTGCGATTTTATTGAATTTGTACAGAGAGAATTGCAAAACAATTAGAAACCGTATTCTGGAAAATTTTGGTAAAATTTCAGAAGAGTTAATTCCACTGATGAATTAAATGTTTGCTCATCTCTTCTATAGAGCAGAATGACTCTTACCCGGTGTGTTGTGCTGTCTCTATCTGCAGGAATTGAGAGTTACCGGATACAGAAGCGCGAGTCTCCCACATACTTGTCTCAAGCACAAGATATATTGAGTTCGACATGGGAACAAGTCAGTGGGAAAGCCCAGGAACTGTATGAGAAGGCAAAATCCTTAGGAGTAGATGAGAAGGTTAAGTGAGTATTTCAACAAGAACTCCATTGTTTGTCTTTTTATCACTCTATTAAAAGTTTCACTGTTGCATTTCCCAGCTGAGTTTCCATGCAGATTTGCCAGACTCCTGTCGATGACTTCATGACTAGACAAATTGGCCTTTCTGGAAAGATTGGGTGACATTTACCAAGTAGGGCCAACATTAATTTTGCACTGGATGACAATTCTGCATGGAAAGTCACTGACTTGTGTGATGTAAGCTATTATACCACTAATTATTGCCCTTGAAGGTTACTGGGCTGTTTGGCGAAAGGGATTATCCACCCTTTCTCAATGTAGACTTCATGAAAAGGTTGTTAGAGGCTTCATATTTCAGGCTCTGACACAATAATGGTTGATAAACATCAAGTAGAAGAGAACCTAATAATGGTCCTTAAAGATTCAGCAGAAAACAACCTAATAATGGTCCCTAAACATCCAAAAGAAGACAACTTAATAAAGGTCCCTAAACATTCAGTAGAAGACAAATTAACAATGATCCTTAAACATCCAGCAGAAGACAACCTAATAATGGTCCCTAAACATCCAAAAGTAGACAACCTAATAATTGCCTCTAAACATCAATGAAAAGACAATCTAATAATGGTCTCTAAACATCCAGCAGAAGACAAAATAATATTGGTCCCTAAACATCCAGCAGAAGACAAAATAATATTGGTCCCTAAACACTAGTAGAAGAGAACAGAATAATGTCTCTAAGCATGCACCAAAAGACAAAATAATAATAGTCCCTAAACATCCAGCAGAAGACAACATATTTATGGTCTCTAAACATCCAGCAGAAGACAACCTAATAATAGTCTCTAAACATCTAGCAGAAGACAATCTAATAATGGTCTCTAAACATCTAGCAGAACACAGCCTAATAATGGTTCATGAATATTAAGCAGAAGACAATCTAATAATGGTCCATAAACATCCAGTAGAAGACAATCTAATAATGGTCTCTAAACATCTAGCAGAAGACAACCTAATAATGGTCCATAAACATTCAGCAGAAGACAACCTAATAATGGTCCCTAAACATCCAAAAGAAAACAACCTAATAATGGTCCCTAACAATTCAGTAGAAGACAGCCTAATAATGGTCCCAAAACATCCAGTAGAAAACAAGCTAATAATGGTCCCTAAACATCCAGCAGAAGACAACCTAATAATGGTCCCTAAACATCCAGCAGAAGACAAAATAATATTGGTCCCTAAACACTAGTAGTAGAGAACAGAATAATGTTCCTAAGCATGCAGCAAAAGACAAAATAATAATAGTCCCTAAACATCCAGCAGAAGACAACATATTTATGGTCTCTAAACATCCAGCAGAAGACAACCTAATAATAGTCTCTAAACATGTAGCAGAAGACAGCCTAATAATGGTCCATAAATATTCAGCAGAAGACAATCTAATAATGGTCCATAAACATCCAGTAGAAGACAATCTAATAATGGTCTCTAAACATCTTGCAGAAGACAACCTAATAATGGTCCATAAACATTCAGCAGAAGACAACCTAATAATGGTCCCTAAACATCCAAAAGAAAACAACCTAATAATGGTCCCTAACAATTCAGTAGAAGACAACCTAATAATGGTCCCTAAACATCCAGCAGAAGACAAAATAATATTGGTCCCTAAACACTAGTAGTAGAGAACAGAATAATGTTCCTAAGCATGCAGCAAAAGACAAAATAATAATAGACCCTAAACATCCAGCAGAAGACAACATATTTATGGTCTCTAAACATCCAGCAGAAGACAACATATTTATGGTCTCTAAACATCCAGCAGAAGACAACCTAATAATAGTCTCTAAACATCTAGCAGAAGACAATCTAATAATGGTCTCTAAACATCTAGCAGAAGACAGCCTAATAATGGTTCATAAATATTCAGCAGAAGACAATCTAATAATGGTCCATAAACATCCAATAGAAGACAATCTAATAATGGTCTCTAAACATCTAGCAGAAGACAAACTAATAATGGTCCATAAACATTCAGCAGAAGACAACCTAATAATGGTCCCTAACAATGCAGTAGAAGACAACCTAATAATGGTCCCAAAACATCCAGTAGAAAACAACCTAATAATGGTCCCTACACATCCAGCAGAAGACAACCTAATAATGGTCCCTAAGGGATTATCCACCCTTTTTCAATGTAGATCTCATGAGAAGGTGGTCAAAGGCTCCATATTTCAGGTTCTGACCCAATATGGTACCTAAACTCCATCAGAAGACAACCTAATAATGGTCTCTAAACATTCAGCAGCAGACAACCTAATAATGGTCCCTAAACAGAAGAAGACAACCTATTAATGGGCCCTAAACATCCAGTAGAACACAACCTAACAATGGTCCCTAAATATTCAGCAGAAGACAATCTAATAATGGTCCCTAAACATCCAACAGAAGACAACTTAATAATGTTCCCTAAATATTCAGCAGAACACAACCTAATAATGGTCCCTAAATATCCAGCAGAAGACAACTTAATAATGGTCCTTACACATCTAGCAGAAGACAACCTAATAATGATCCCTAAAGATCCAGCAGAAGACAACCTAATAATGGTTCCTAACCACCCAGCAGTAGACAACCTAATAATCGTCCCTAAACATCCAGCAGAAGACACCTTAATATTGGTCCCTAAACATCCAGCAGAAAACAACCTAATAATGATCCCTAAAGATCCAGCAGAAGACAACCTAATAATGGTCCCTAAGGGATTATCCACCCTATTTCAATGTAGATCTCATGAGAAGGTGGTCAGAGGCTTCATATTTCAGGCTTTGACATAATATTGGTACCTAAACTCCATCAGAAGACAACCTAATAATGGTCTCTAAACATTCAGCAGAAGACAACCTAATAATGGTCCCTAAACATCCAGAAGAAGATAGCCTAATAATGGTCCCTAAACATCCAGAAGAAGACAACCTATTAATGGGCCCTAAACATCCAGTAGAACACAACCTAACAATGGTCCCTAAATATTCAGAAGAAGACAATCTAATAATGGTCCCTAAATATCCAGCAGAAAACAACTTAATAATGGTCCCTACACATCTAGCAGAAGACAACCCAATAATGATCCCTAAAGATCCAGCAGAAGACAACCTAATAATGGTCCCTAACCACCCAGCAGTAGACAACCTAATAATCGTCCCTAAACATCCAGCAGAAGACAACCTTAATATTGGTCCCTAAACATCCAGCAGAAGACAACCTAATAATGATCCCTAAAGATCCAGCAGAAGACAACCTAATAATGGTCCCTAACCATCCAGCAGTAGACAACTTAATAATGGTCCCTAAACATCCAGAGGAAGACAGCCTAATAATGGTCTCTAAACATCCAGAAGAAGACAACCTATTAATGGGCCCTAAACATCCAGTAGAACACAACCTCACAATGGTCCCTAAATATTCAGCAGAAGAGACAACTTAATAATAGTCCTTAACCATCCAGTAGAACACAAGCCCTTCTAGGGCTGACTTTGGAGACTTTGTCATTTTTCTTGTGTAAACTAAGACTACTACCATCAACAGCGCCCGTTTTGCATTCCATAAAGGTGTATATTATCCTGTAACTGCCTCTATATACTCTCCAAAAACCTTTTTAGATTCTCTCTTGCTGTATGTCAGTCTGGACGGCCTGGTATGATGAACGTCCTTACTGCGACCACCATCCCGCTTCTCCAGCCCTGATAGCCATCTTTTACCTCTGATTGATGTAGATGATACCACCTGTATAATAGCCATATAGCTGGGGAAATCTCCCTTATTCATTGGTGGGTTGCACATGTCCAACAACATGAGTTTACATGCGTGATATGTCTACACATGTGCCATATTTCTCTGGATATGTGGATGACAAAGTAGCACATTTTACGCATGTGCATACACATTGCTGGCTCGCGCATGCGCACTTATGTTTTAGACTCTAGGGCTAAGCAAAGTGTGCATGCGCGAGCCAGCGATGTGTATGCTCAGGCATGAGATTTCCCCCTCTATGTGGATGATGCAGGAGGCATCATCCACATCAATCAGCGGAAACATATGGCAATCAGTGGTGGAGAGGAGGATGCCCATAGGATTGGACCGTCCAGATTTACATACAGGGCAGAAAAATATAAAAAGATTTTTGGTGGGTATTTTTGGAGATAATACTACTCCTCTAGCCCCATTCCCCTACTGCGCTGCTCCAGTTTGTGCGGTGTATGAACTGGGGCTCCATTCAGCAGGTGCAATCTATTGACCTTATCACACCTGCTTTGCTGAGACTCAGATGCCCAGGATGAATGATGGAAAAGGGAGCCAGTAGCTCCCTATTCCACCATTGTTGAAATCGAGAGACCAAACTAGGGAATTGAGGTGCCGTTCAGCACCAATTCGGGACATGGGTGGCACCACCATGGTTTCCATCCCTTTGGCTGTCTCAGTACGTGGCAGTTGCCCAGGTCTTCTATATACTTATCGAGTACCTTTTTTTTCATTTAGGGAATATTATGAAAAAGGTTCAAGTGCAGTCACCACCTACACCAGAATCTTGGGTGACCAAGCCTATCACTTGTGGTATGGAAACTGAGCTACGCACAACTGTTCAATGGATGGAGCAACAAAGATGACGCCATCTGGAATATTGCAACACTTTTACTTTTCAATGTTTTATTACTTATCTAGTTATGAAGTGACAACCACTGGTCAATCACAATAAAATAAAGACTTGTTTGCGCACATCAGTCTTTTTATTAGAAGTCTTTATGCACACAAAATTAAAGGGTTACTTTTGGTATCTTTAGGTGCACCATTAGATCAGTCATTATGCGCTGACGCTTCTATTCATGTTCTTTTTAATATCCTGTTCGGTACTTGGTTTCATAAGTTTTGGAAAAAAAAAACACTTTTTACATTGCGCGTTTCATTCTTACTCACGGCCTCTTTTAGATTCACCACTATTTTGATAGAGAAAACGTATAATATTATTGTCACATTGTTACGTGATGGAATTCGGCAACATTCTATTTTGCCAAATAATAAGGATTTTACATGGAAATTCAATTGAGAAAAAAATTATTCGATGTGAATTGAATGCTCTCTATCATGCTATGGGGTCTCACCAGACCCCAAACCATAGTAAGCATAAGATGCAAAAAAATAATACCTCAATGCTCACCTGTCCCACTGTCCCCTCAATCCACCTGTCACGGGGATCGGATAACACCTAAGCTGACCCTCACACTGGGGAACTCTGCGCTAGCCCTCAGCTCAGAGATACGCTAGATGGTAGTGAGGTCTGAGTCGCCAGCGTGACCCTAACTCCTGTCCAAGCCCTGATGTGACTCCCCTCCCCCAACCTTCACCCAAGGGGTGACCCGGGACCGTAAGCACAAACCCCACAACTAAACACAGGCGGGGAAAACAACAACAACTTGTACAAACGACAATCACACACAAAGGAGCGGCTAAATGTAAACAGGGAAAATAACATAAAAAGGGGGAAGTAGACAACTGGCAATCTTCCAAACCGCAAAATCAGCACACTACAGACTACTGCAGTCAGCACCAATGCTGCAGCTAACATAACAAGTCCCAGAGAGGGATCCACCAGCTCCTTCCACCTCCAGGCCAAGCTTCCAACTGAATGAGAATAACCAGCACCCTCTGCTAAGAGCAGAGGGTATACATAGGGACTGGGAGTGGTCCCAAATTGGAAACGCCTGATGACATGCTTGCTTGAAAGGAATGCAGACATTAACCCTCTCCAGGCCAAGGGAAAAGAATACATGTAATTTGCAGAGACTCAAAGAAAAGAGACTCAGGCCCAGCATCTGTCATTAGTCTCTACAACAGAGAAATGACCAAGACACCGATGCCCATTCCTCTGTGCCTCCTTTCTTCCCTTTCTCCCATCGTGCACATTGTCTTCGACCTCTTCACACCAGGCCACAATTTCCAGCTCATCTACATTTATGACCAAAAATGTTGGCACCCTCCAAATTGTTCCAAAAAATGAAGTATTTTTCCCAGACAATAATTTTAAAACCTTGTTTTGTTTTATTTCCTTTGTATTTATTGGAAGAACACAAAAAAAGGGGAAAAAAAGCAAACTGGACATAATTTGACACAAAGCCCTAAAATGGGAAAGGTAAAATTGTTGGGACTTTTCCAAAATTGTGGGTAAAATAATTTTGTCTCAAGCAGGCGATGCTCGATCAAACTAAACCTGTGGCAAGAAACGGGTGTGGGCAATATGAAAATCACACCTGAAATCAGATAAAAAGGGGAAAAGTTGACTCAATCTTTGATTTAGCTCTGCTTAAATATTATAATGTATGTTTTGCCTTTATAGTTAAGATATACATATATTGTATTTGCCCTCTGTTTGTCATCTTTAAAGATGTTCGCCGCGTGGGCATGCATGCGCGGAGGCATCTTTTTGTACATCTATATGGGTTTCATTGTCATGGAGTCCTAGTATTACTTTTGCCCTTTGTGCATTACTGCAGTGACGCCTGTTGTCTGGGTGCGAATGCATGGCGGCACCCCTGTTTATGTCCGTGCTTGACGGCCTCCGTACAGAGTCATGTGGGCTCTGTGTGACAACACAGGAATACCCACGTGACATCTGGGAATGCCTGATGACATGGACCGCTACCAGGGGTCCTGCCCCCTGTGCGACCAATCAGGACGTACGGCGGCTATTTTGGTCTCCTATTATTTTTCTTCACATACTACACTGCGGCCCCCTGAGGAAGACAACGAAACGTGCGCGTTAGGGCACGTTTTCACAGCACATCGTACACACTATGGGTGAGTCTAACATTGCCCTTTGTATGTTTGCAATATAATTCAGAATTTTTTCCAGTGTCTCTTTACTGTTAAAAAGGGGAGAAGTTGACTCAATCTTTGTAGGTCTCTGGCATCACTATGTTCCATACTGTCACTTGAGTGACATTACACTATGATATAGGTTGTGATGGCAAAGCGTGCATTGATATCTGAGGCCTTGTCAAGCTGGAGAAAGGCCAAAGTAAATGTGCGCAATGGGCAAAGGAGAAAAAAAGAGGCACGGAGGACTGGATGACAGGATGTGAGGATGGTGGGACAGGTGAGAGGTTGAGCTGTGAGTACACACAAAAAAAAATCCAGAGGGAAAAAAAGGCAAGTTGGACATAATTTCACAAAAAAACCCAACAAAATGGACCAGATCTGTCAGTTCAGTAAGAGCCCCTCTCCTAGCTTACAGGAGGAGTGGTGCGGTCCTGCCGAAGAAGTCGAGACAAACTGTTATCTGCTGAGGTGTCCACTGTGGCATCCAACTAGGTTGGAGACCCACTCAGAAGTGTTTCGCTCACCTCCTCTCCCTCTGGGGCTACACTTCTAAGTGAAACCATAGCTGCATCAGGTGTTCTTGAGATAACTCCCTTAGTGTATGTGCATGTTGAGTATTTGCAGATTTTTATGCACCAAAATGTTGTCAGGAAAATAAGGCCTCTTTCACACATCCATGCATTTATCGCATGTGTGTCATGGTCCATGGGGCAGGTCAGTATGTTTGTCCATGTGTCCGTGCATGTGTGTTCCATGTGGTGTTCGTGTGACATCCGGATATACTTATATACTTACCTGTCTCCGTCGCTGCTGTCTGCGGTGCTGCTGTTTCTTCCGAGTCTAGTGCAGTGAATAGTCATGACGCATGATGAGCGGGACCCAGAAGCAGCAACAGCGCCGGATATAGGTAAGTATAAAAATTATTATTTTTTAATTGGCATGTGTGTCCTCCGGTACATGTCATACCACAGTTATTGTGCCATAGCCATTTATCAAGGCTTTATGCTCATTTCTATTATCCACAATCAATAACTTGCTTAAAGGGGTTGTCCACTTTTGGGGTCCTTTTTTTACCTAAATACATGCATTTGCAGCTAAAAAGTATTTTTTTAATTGGGTTTCATGAAAAAAATTGCACTATTTGCCTTCTATAGTCATTTCTGGCTGCAGAATGAGTTAACTGAGAATCTGTCAGTGAGCTCATTCAGATTGAATGATGGGCCAGTTTGTATTTTTCAATTGTTCTATGACCATAGACCACATTAAAGTAAAATGTTCAGTGAAAGAAAGCCAAATATGCTACATTTGTAATGAAACCCAATTGCAAAAATTATTTTTAGCCCCAAATACATATAATAATAATAATAATAATAGTAAATCTTCATTTCTACACTGCTGACATATTCCGAAGTGCTTTTTTATATATACATATATTTTTAATTTTTTTATTTAGCCCCAGATACATATATATATATATATATATATATATATATATATATATATATATATATATATATATATATTCCGCAGTGCTATATATATACAGTTAGGTCCAGAAATCTTTGGACAGTGACACAATTTTGGCGAGTTGGGCTCTGCATGCCACCACATTGGATTTGAAATGAAACCTCTACAACAGAATTCAAGTGCAGATTGTAACGTTTAATTTGAAGGTTTGAACAAAAATATCTGATAGAAATTGTAGGAATTGTCACATTTCTTTACAAACACTCCACATTTTAGGAGGTCAAAAGTAATTGGACAAATAAACCAAACCCAAACAAAATATTTTTATTTTCAATATTTTGTTGCGAATCCTTTGGAGGCAATCACTGCCTTAAGTCTGGAACCCATGGACATCACCAAACGCTGGGTTTCCCCCTTCTTATTGCTTTGCCAGGCCTTTACAGCCGCAGCCTTCAGGTCTTGCTTGTTTGTGGGTCTTTCCATCTTAAGTCTGGATTTGAGCAAGTGAAATGCATGCTCAATTGGGTTAAGATCTGGTGATTGACTTGGCCATTGCAGAATGTTCCACTTTTTTGCACTCATGAACTCCTGGGTAGCTTTGGCTGTATGCTTGGGGTCATTGTCCATCTGTACTATGAAGCGCCGTCCGATCAACTTTGCGGCATTTGGCTGAATCTGGGCTGAAAGTATATCCCGGTACACTTCAGAATTCATCCGGCTACTCTTGTCTGCTGTTATGTCATTAATAAACACAAGTGACCCAGTGCCATTGAAAGCCATGCATGCCCATGCCATCACGTTGCCTCCACCATGTTTTACAGAGGATGTGGTGTGCCTTGGATCATGTGATGATTGGTTTGCATCTAGATGTGAACCCTTTGTATTTACTTTCATGGAGTCTTCTCTTTACTGTTGACTTAGAGACAGATACACCTACTTCACTGAGAGTGTTCTGGACTTCAGTTGATGTTGTGAACGGGTTCTTCTTGACCAAAGAAAGTATGCGGCGATCATCCACCACTGTTGTCATCCGTTGACGCCCAGGCCTTTTTGAGTTCCCAAGCTCACCAGTCAATTCCTTTTTTCTCAGAATGTACCCGACTGTTGATTTTGCTACTCCAAGCATGTCTGCTATCTCTCTGATGGATTTTTTCTTTTTTTTCAGCCTCAGGATGTTCTGCTTCACCTCAATTGAGAGTTCCTTAGACCGCATGTTGTCTGGTCACAGCAACAGCTTCCAAATGCAAAACCACACACCTGTAATCAACCCCAGACCTTTTAACTACTTCATTGATTACAGGTTAACGAGGGAGACGCCTTCAGAGTTAATTGCAGCCCTTAGAGTCCCTTCTCCAATTACTTTTGGTCCCTTGAAAAAGAGGAGGCTATGCATTACAGAGCTATGATTCCTAAACCCTTTCTCCGATTTGGATGTGAAAACTCTCATATTGCAGCTGGGAGTGTGCACTTTCAGCCCACATTATATATATAATTGTATTTCTGAACATGTTTTTGTAAACAGCTAAAATAACAAAATTTCTGTCACTGTCCAAATATTTCTGGACCTAACTGTATATATATATATATATATATATATATATATATATATATATGTATCTGGGGCTAAATAAAAAATAGAAGATAAAAAAAATATATATATTTATACATATATATATATATATATATATATATATATATATATATCTATATATATATATAATTGCCTTATTCTGTCTGTCTGTCTGTCTGTCTTGCTCCAAAATTGTGTCCTTACAGTGACAACCGTCGGATTGGCCGCTGGGCTCGGCCTGGCCCCCCCCCCCCCACGGATTGGCCACTGGGCCTGGCCCCGCCCCCCGCATGGATTAACCGTTTGGCCAGGCCCGCCCCCCGCACGCGATGCCCTCTAGGCCACGCCCCCGCACGCAATGCCCGCTAGGCCACGCCCCTGCACGCAATGGACGTTAGGCCACGCCCCCCGCACGCGATGGACGCTAGGCCACACCCCCCGCATGCGATGCTCACTAGGCCAAGCCCCCGCACGCGATGCCCATTTGGCCACGCCCCGCACACGATGCCCATTTGGCCACGCCCCCCCGCACGCGATGCCCATTCGGCCACGCCCCCGCACACGATGCCCATTCGGCCACGCCCCCCGCACACGATGCCCATTTGGCCACGCCCTCCGCACACGATGCCTATTCGGCCACGCCCCCCGCACACGTTGGGCACCTGTACACCACCCCCCAGGACTACTCCTCCCATTATACTCCTCTTTCCCCAGGACTACTCCTCCCATTGTACTCCTCTTTCCCCAGGACTACTCCTCCCATTATACTCCTCTTTCCCCGGGAATACTCCTCCCATTATACTCCTATTATACTCCTCTCTGAGGGGTTCGCAGCATGGGGGATGGAGCACGATGGGGAGTGCAGCATGGGGATGGAGCATGATGGGGGGTGGCCAGAATGGGGGGTGGACCACGATGGGGGGTGCCCAGAATGGGGGGATGAAACGCGATGGGGGGTGTGTAGCATGGGGGATGAAGCACGATGGGGGGTGCAGCATGGGGGATGGAGCACGATGGGGAGTGCAGCATGGGGGATGGAGCACGATGGTGAGTGCAGCATGGGGATGGAGCATGATGGGGGGTGCAGCATGGGGGGTGGACCACGATGAGGGGTGCCCAGAATGGGGGGTGGACCACGATGGGGGGTGCCCAGAATGGGGGGATGAAACGCGATGGGGGGTGTGTATCATGGGGGATGGAGCACGATAGGGGGTGCGCAGCATGGGGGATGGAGCACGATGGGGAGTGCAGCATGGGGGATGGAGCACGATGGTGAGTGCAGCATGGGGATGGAGCATGATGGGGGGTGCAGCATGGGGGGTGGACCACGATGAGGGGTGCCCAGAATGGGGGGTGGA
Source organism: Anomaloglossus baeobatrachus (assembly GCF_048569485.1). Lineage (NCBI taxonomy): Eukaryota > Metazoa > Chordata > Amphibia > Anura > Aromobatidae > Anomaloglossus > Anomaloglossus baeobatrachus. The sequence continues at coordinate 38,930,348 of NC_134363.1, forward strand.
CCACGATGGGGGGTGCCCAGAATGGGGGGATGAAACGCGATGGGGGGTGTGTATCATGGGGGATGGAGCACGATGGGGGGTGCAGCATGGGGGATGGAGCACGATGGGGGGTGCAGCATGGGGGATGGAGCACGATAGGGGGTGCGCAGCATGGGGGATGGAGCACGATGGGGAGTGCAGCATGGGGGATGGAGCACGATGGGGAGTGCAGCATGGGGGATGGAGCATGATGGGGGGTCCCAGAATGGGGGGATGAAACACGATGGGGGGTGCACAGCATGGGGGATAGAGCACGATGGGGGGTGCGCAGCATGGGGGATGGAGCACGATGGGGGGTGCACACCTCCCCCCAAAACACACACACACCGCCACACACACACTGCACAACACACCACACACACACTGGGAACCACAAACACTGCCCTACACAGACACACACACACACAGACAACGCCGCACACACACAACACCCAACACACAAACACCGCGGCACACACAAATATACGCACATACCGCGCAACACACGCAATGCACAAAACATACCTCCCCCAAAACACACACACACACACACACTCCACACCCACACAAACTGCGCAACACACACAGCACCACACACACAGAACGCGGCAGACACACAGCGCTACACAAACAACGCAACACACAACGCAACACACAAACAACAGCGCTCTCACCCCCGCCACACCCAGACAACACCCAGAACATGTACAGCGCCTACACAAACACTTGGTAACCACACACAACAACATCTATATATATATATATATATAAAACAAAAATTATACATGAACTACACAATACATAAATTCTAGAATACCCGATGCGTAGAATCGGGCCACCTTCTAGTATATATATATAAATAAAAAAAGTCCAAAATAAAATGGTGCAAAATATGCAATGAAACCCAATTGCCAAATTTATTTTAGCCCTAACTCCGGGTTTTTTTTTTTTACTTTGAGGCTCTTCCAAGCCTAAATATAGTCATTATGATTCAATAAGACAAATACAAGTGCAAACAGTTTTCATGGTTAAAGATACGGGTCCCAGTGATTGCTCCCTGTGTGGGGTTTTGAGTCAATATGGGAACTCACAGGTGTCTGGAGATGAGCCATGTGAAGTTACAAGATGTTCAGTCCTATCGGTCCTATAAAGGACTCTTCCCGCTGACCATAGACCTCGAGACTTTCCAACATATCAAGGCAGAACTAAGATCAGCTCAATATGCGTTATCTCTGGGTGTGGATATTCCTGGGGGCTGCAGGTAACAACTATAGATATCTGAATGTCTTCCTTAAAGCCTACCTGACATTTTAGATTTAGCTGTCCTGTGTGTACATGAGGAAAAACACCATTTCTGGCTATTATATGACTTGTAGTTCCATCGGTTTTCCTCTCTGTAGGCTCCATCTCTCATTTTCAGTTGTCTCTGAGCTAGTAGGTTGAGACCAGCTGCTCTGATGTCTCCCATATACAGCACACAGAGACATGAGGGATTCCTGATCTCCTGTCTGTATGTAGGATATGTTTAGAAATAGCAACAGTTGGCTGGAGGACATTATACATCAGTATTAAGCAGTATAGCTGTGAATGCAGAAGGCAGCAGCATGGAGGACATTATACAGCAGCACTGAAAAGTGTAGCTGTAAATGCAGAAAACAGCAGCATGGAGGATATTATAGAGCAGTACTGAGCAGTGTATCTGTGAATGCAGAAAACAGCAGCATGGAGGGCATTATACAGCAGTACTGAGCAGTGTAACTGGGATTATAGAAGGCAGCAGCATGGAGGACATTATACAGCAGCACTGAACAATGTAGCTGTAAATGCAGAAAACAGCAGCATAGAGGACATTATACAGCAGTACTGAGCAGTGTAACTGTGAATACAGAAAGAAGCAGCATGGAGGACATTATACAGCAGTACTGAGCAGTGTAACTGTGAATGCAGAAAGCAGCAGCATGGAGGACATTATACAGCAGTACTGAGCAGTGTAGATGTGAATGCAGAAAGCAGCAGCATGGAGGACATTATACAGCAGTACTGAGCAGTGTAACTGTGAATGCAGAAAGCAGCAGCATGGAGGACATTATACAGCAGTACTGAGCAGTGTAACTGTGAATGCAGGAAACAGCAGCATGGAGGACATTATACAGCAGTACTGAGCAGTGTAGCTGTGAATGCAGAAAGCAGCAGCATGGAGGACATTATACAGCAGTACTGAGCAGTGTAGATGTGAATGCAGAAAGCAGCAGCATGGAGGACATTATACAGCAGTACTGAGCAGTGTAACTGTGAATGCAGGAAACAGCAGCATGGAGGACATTATACAGCAGTACTGAGCAGTGTAACTGTGAATGCAGAAAGCAGCAGCATGGAGGACATTATACAGCAGTACTGAGCAGTGTAGATGTGAATGCAGAAAGCAGCAGCATGGAGGACATTATACAGCAGTACTGAGCAGTGTAACTGTGAATGCAGAAAGCAGCAGCATGGAGGACATTATACAGCAGTACTGAGCAGTGTAACTGTGAATGCAGGAAACAGCAGCATGGAGGACATTATACAGCAGTACTGAGCAGTGTAGCTGTGAATACATAAAGCAGCAGCATGGAGGACATTATACAGCAGTACTGAGCAGTTAAGCTGTGAATGCAAGCAGCAGCATGGAGGATTTTAGCTGGTTTTCAAAGTGAATGATGGGGTCTTAGACCTGATGAGAAGTGTGTACTTACTATTAGGCTATGTGTCCACGGTAGAATGTACCTGCGGACTTTTCTGCCTGAAAATCCGCAACTTTCGCGGCAAATCCGCACTCGCGGATTTGCCGCGGATTTGCCGCGGATTTACCGCGGATTTGCCGCGGATTTTGATGCGGATTTTTTATTTTTTTTTTCCCATTCTATACCCAAAATCCGCACCAAATCTGCAACAAACAATTGACATGCTGCAGATTTTTCCGGATCAAAATCCGCGGCAAATCCGCAGCGGAAAAATCCGCAGCATGGACACAGCATTTCCAAAATGCCATTGAAATAGCTTGGAAGTGCCGCTGCTGCAGATTTTCGGGAAATCCGCAGCAAATCCACGGCAAATCCGCGGCAAAATCCGCGGTAAATCCGCAGCGTGGGCACATAGCCTTAAGATCCAGGTCAAAATAACCTGTATACATTTAAGCTATAATATGTCCATGTTTAAGAGCCCTATGTATAACCTTACCATAAAACTTTTTTTTTTTTCTTTAAGCGGCTGCTCCTCTGGACGATGACGATAAGATCATTAATGGTTATGAGTGTCCTCGCAATTCCCAGCCGTGGCAAGTATATTTCACCTACAATGGAAACCGCTGGTGTGGAGGGTCCCTAATCACCGCACGATGGATCATATCAGCAGCTCATTGCTACAAGCAGTAAGTTCTGTTCTGGATATAAAGACTAAATAGTTAAAACACCTAGGATAAAAAAAAATGCCTAAGTTCTTTTCCATTCCTTAATTCTCAAAGGGGTTGTCAAGGCTTGGGGCACTCAATGTCCCCCATCCTGGTATATATGTCCCCCATCCAGGTGTACCTGTCCTGCATCCTGGTATATACGTCCCCTATCCTGATATATATGTGGCCCACTCTGGTAAATATGTGGCCTTTCCTGGTATATATGTCCCCATCCAGGTGTATATGTTCCCCTTCCTGGTATATACAGTAAGTTCCCCATCTTGGTATAAATATCCCCCATAGTGGGCCCATCCTGGTTTATATCACCTATCCTGGTATATATGTCCCCCATCCTGGAATATACAGTATGTGGCCCAACCTGGTAAATATGAGGTCCATCCAGGTATATATGTTCGCCATCCTGGTATATATGTCCCCATAGTGGGCCTATCCTGGTATATACAGTATGTCACCCATACTGATATATATGATCCACATCCTGGTATATATGTCACCCATACTGATATATATGATCCACATCCTGGTATATATGTCACCCATACTGATTTATATGATCCACATCCTGGTATATATGTCACCCATACTGATTTATATGATCCACATCCTGGTATATATGTCCCCCATAGTGGGCCTATCCTGGTATATACAGTACTAGCTGTACTACCCGGCTTCGCCCGGGTTGATAACTGCTGTTAACAAAATAGAATGTATTAACAAAAATGTATTCTGCACACAAACACCACAAAACAAATAGATAGAAATGTAATTATTAAATTGTTGCCTATATTAACCAATCAGAGCTTAGATTAATTAACTGTAGCAAAATAGAAGCTAAGCTGTGATTGGTTGCTATTGGCAGCCTGATAAATCTCCAGGCAACAGAAAGCCCTCCCCCTGACAGTATATATTAGCTCACACATACACATATAGACAGGTCATGTGACTGACAGCTGCCGTATTTCCTATGTGGTACATTTGTTGTTCTTGTAGTTTGGCTGCTTATTAATCACATTTTTATTTGTGAAGGATAATACCAGACTTGTGTGTGTTTAGGGCGATTATGTGGTGAGGTTGGTGAATGTGTGGTGAGATGTGTGCTGAGGGTGGTATATGTGTTCAAGCACGTGGTAGTGTGTGGCGCATTTTGTGTGTGTGTTCATATCCCCGAGTGTGGTGAGTATCCCATGTCGGGGCCCCACCTTAACAACTGTACGGTATATACTCTTTGGCGCCATCGCTCTTGTGACGCCCTGGGCAAGTCAGGGGTCACAGGTAATTACATCACCACACCCTACACCCCGGTTAGGTACATCTAAGCTATACCCAAAAATCCTTGTTGCCTTCCTCCAGGGGCTGATGTCCACACCAGGGGGTGGGCCAGGCGGTTGGTCCCGCCCACCGAAGAGTTCACAGTCCTGGAGGCGGGAAAAGTGAGCAGATTAGTTTGTGAGGTGAAAGCGAGAGGAAGGAAAGTATGGTACAGGAGCAACAACCTGACTGCGTCCGGGTGTGTGCCCCGGGCGAGACAGCAAGGTTAGCAGACGGCGGTGACCGTCTGCAGGAGTGGCCCATCGGAGTTTCCTTAAGGACCGTGGACGGGCGGTGGCCCGGCGGTACCGGACCGGTACACAAGGAGAAGCCAGCACCATTGGCAGGGGCTTTTCGGACCCCGGCAAGGCTTGGAGTCGCCGTGAATTTGCCAAATCCGTCAGTGAAGGGGACCTCCTGGGTTTCCAAACAACTAAGTCCCGATTGAAGGCAACCGTCCAACCGTGTGAGAGGGACACCGCCACCGCCAAGGCATCAGTTCCTCAGGGCCAGCGCCTGCGGGCAAAGAGGGGCTCCTCTGGCCCATATCCATGCCGGGGAGCGGGTTACCGGTGGGAACCCATTGGAACCAACAGCAGTACCTAGGTGCAGGGAGAGGACAGTCACCGTTAACCTACCGGGGAAAAGCATCAGCAGCCGTCCGTGGGACCCGTCTTTCCAGCCGAGTGTTTTACCGTGAACTGTGTCATCGTCTCAGGCTGAGTGAGTACACCCGTGCCGTGCGGCACAGCGCTGCCCCCGCGTCCCTGCACCTCGCCAGGCCCCGCAACCCACCTGCTACCGTCAATCCCTACCCCATCACCGGGCCCCGGGACAACCAACCCACCTACCCACGGAGGGGAGAACTAACAACTCGGCTGCTCACTGTTACAACTCCCGGGATCCCTGTCCAGAGCAGCGGTGGTGTCAACCCTATCACCACAACCGTGGGTGGTGTCACGGACAATAACCAAATCCCCCCACCAACAATCAACCCCTTTCACTCACGGGCGAGGAGCACCGCTCGAGGCCCCGGGATCTGGCCCACCGCTCGAGCCACCACAGAGCAGCGGCCAGACCCGAGCAGTGGGAGAGCGCGGCATCCCCTCCTCCGCCCGCGACACTCTCATTCCTTAAGTCCCCCTTGTTCACATCTGGCAGCTGTCAATTTGCCCCCAACACTTTTTGTTTCACTTTTTCCCCATTATGTAGATAGGGGCAAAATTAATTGGTAAATTGGAACGCGCGGGGTTAAAATTTCGCTTCACAACATAGCACCCAGCGCTGCCCGGGATAGTAACTGTCTCTCTCTTTCTCTCCCATTCTCTGTCTGTCTCTCCATCTATATATATCTCTGTCTCTCTCTCTCTTTGTCTGTCTGTCTGTCTCTTTCCCTATCTTTCTCTATCTCTTTCCCTGTCTGTCTATCTATCTCTTTCCCTGTCTTTCTCTTTCCCTCTCTTTCCCTCTGTCTCTTTTCCTGTCTGTCTCTTTCCCTCTCTTTCCCTGTCTGTCTCTTTCCCTGTCTGTCTCTTTCCCTGTGTCTGTCTTTTTGTCTGTCTCTTTACCTGTCTTTGTCTGTCTCTTTCCCTCTCTTTCCCTGTCTGTTTCCCTGTGTCTGTCTCTGTCTTTGTCTGTCTCTTTACCTGTCTGTGTCTGTCTCTTAACCTGTCTCTCTCTTTCCCTCTCTTTCCCTGTCTGTCTCTTTCCCTGTCAGTCTGTCTCTTTGTCTGTATAAGCAAGGATGATTGACCTTAGGGAGATCAACATCCAGCACCACGGAGACACCATCACGTGTTTCTCAACGCAGTGATTCTAGAACAAGGCCCCCTAGGAAAATGTGCAAAACAGAAAAAAATGTTCCTTCCCGGTGAAAGACCTGGCTAGTTTCCTGCCAGCGTTGAGACATGTGATGGTGTTTCCGCGGCAGTCCTGTTTTATCTCTTTGTCTGTGTCTGTCTTTTTGTGTCTGTCTCTTACCCTGTCTATGTCTGTTTCTTTCCCTCTCTGTGTCTGCCTCTTTCCCTGTCTGTGTCTGTCTCTTTCCCTGGCTGCATTGTGACACGCCAACATTCCATATAAGGGCGTGGCTGCGCATTCTTCTGAAGTTCTGGTTGCACTGTGGCTCCCAGCTCCATTTGCTTTAATGGAGACAGGTTTTTTGGTGAATACCTGTAAAGAGCGGGGTTAAAATTTCCCCTCAAAACATAGCCTATGACACTCTCGGGGTCCAGAAGTATGAGTGTGCAAAATTTTGTGGTTGCAGCTGCGACGGTGCGGATGCCAATCCCGGACATACACACACACACATACACACATACACACACACACACACATACACACACATTCAGCTTTATATATTAGATGTCACCCATACTGATATATATGATCCACATCCTGGTATATATGTCACCCATACTGATATATATGATCCACATCCTGGTATATATATGTCCCCCATAGTGGGCCTATCCTGGTATATACAGTATGTCACCCATACTGATATATATGATCCACATCCTGGTATATATGCCTCCTGTTATGCCACTGTTTTTTAACGTACACACAACATAAACTATTTTACCCACCTCCCCTCTGCTCCCTCTGTGTGCGGTGTCCTCTTTTGGTGCCAGCAACTGACTTTGGCATGTAAGAAATGAGCAGCACATGAAGATACTGCCATGCGCCCACAGTTGCACGGTGATCCAAAATGAATATTCACTGTTCCCGACACACATAATACTACCCACCTCTTGGCGTTGGCATCATTGTTAGTAAAAATCTTCACAGTCATTTACTAACATTGATGCCGGCGCCGAGAGGTGGGCATGATTATGGGCATCGGGAACAGTGAATATTCATTTTCTTTAACAGCAGACATACATGTCCACTACAGCAGATGGTATTCTACAGCAGTGACCCTGGTCCTACCTTCTCTGACCTACTCCACTAAACCTGCGGCCCCCCCAAAAGTGAGCAAGGTACAGTTAGGTCCAGAAATATTTGGACAGTGACACAATTTTGGCGAGTTGGGCTCTGCATGCCACCACATTGGATTTGAAATGAAACCTCTACAACAGAATTCAAGTGCAGATTGTAACGTTTAATTTGAAGGTTTGAACAAAAATATCTGATAGAAATTGTAGGAATTGTACACATTTCTTTACAAACACTCCACATTTTAGGAGGTCAAAAGTAATTGGACAAATAAACCAAACCCAAACAAAATATTTTTATTTTCAATATTTTGTTGCGAATCCTTTGGAGGCAATCACTGCCTTAAGTCTGGAACCCATGGACATCACCAAACGCTGGGTTTCCTCCTTCTTAATGCTTTGCCAGGCCTTTACAGCCGCAGCCTTCAGGTCTTGCTTGTTTGTGGGTCTTTCCGTCTTAAGTCTGGATTTGAGCAAGTGAAATGCATGCTCAATTGGGTTAAGATCTGGTGATTGACTTGGCCATTGCAGAATGTTCCACTTTTTAGCACTCATGAACTCCTGGGTAGCTTTGGCTGTATGCTTGGGGTCATTGTCCATCTGTACTATGAAGCGCCGTCCGATCAACTTTGCGGCATTTGGCTGAATCTGGGCTGAAAGTATATCCCGGTACACTTCAGAATTCATCCGGCTACTCTTGTCTGCTGTTATGTCATCAATAAACACAAGTGACCCAGTGCCATTGAAAGCCATGCATGCCCATGCCATCACGTTGCCTCCACCATGTTTTACAGAGGATGTGGTGTGCCTTGGACCATGTGCCGTTCCCTTTCTTCTCCAAACTTTTTTCTTCCCATCATTCTGGTACAGGTTGATCTTTGTCTCATCTGTCCATAGAATACTTTTCCAGAACTGAGCTGGCTTCATGAGGTGTTTTTCAGCAAATGTAACTCTGGCCTGTCTATTTTTGGAATTGATGAATGGTTTGCATCTAGATGTGAACCCTTTGTATTTACTTTCATGGAGTCTTTTCTTTACTGTTGACTTAGAGACAGATACACCTACTTCACTGAGAGTGTTTTCGACTTCAGTTGATGTTGTGAACGGGTTCTTCTTCACCAAAGAACGTATGCGGCGATCATCCACCACTGTTGTCATCCATGGACGCCCAGGCCTTTTTGAGTTTCCAAGCTCACCAGTCAATTCCTTTTTTCTCAGAATGTACCCGACTGTTGATTTTGCTACTCCAAGCATGTCTGCTATCTCTCTGATGGATTTTTTCTTTTTTTTCAGCCTCAGGATGTTCTGCTTCACCTCAATTGAGAGTTCCTTAGACCGCATGTTGTCTGGTCACAGCAACAGCTTCCAAATGCAAAACCACACACCTGTAATCAACCCCAGACCTTTTAACTACTTCATTGATTACAGGTTAACGAGGGAGACGCCTTCAGAGTTAATTGCAGCCCTTAGAGTCCCTTGTCCAATTACTTTTGGTCCCTTGAAAAAGAGGAGGCTATGCATTACACAGCTATGATTCCTAAACCCTTTCTCCGATTTGGATGTGAAAACTCTCATATTGCAGCTGGGAGTATGCACTTTCAGCCCATATTATATATATAATTGTATTTCTGAACATGTTTTTGTAAACAGCTAAAATAACAAAACTTGTGTCACTGTCCAAATATTTCTGGACCTAACTGTACATCCAGACTATAAGACACACTTTCCTCCAAATTTTTGGGGATAAAAATGCATCTTATAGTCCATGGTAATGTACCACAATGGCTCGGGGCATGCTGGCAGCGCCTGACGTCACTGATATCAGATGTGGCCACCCGCCTCTGCTACGGCCATGCAGTGTAGGTGGTTTAATAAAGCAAAGTAATACAATAACCCTGAGCCCCAGCTTGCCATGCAGTCTTCCAGGCCATTTATACAGTGGCAGTGCAGCATGTCTCACACAGTCTAGACCCCATACACCAGTAATGGCAGTAATGCCCTGATGGCAGCATGCACATGACTGCAATTATGCGATTTGCATACATGTGGTCACATGCCAACTAGACATTCATGGCCTTTCCCAGTACATGTGAATTTAGTGAGACATGACAAGTCTAGTTGGAATGTGGTCTGAAGTATGCAAATCGCATACTTGTGATCACAACTGCCCATTCCCAGAATCCTGACAGCATGCACATTACACACTGTGAGGATTCATAATTCTGCAGACTTGCACCCCAAGCCTGGCCTGGTCAACACCTTTAACGATGTAGTCACTTTTTACATTTTTTCTGTAGACCCAAGACCTTAATTGCTCATCTTGGAGAACATGATACAACTAAAGAAGAGGGCGGAGAGCAGCACATCCAGGTGGAGAAAGCTTATCAGTACTTCTACTACAACGAGTATTACATAGACCATGATTTTATGATGGTCAAACTAGCTGAACCGGCACAACTTAACCGACATGTCCAGCCTATCCCCATTGCCAGCAGCTGTCCCACTGAGGGAAGTTGGTGCTTGGTGTCCGGCTGGGGAAATCTGAAGACATCCGGTGGTGAGTTTTCTATTACATCTATCTCTTATTGGGATTGTATCTCATTGTTGAGTATTAAGTTACCTTTTTTTTACACAAAATGGCCACATAATTACAATCTGGAAAACCTACCTTGGTGTTTAAAGGGAATCTGTCAGCAGGTTTTTCCTATGTAATCAAAGAGCAGTGTGATGAACCTGATTACAGCATTACTGTGTTTTGTTGTTTCAATATAATCAGTGTTTTATCAGCAGGAGATTATCACTGCAGGACTAGTTGTCTTATGCCACCTAGTCAAACATCACCTCCACCGCCAATTAGCATCTTTCTGTCAATATACAGAGTGCACAGAAAGCTGGTGTCGTGTGGTGTTCAGCGTTGCACTCGCTGGGTGTCATGGCGGCGTTGGACTCTGCATAGTCCGACAAACAGCCTTTAGTTGTACAGCCTGTCATGGGCGTCGGCTGGTTCTGGCTTCACTGCTCTTCAGTATAGCTTGAGTTAATTCCTGATGGCTTGTGATCATCTGCTGGGAGCTTAGGCTGCTGATTACCATCCTCCCCCCTTATAAGCTTCTGGATACTGGGGTTGAGTACCGGATATAGCTTTTTGCTTCCTGGTTCCTGTGGTTATCCAGTTGTATGGTGCTGGTATAGCTTTTTACTTTCTTGTTCCTGTGGTTATCCAGTTGTATGGCGCCGGATATAGCTTTTTGCTTCCTGGTTCCTGTGGTTATCCAGTTGTATGATGCTGGTATAGCTTTTTACTTCCTGGTTCCTGTGGTTATCCAGTTGTATGGTGCCAGTATAGCTTTTTACTTCCTGGTTCCTGTGGTTATCCAGTTGCATGGCGCCGGATATAGCTTTTTGCTTCCTGGTTCCTGTGGTTATCCAGTTGTATGGTGCTGGTATAGCTTTTTACTTCCTGGTTCCTGTGGTTATCCAGTTGTATGGCGCCGGATATAGTTTTTGCTTCCTGGTTCCTGTGGTTATCCAGTTGTATGGTGCCAGTATAGCTTTTTACTTCCTGGTTCCTGTGGTTATCCAGTTGCATGGCGCCGGATATAGCTTTTTGCTTCCTGGTTCCTGTGGTTATCCAGTTGTATGGTGCTGGTATAGCTTTTTACTTCCTGGTTCCTGTGGTTATCCAGTTGTATGGTGATGGATATAGCTTTTTGCTTCCTGGTTCCTGTGGTTATCCAGTTGTATGGTGACAGATATAGCTTTTTGCTTCCTGGTTCCTGTGGTTATCCAGTTATATGGTGATCTACAAGTTGTGGTTGTGCATGGTGTGTGAGTTCTCCAGTTGTGTAGTTATTTCCTACCCTTTTGTGTTACTCCCCAGTTCACATACTGTCCGTCCTTTGTGTTTAAGTGCTGTGTGCACAAGTTTTCGTTTACCCTTGTCCATGCCTTTTTGTGGGGTTTTCATTATTTGGTTTCCAGACCGCTCCCAGAGTATGTGGGAGTAGTATCAGGGCATGGACCGGAGACAGGACCATGCTGGGGGCTCAAACCTGGCCACCAACAAGTCTACCTTTGAGATAAGGGACAGTCTTAGGGTCAGCCTAGGAGCCCTGTTCCATCTGTACGAACCCCGTGTTAGCTGGGGTGTGGACAATAAGTTGATAACTGACCACTGCTAAATCTGCATCACAGAAAATTCTAATTCTATCACAGCTAATGCGTCCAGTAAACTAAGTGAGACATCATCGGGGCATTGGAGTGCAATGTTTAATATTTATCTGAAATCAAAATTGTACAACCCACTTTGAACGTTTAGTTTAATTTAATAACTTTTTGCTGCGCTCTAGCACAATTGTATTCACTTTAATAATCAAGGGCTTCATTAGCTGTATCAGATGAGCTAGAGACTAAACAAATCAAATACCTGAACTGGCTAGGGATTCTATTGACTGCAATGTTTGATGGAACTGGAAACCTGCAGGTGTGGACAACAAGGTGGATTCAATGACTCTAGTATTGTCACATCCAGAAAAGAATATCTATAAAGATATAAAAGGAATTAATCCAATCAGTAAACACTGAAAACAAAAAAAAAATTAAAGCAAAAATTACATTATTTTTTTAGTTGCTTCAATGCCACAAAAAATGCTGTTACAAGCGATCAAAACACAATATCTGTCTCAGAATGGTATCAATGAAAAGATTGTCTCGTGCCACAAAAATCAAGCAGTCACACGACTCCATTGACTTAAAAAAATGAAAAAGTTACGGGTCTCAGAAAATGGAGCCAACCCCTCCCTCCACCCCCAAAAAAAAATATTTACAAAATTTAGTTTTTTTCATCACTAAAGTCATAAACAAAATTGGACATGTTTGTCACAGTCATGATGAGATTTGATCATTTTTATCATATTGTGTAAATCGTAAAAACAAGTTCCCTAAAAAAATGTGTTTTTTTTTTCACAATTTCACCGGTTTGAATTTTGTTTTTCTTTTTTCTAGTATATTATATTATAAAATGATTGGTGCCATTCTAAAGTACAACGTGTCAAAAAACAAGCGCTTCTTTGTTTATCTGGTCAGAAAAATAAAAAAGTTACTGCTCTGCAAAAAAATCGAAAACGCAAAAACGGAAATTGGCGTCATTGTGAAGGGTTTAACACTAGAACTACTGAGGTAGTCATTTTGACTACTTTGCATCATGTACTTCTATATAGGTGTCACGAGTCCAGTAGTTCTAGTGTTAAAGAATGAAAAAGTAACATGCAAACAAAAAATATTAGTAAATTAGAGGTCATTGCCTGTGAAAAATTGTCTAGGGTCCCTCAGGAATGCATTCAAAAGCCTCATATTCTCAGCAGGTCATAACAGCTAGAAGAGCACTACTAAGTACTAAAGGGCACTACTAAGTACTAAAGGACAGTACTAAGTACTAAAGACATTTTACATGAATAGTGAATAATTCTGACACTACAGTAGTCAGTAAAACCATCTAACAAACAACCAAAATATTTACAAGAAGTAAATATAGTAATATATATTTACTTGTAAATATTTTGGGCATTGGACAGGGCCGCACTGGGGGCTCAAACCTGGCCACCAACAAGTCTACCTTTGAGATAAGGGACAGCACAGTGGCCCCAGTCTTAGTGTCAGCTTAGGAGCCCCTGTTCCATCTGTACGAACCCCGTGATTCATACTAATGTATGAAGAGCAGGGTGAGAATTATCAGATAGGATTGTAAGCAGTACAGAAGGTTTTAAGATTTATTTTTGCTACTCAAACATTTCTAAGACTAATGAGTATGTACTATACAATTAATATGTTTCCCAAAGTCTGTAGGCTGAGTCAACCACAAGAAAAACACACACATGGTAATTTAACACAACTTCGGCTGACACGTCACACATTTTCAGGGTTGTCGGTTTCATTGCTCATAAAGAAACTGATTTGAAATAAGAAATTCAGACAGGAGATAAAGACTTATTTTATTCACATGTGCTTAAATAATAGTAGAAATGGGTTTGTTCGACGAGGCTGCAAGAATTAGTGGACCCATAAGCTATGGCAGATACGTAGATGATTTTCTTTTTTTTTAAGTTATAATTTTAGCCAATTACTTGTCCTTCTACGGTTGTATTGTGCTTACTTTATATGGGATCCTCATTATTGACTATTTATGACTTCGAAACCAAATTCCATGCACAAAAACTGCAAAGTTCTACAGATCTATGGTATATGGTGTAGGAAAACATTTCAATATGGCTACCAATTTACTATTTACTTTGAAAATGTGGGCACATTCCTGTGATGTGTCACTTGCTCAGCAGCTTGCTGTAGTTTCAATACAATCAGTATTTTATTAGCAGATGTCACAGGCAAGTCAGTCCCTGCTAACCTGTGTAACTACACCCCCACCACTGATTGGCAGCTTGTTGACAGAGCATACTGGAAGCTTCCAATCAGGGGTGTGGGCAGGGTTATGCACAGCTCAACATTCCAAACACTGCTACATCTACAGAAGAGAAAACAGGGATTCTATCAAAACTACACCATGCAGTCCAATAAGAGACACATCGCTGAAATCAAGATCTCAACCTCTACATTATGCGGCTCTCAGATTACATAGCAAAAACCTGCTGATAGAAGCACTTTAACTGGCCAATGATCTTTTTAAATCAGTTGTCTGGCAGGGGTGCCCAGAGTGGTGTTTAGGGTGTCCAGCTACTTTTGGCAGTAATTTGACAAGGGTTATCTGATGACGTAGTTCCTGTGAACACCGGCAGAGCGCCGCCATTCACAGGAGATCAGCCATTCTGGTATACAGAGCGATGCAGATGCTGGAGCAGGGCTCTGTACAGCATAGGCGATCGGACAGTATCAGCTTCAAAAAATTGTATGAAAATGTATAATTCTAACAATTATTTCTCATTTTTGCAGTTCAGTATCCAAATAATCTACAATGTTTGGATGTTCCTGTTCTATCGACCTCAAGCTGTAAATCTTCTTATCCCAACAAAATCACCAATAATATGTTCTGTGCCGGTTACTTGGAAGGAGGAAAGGACTCGTGTCAGGCAAGTATAAGGAGAAAGATGTACATCGTGAAATTAATTGAGATTAGTCCTATCGGAAGGGGAATTAAGGGTCGACTTCTGACAATTTCCTTCTATGCTTGATGAATATAGGGTTTATTCATGGTTTCAAGTGAAAAATGTGTTCTATGCTCTGAGCCAAATAGATGTTATTATCCTGCTGCAATCTATTCCAACAGAGTAAGAAACTGCAGCTCCACCTCCCTCCTCCCCCTCCGCCTTACCTATTTGCACTAGATGCATATTCCTCAGCCACTATCACTGTTTTGTGGTGGAGGTTGGAGGAGTTGTGAACATTTTGCAGATACATTGTATTGCGATTTATCTATTTTTTCCACATTGGTGATAAAGCATGAAGTAGTAATAATCCCAATCTCCAAATTGTAGGTCTACAAATGTTGCAAGATTACCATTTGGCCACGAAATCATGTTGTGAGTTGTAGTTTTGCACTGGTTAATAGAGGAGTAATAACTGATGGGGACGGTGACATTTCTGTAATGTAGCAGCCGCTCTCCCGGCTCATGTACAGGGCTATAATTCACCATCTGACACATTCGTCATCAAACTATAACTTGATATCAGTCATCAATTGGTTTCCACCGTGAGAATTGTCTTTTGCCATTTGTGAATGTGACATGCGAGTTTTCCCATTGCCTTACTGTAAAAGGTTCTGTGGTCACGATACTCTACTGTTTGGAGTTCATGACCCGGCAGAGTCATAATGAAAGGCCTGGTGCACGCTTTACTACAGAATGAGTAGATTCTCTACATTTTTTAGACATTTCTAGGAGTAGTAAAAGGAAGGACACAATTTTAATAAAGCAAGCAGTAATTATCCTGGTCTCCAAATGTTGCAAAATTAGCATTTGGCCACGAGGTTGGCAAGATGGCAAGAACTTGGCGAGCATTTATGTCTCAATGTGACTTCAGGATAGCGAGGGTAGGGGGCTCTTATGCTGTCCCTGATGCTAGGGCTCCCTAGGATATCCCGAACCTCAGGGTTACCTCTAATGGTGGAGATGCCTGAGTCTTGTGCTTGGCTTTTCTCCAGAGCTAATCTGTTCCCCACCCTGGGAAGGAAGGGACAGGAGTGTGATGGCAACACAGATTTAGACAGACAGGGAAAAATCAAAACTCAGACACACTGCACACTCACAAGAACAAATAATAAGAAACTAAGGAGAAAAGTGTGCTGCCCCTGTGCCAGCAGCTGGCTGCTCGGATCCGGATCCGCAGTGTGGCTCGAGGGATTCTACCAGACCTGGGGGTCGCGCGAACACTTAAAAAAAAAAGGGGACATATTTGTACGGGATTTGCCGTAAACCATCTGTGATGCCACTCACGGTGTGTGGTGAAATGTGGCACCACCGCTGCTGTTGTGGGGCACCCGGGGGCGATGGGCTGGCAGCTGGATGTTAACCCCTCCGTGGGTAGGGATGGATGCCCCGGGGCCCAGTGTCTCTATGCTGAGGGTGGTGATTGCAGGGGCCGGCGCGCCCGGTCAGACCGGGGGAGGTAAGTTTACTCACAATTAAATGAATCACACAAGTCCAATGGTAAACCAAGGTGCTGGTGGATGGCCGCCGCGGTCGGGTGTATCTGGTCCCACACCCGGGCTGGTGGTCTGTGTCACTTTCCTCTGCACTCTGTGTTTGGTGTGGTGGACTTCCCGGTGTGAAACACGGGAGTCCGCTCCCGATCCTTTTGTTGGGAGCTGTGCCCGCTGACGCTGACCCTTGGGATCTACCGGGCCCTGGCGGATGCCCTATCCCCCGTGGTGGGTTTTTGTCTGATTTTAAGACTTTGGTTGGGACAGGACCTATAATCCTGCCCTCAATTGGTTAATTAGCTTGGCCATCGGTTCCGGTCCTGGCTTCAGGGTCCAAGTACCCCCTCTATGTACGGTTCCGGGTCAGTTCTCCGGTGTCTGTACCGGCGGGCTCCAACCCTGTTCCGGTCCACCTCGGATCTCCAGCAGCCATCTTCCCGTCTCCTGACAGACATGGACCACCGTCTGCCACCTAGCCAGCACGCCGGGGCTCCAACCCCGACGCCTTTTCTTTCTGTCTCAGCATTCACTTTCTCCTCCTCAACTTCTCCACTCCACTTCACTTGAACTTCAACTCCGACTCTCAACTCTTAACTAACTCTTTTCCTGCCCCGGGTTCTCCAGACCCCTAGGTGGCCGTTCTCCATCCACCTGGTCCCGCCCACTGGTGTGCCTTTCCTACCCTGGGGGGGTGACTAGGGTTTCTGGTCGGCTGTGTGTAACCCTGTGTGGGATGGTGTTATGCGGGGGCCTATACTGTGGGACTACCTGGTTTTGCCAGGGCATCACAAAAGCAAGAGAAGTAAGGCAGCAACAAAAAGACAAGAAGGGTTAAGACCACAAACACTCACAGAAATAAAGCACAACAATCACCAGTAAGTCTGGATCAAACCACCTTTTCAGACCAGTGGGAACACTGGTTCTGTTCTCACTGTTGGGTCACCCACCCATCACAATAATTGGGTTCCCATGTCAGTACTTTGCATGGAGTGTGAGTCATTCTAAGAACTGGTAGAGGATGCGTTTGGGGGGTTTATTTCATCACCAATACTGGAGTTCAAGATGTACTTTGTGGTGCTGGCGGCACAACCTTTGCCATTCCCTCCCAAGTGAGCATTCCTTCTTTGCTAGCATGCATGATGTCTGAGCATACTATAGACAGTATGCTACCATTTCTTCCAGACTCAGGTCCCCGCTTGATGCTGTCACCCGCTCCCCCCATGTGGTCATGTTCATTAAATCCACTTGTACAGCCTGTGGAGAGGGGATCCCTAACAGCTTTCCATCACTTATTAAAAAATAATAAACACTGTTATGTCTCTTCCGAGTCTCTTACTATCCATATGACTTGCCTTTAAAGGGAGTCTATCACCACAAAATGACTGTTCAAGACAAGCAAATCCTTGGTGTGGCCAAGCAGATTAGTGCAACTTCCAACTTACCTGTTTTCCATCTTTCTGCCCCCTCTTTCTTGATTGATACTGACCTACCTGTTTTCCATCTTTCTGCCCCCTCTTTCTTGATTGATACTGACCTACCTGTTTTCCATCTTTCTGCCCCCTCTTTCTTGATTGATACTGACCTGCATGCTTTACATCTTTCTGCACCCTCTTTCTTGATTGATACTGACCTACCTGTTTTCCATCTTTCTGCCCCCTCTTTCTTGATTGACACTGACCTGCATGCTTTACATCTTTCTGCACCCTCTTTCTTAATTGACATTGATCTACCTGTTTTCCATCTTTCTGCCCCCTCTTTCTTGATTGACACTAACCTACATGTTTTACATCTTTCTGCACCCTCTTTTTTAATTGACATTGACCTACCTGTTTTCCATCTTTCTGCGCCCTCTTTCTTGATTGACATTGACCTACCTGTTTTCCATATTTCTACCCCCTCTTTCTTGATTGATACTGACCTACCTATTTTCCATCTTTCTGCAATTTATTTCTTGATTGACACTGACCTACCTGTTTTCCATCTTTCTGCCCCCTCTTTCTTTATTGACATTGACCTACCTGTTTTCCATCATTTTGCCCCCTTTCTTGATTGACACTGACCTACCTGTTTTCCATCTTATTGCCTCTTCTTTCTTGATTGTAATGGACCCACCTGTTTTCCATCTTTCTGCCCTCACTTTCTTGATTGACATTGACCTACTTCTTTTCCATGTTTCTGCCCCCTCTTTCTTGATTGACATTGACCTACCTGTTTTCCATCTTTCTGCACCCTCTTTCTTGATTGACATTGACTTACCTGTTTTCCATCTTTCTGCCCCCTCTTTCTTGATTGACATTGACCTACCATTTTTCCATCTTTCTGCCCCCTTTTTCTTGATTGACATTTGCCTACCCGTTTTCCATCTTTCTGTCCTCTATTTCTTGATTGACATTGACCTACCTGTTTTCCATCTTTCTGCACTCTTTCTTGATTGATACTGACCTAACTGTTTTCCATATTTCTGCACTTTCTTTCTTGATTCACACTGATCTACCTGTTTTCCATCTTTCTGCCCCTTCTTTCTTGATTGACATTGACCTACCTGTTTTCCATCTTTCTGCCCCTCTTTCTTGATTGACATTTTCCTACCCATGTTCCATCTTTCTGCCCTCTACTTCGTGATTGACATTACCCTACCTGTTTTCCATCTTTCTTACCCCTATTTCTTGATTGACATTGCTTTACCTGTTTTCCATCTATCCGCCCCCTCTTTTTTGATTGACATTGGCCTACCTGTTTTCCATCTTTCTGCCCCTTCTTTTTTGATTGACACTGACCTACCTGTTTTCCATCTTTCTGCACCCTCTTTTTGATTGACATTGACCTAACTGTTTTCCATCTTTCTGTTCCCTCTTTCTTGATTGACATTTTCCTACCCGTATTCCATCTTTCTGCCCTCTATTTCTTGATTGACATTACCCTACCTGATTTCCATCTTTCTGCCCCCTCTTTCTTGATTGACATTGACCTACTTCTTTTCCATCTTTCTGCCCCCTCTTTCTTGATTGACAGTCAAAGGAGGACAAGCTGGATACACAACAAGTAGGTGGGAATCTGCTGTCAACTTAGCCACCTCAAGGGTGAACCGAGTGCCTAAGCTTGGTTTGACCAGTCATTTTCTACTGATAGAATCTTTTTAAGGTGTTTACTCCACTATTAACATAAAATATATTACTACAACTTTCTCTTGCAGATTTTCAGGATTATTGAGTGACAAATCAAAGGAATCTCCCTATATAAATGTTTATGATATATCTCAGTGATGCATTAATGTATTTGCAGGGTGACTCCGGTGGACCTCTGATCTGCAACGGAGAACTATATGGCGTGGTATCCTGGGGGCAAGGTTGTGCTCAAACTGGGTATCCGGGAGTCTACACCAAAGTCTGCATCTATTTCGACTGGATCAAGAGTGTTATTGACAACTATTAATGATTGATCACATATTATATACTATGCATTTTCGAGAATGTGCGATCGCTCTCATCTGTGGTTATTGATGCTGCTGAACAAACACCGAAACCCCAACAGTCCTCAGCCACAAGTGCATTGAGCAAACAATGTTATTTGATTTCTACCACAACCCAGAAACTATTTGTGATAAAACACACCCCCCTAAAATACATAGGAACACCTGTTCTTGGGAGGAGAAGCAAAATAAAATGTACCTAATCTACATATGTGACATAACTGAATGCAATCTATTATTCTTTGATTTCGGCAATTTCTGGTCCCAGCTGTACCTTTATGGACCTTGCTTTTTGCACTGGGCACAGTCATGAGGATCCAAAAAGGGTCTTCTACAAACTGTTCCCACAAAGTTGGAAGCTACAATTGTCCACATTGTTTTGTACTAAAAGGGTTGTTCACTATTTTAACATTGATGGCGTATCCGTAAGATAAGTCATCAATGTCTGATCGACCATGGTCCAACACCCGCCACCCCCACCAATCAGGCGTTCTCGATGCTCAGTTCCGGAGCTGCCCCATTTACTGGTAGTAGCCATGGCCTGGAACTGCACATCTGCCTCCTATTGATTTGAATAGGAGGTGTATTTTCAGTACCCAACTGCTATCGAATGACATGGCAGCTCCGGAACTGAGCATTTCTGCCACCTACTTCCGCCAGAGGCACAGAGCACAGCTGTTCGGTGGAGGTGTTGAGTGTCAGACCCTGGATGATCAGAAATTGATCACCTATCCTAAGAATAGGCCATCAATGTTAAAGTAGTGGACAACCTCTTTAAGTTTGCCCTTCGCTGGAATTAAGAAGCCAAGGTCGACCCTTGATAACACTTTTATAGTATTATCCCTCCTCCACCAAACTCTATAGTGGGTACAATAAAGTTGGGCCAATAACATTCTCCTCCATTCATCAAACCCAGACTCGTCCATCATACGCAGGTAGAGCAGCGTGATCCATCACTGCACAGAATACGTTTCCTTCAAAGTCCATTGGTGGCAGCTTTACACCCCTCCATCCGATGTTCAGCATTGTGCTCAGTGATGTATGGCTCGGCATTGTGCTTGGTGATGTACAGCTCAGCATTGTATTTGGTGATGTATGGCTCGGCATTCTGCTTGGTGATGTATGGCTCAGCATTTTGCTTGGTGATGTACGGCTCAGCATTGTGCTTGGTGATGTACAGCTCAGCATTATACTTGGTGATGTACAGCTCAAGCTTATGCTTGATGATGTACAGCTCAGCATTGTGCTTGGTGATGTACGGCTCGGCATTGTGCTTGGTGATGTATGACTCTGCATTGTGCTTGGTGATGTGTGGCTCGGCATTGTGCTTGGTGATGTACGGCTCGGCATTGTGCTTGGTGATGCATGGCTCAGTATTGTGCTTGGTGATGTATGGCTCAGTATTGTGCTTGGTGATGTATGGCTTGGCATTGTGCTTGGTGATGTATGGCTTGGCATTGTGCTTGGTGACGTATGGCTCAGCATTGTGCTTGGTAATGTATGGCTCGGCTTTATGCTTGGTGATGTATGGCTTGGCATTGTGCTTGGTGATGTATGGCTCAGCATTGTGCTTGGTGATGTACGGCTCAGCATTGTGCTTGGTGATGTATGGCTCAGCATTGTGCTTGGTGATGTATGGCTCAGCATTGTGCTTGGTGATGTACGGCTCGGCATTGTGCTTGGTGATGTACGACTCGGCATTGTGCTTGGTGATGTACAGCTCGGCATTGTGCTTGGTGATGGACGGCTCGGCATTGTGCTTGGTGATGTATGGCTCAGCATTGTGCTTGGTGATGTATGGCTTGGCATTGTGCTTGGTGATGTATGGCTCAGCATTGTGCTTGGTGATGTATGGCTCGGCATTGTGCTTGGTGATGTATGGCTCAGCATTGTGCTTGGTGATGTATGGCTCGGCATTGTTCTTGGTGATATATGGCTCGGCAATGTGCTTGGTGATGTATGCCTCAGCATTGTGCTTGGTGATGTACGGCTCGGCATTGTGCTTGGTGATGTATGGCTCGGCATTGTGTTTGGTGAGGTATGGCTCGGCATTGTGCTTGGTGATGTATGGCTCGGCATTGTGCTTGGTGATGCACGGCTCGGCATTGTGCTTGGTGATGTATGGCTCAGCATTGTGCTTGGTGATGTACGGTTCGGCATTGTGCTTGGTGATGTACGACTCGGCATTGTGCTTGGTGATGTACAGCTCGGCATTGTGCTTGGTGATGTACGGCTCAGCATTGTGCTTGGTGATGTATGGCTCGGCATTGTGCTTGGTGAGGTATGGCTCGGCATTGTGCTTGGTGATGTACGGCTCGGCATTGTGCTTGGTGATGTATGGCTCGGCATTGTGTTTGGTGAGGTATGGCTCGGCATTGTGCTTGGTGATGTATGGCTCGGCATTGTGTTTGGTGAGGTATGGCTCGGCATTGTGCTTGGTGATGTATAGCTCAGCATTGTGCTTGGTGATGTATGGCTTGGCATTGTGCTTGGTGATGTATGGCTCAGCATTGTGCTTGGTGATGTATGGCTCGGCATTGTGCTTGGTGATGTATGTCTCAGCATTGTGCTTGGTGATGTATGGCTCGGCATTGTTCTTGGTGATATACGGCTCGGCAATGTGCTTGGTGATGTATGCCTCAGCATTGTGCTTGGTGATGTACGGCTCGGCATTGTGCTTGGTGATGTATGGCTCGGCATTGTGTTTGGTGAGGTATGGCTCGGCATTGTGCTTGGTGATGTACGGCTCGGCATTGTGCTTGGTGATGCACGGCTCAGCATTGTGCTTGGTGATGTACGGTTCGGCATTGTGCTTGGTGATGTACGGCTCGGCATTGTGCTTGGTGATGTACAGCTCGGCATTGTGCTTGGTGATGTACGGCTCAGCATTGTGCTTGGTGATGTATGGCTCGGCATTGTGCTTGGTGAGGTATGGCTCGGCATTGTGCTTGGTGATGTACGGCTCGGCATTGTGCTTGGTGATGTATGGCTCGGCATTGTGTTTGGTGAGGTATGGCTCGGCATTGTGCTTGGTGATGTACGGCTCAGCATTGTGCTTGGTGATGTATGGCTCAGCATTGTGCTTGGTGATGTACGGCTCAGCATTGTGCTTGGTGATGTATGGCTCGGCATTGTGCTTGGTGATGTACGGCTCAGCATTGTGCTTGGTGATGTACGGCTCAGCATTGTGCTTGGTGATGTACGGCTCGGCATTGTGCTTGGTGATGTATGGCTCGGCATTGTGCTTGGTGATGTGTGGCTCAGCATTGTGCTTGGTGATGTGTGGCTCAGCATTGTGCTTGGTGATGTATGGCTCGGCATTGTGCTTGGTGATATATGGCTCGGCATTGTGCTTGGTGATGTACGGCTCGGCATTGTGCTTGGTGATGTACGGCTCGGCATTGTACTTGGTGATGTATGGCTCGGCATTGTGCTTGGTGATGTACGGCTCAGCATTGTGCTTGGTGATGTACGGCTCAGCATTGTGCTTGGTGATGTACGGCTCGGCATTGTGCTTGGTGATGTATGGCTCAGCATTGTGCTTGGTGATGTACGGCTCGGCATTGTGCTTGTTGATGTACGGCTCAGCATTGTGCTTGGTGATGTATGGCTCAGCATTGTGCTTGGTGATGTACGGCACGGCATTGTGTTTGGTGATGTATGGCTCAGCATTGTGCTTGGTGATGTACGGCTCGGCATTGTGCTTGGTGATGTATGGCTCAGCATTGTGCTTGGTGATGTACGGCTCGGCATTGTGCTTGGTGATGTACAGCTCGGCATTGTGCTTGGTGATGTACGGCTCGGCATTGTGCTTGGTGATGTACGGCTCGGCATTGTGCTTGGTGATGTACGGCTCGGCATTGTGCTTGGTGATGTACGGCTCGGCATTGTGCTTGGTGATGTACGGCTCGGCATTGTGCTTGGTGATGTACGGCTCGGCATTGTGCTTGGTGATGTACGGCGGCTTGACATTGTACTTGGTGATGTACGGCTCGGCATTGTGCTTGGTGATGTACGGCTTGACATTGTGCTTGGTGATGTACGGCTTGACATTGTGCTTGGTGATGTATGGCTCTGCATTGTGCTTGGTGATGTACGGCTGAGCATTGTGCTTGGTGATGTACGGCTCGGCATTGTGCTTGGTGATGTACGTCTCCATGCAGCCGCTCAACACCTACACATTTATATATACTGTAAACATGTATGTACATAAATCTGTCCCATCTAAAATATGTAGGCAAAAATTTAAGACTATAGCCCTGATTCCTCAAGATCACCGAGGGAGCGTGGAGAAGTCAGACGTTCCCGATTCACGAAGAATTGAGTCAAAAATTTGGTGTTTGTTCAAAGCAACTTACACCAGAATTTTGGTGAAATTCCTTTGATTAATTTGGACCTTGATTTTATTTTTGAATTGATTGCATAATTATCAAAGTGACGAAGCAGTGAATGACCAGAAGAGGAGTCAAATCTAAAACCATAAATATTTACATTTAATTGATATTTTATTCCAGTTTCTTCACATGCTCCAAAAATATAAAATTATAGAATATTTTAGGTATTTTGCATTAGACTTTTTTCACACATACTTTTTTTTTTTTACATTTTGCATCTACATTTTTTTAAAAAATGCAAATAGAAATATATTTATAATACAATTTACAGAAACATGAGTTATCCATCGGTCAGCATAATACATTAATAATATTAAGATGTTTGCAGGAGCAATGTTGAGGCCATTGAGTTGCAAAGTTTAAGCTCCAAGTTCTATTTTCATTGGATTGTAAAAGATATACGGTAATTAACTATAAACCCATTTTCTAATGTCCAATAGGTAATTCTGAGCTAATCGACAAGAGGGATACTCCGATTAGGACCCTAGACTACTAGTCAGAGCTGAAAGCTGGAGAACGTCTATGAGTTTCATGGACATCCCATTGATTTCAATGCAAATTATGTAATGCTTCATGGCAACTGGGGTGGCGCTACCGAAAAATAAAACCCTTTTTCTCATCTTTTCCCATAGATCATTGCTTATTGGAGGGTTTACATCAGCACGATACCAGCTTTATTTTCAGACACCTTAAATATAAAAAGGAATAACCATTTTAAAGAGAAGATCAACCCCCTAAACTGCATGTATATGGACATATAGGTCTTAGAAATGTGAATCCATCAACACCTTTATTTATTTTATCTGTTGCTGCATTCCGGAGTAATTAGTCTTTTCATCCTTATACAAATTAGGAGTCAAGTGCTTTGGATGTGACAGAGCACTTCCCGAGCCTCCACCTTCCAAGGATGTTTCCCTACACAGCACTAATTTCTTTAGCTAAATTCATAGCTCACTACCTGCATGTCCTCAGGAGCCAGACAAGCAAATTAGACAGTGATCTATCAGTCAAGCTAAAGAGGCTGGCACTAGGTAATAAAGCAGAAACTTGTTAAGTGCTCTGTCACACCCAAAGCACTTAACGCATTATTGGCATTTGAATATGATTGCTAATTTCTCAGGAATGCAGCAACAGATAGAAGATATTAAGGCAAGGACTTTCAAAAGGATATAATATTATACTCATCCCTGACCTGCCCTGGTGCTGCAGCACCCTACCTCCTCTTGCTCCCTCTGGTGGTCATCTGGCACTGACTCCTTGACCTCTGGCTCATCCAACAATAGCTAGGCTACCCATATATCATTAACAGTCTACTGCCAGTGTGGGGCATGCCAAAGGTCTAGGAGTTAGCACAGGAGTCATCAGAGGACCTGGTGGAGGCAGTACAGGTTAGGGGTAAGGTAATTATCATATTTTATTTTTTAACCCGTTTCCAGCCATCTTTTATCCTTTGAGGTTTGGAAAGAGCCTTTTAACACCAAACTAGGCACTATCAATGAGAATCAAATTTCTCAGTTGACTTAAAGGGAACCTTCCGAATTTGGTGACTTCTAGAAGGCATCATCCACCCATTTATAAACCATTCCTATTTTACACCTCTCCTTCCATTATCCTTTTATAATTTTGGAGTGTGAGCGATTACTGTCACTAAAAACGATCCCTTCCCTGGATAGGACCCCACTGGAGTTTACCGTCTGGCCAGATATTCTTTTGAAGAACCTAAAAATTTCACTTTTAAATTTAACTCCAACAAAGGCATATATAATTGGGTTTATGCAAACATGAGAAAGTCCCAAAGTTTCCGTAATCAGCAAGCCAATGTCCAACATCTGTTCAAAATGGCAGCTCCGGGCGTAGTAGCCCATTCTTTGAAGAGTATCGATGAGTTGCAATGATGTATATGGTGCCCAGCAGAAGAAGAAGACCAGTAGGAGAATGATAATTACTAACTGGGACCTTCTGGAGCGGTTTAACCTTGACTTTTGAAGAGTACAAAATATTCGAGAGTAGAAGAACAACATAAAAAACAATGGGATGACGAAAGCAATAACAATTTTGGTAAGTTGTAACGCGATCCTCAAGGAGTTCGATTTTTGTGGGTCAAACTTGTAAAAGCAGATTATTTTGTGGGATACCAGGTTTTCTCCAACCTCACGAAAATAAAAGTCATGCCAAGACAAAAAGCATGAAAACGCCCAGACGAAAAAGCAGATGAAGAACGTGTAGATCGGCTGTTGTGTTTTATGAAGATCCACGGCATGGACGATGGAGAAATAACGACTCAAACTAATACAAACTAGGAGGAAAATGCTACTGTACATATTTATGGTGAGCAGAGCTCCCAAAATTTTACAGGAAACTTGACCAAACAGCCAACCGTAGCCATACCGGACAGCAAAAAATGGTAGAGTAAGACCAAGAAGAAGGTCCGACAACGCCAACTGGAACAGATAGTGGTCTGTTAGATGCCAGGAGGTTCGCCTGCTCATCAGAATGGTGAGCACCAATCCATTTCCTATTAGGTCCAGCAGAAAAACAATCGTCAAGGCTGCGGGAAGGAAATATCCCAAAAATGTCTCGGTTGGCTCACAAGGCAAGGTGTCCAAATTGGAGGGTGTATACTCCTAGAGACACATAAGTTAGATATTAATACTTGACCATTTCAGTTGGATTAAATAGGGAAAAAGAAATACATTATCAAATCAAATGTTGAGGATTTAGCTACAGAATATATGTCGAACTGCATCAAAATCTGCCGGTGTGGTAGAGTATCAGTCTTGCTTTTTGATGCTCCTCAATTGTCTGTCGATCTGGCCCTCTAGCAGAAGTTGAAAACTAGACCAGAAAAACGGAAGATGCCCCAAATTTGTCACAAATGCCCATGCGGTGTCATAGATTTGGCACATTTGCTAGATGTTTTAGACTCTTCTGTACCCTACTATAGGGGGTCGCGGACTGGTAGTGGTGGGTTAGGGATTGACTTTGGAAGTTTTGGCATGCTACATGAAAGAGCTGGTCCTGGCTGGGTGTGTGGAGTTGTATAGTATGGGCCATTCACCCATATAGGACGCGTCTTGCCGCAGATGTTGGCTGGCCAAGATCAAATGATGACTTGTTGCCACAATTGGACCACCAGTTTGTCTCAAACATCAGTTCATCATCATCAAAAATTGTATACACCAAATAGTGGGTACATATCTTCCAGCACATTTCAATTGTACAAGTCATATTCAGACACAGACTCAGTTCATGTTTGGTTGTTTCCGATCTTACTTGTCCAAACCCAACCCCATCTAGCACTACAGTCTAATTTGTGATGGTCATCTTCCCTTCCAGCGGCTCCACATCTAGTCTCCTTGTAGAGGAGATAGTCAGGGTTTCTATCACTATGATCTAAGTATAGCCTTGTCTTCCAAGATGCTTCTATATCCATGTATCTTCTCATAGAACAGGAGGAGTAAGGGGCAGTCAGTAGTGTCAGAATAGCACCTTGCGCTCTCGGATGCTTGAGGAAACTTCGCTTGGGAAAGTCAACTCTGCTCATGTCTCAGTCCCGTCCAACCTGTTACCTTTTAGGCTTGGAGAGTGGTCATTAAAGTCCCGTTCTCCACAGTTTTCTATTTGAGGCCTCTACATGTAGAGGCTAGTCTCTAGCCTCAGCCTTCTCTAGCCTTCTTTGTCTCAGTCAGTTACTTCTATGTCCATGTCTCTTCTCATAGATGACTTGTTTCCATAATTCGACCACCAGTTTGTCTCAAACAACAGTTCATCATCATCAAAAATTGTATACACCAGATACCGGGCACATATCTTCCAGCACGTTTCATTTGTACAAGTCATATTCAGACACAAACTCAGTTCACACTTGGTTGTTTCCAATCTTACTAGTCCCAGCCCAACCCTGACCAATGCTACAGTCTAATTTGTGATGGTCATTTGCCCTTCCAGTGGCTCCACGTCCAGTCTCCTCGTAGAGGAGAGAGTCATAGTTTCTATCACTATGTCCTAAGTACAGCCTTGTGTTCCAAGACTCTTCTATATCCATGTCTCTTCTCATAGAGGAAGGGGAGTAAGGGGCAGTCAGTAGTGTCAGAATAGCACCTTGTGCTTTCGGATGCTTGAGGAAACCTCGCTTGGGAAAGTCAACTGTGCTCATGTCTCAGTCCCTTCCAACCTGTTACCTTTTAGGCTTCGGGAGTGGTCACTAAAGTCCCGTTTTCCACACTATTTTTTTCAGGCCACCACTACGTTTAGAGGCTGGTCTCTAGCCTCAGCCTTCTCTAGCCTTCTGTGTCTCAGTCAGTTACTTCTAGGTCGATGTCACTTCTCATAGATGAGGGGGAGGGCGTCCAGTCTCCTTGTAGAGGAGAGAGTCAGGGTTTCTATCACTATGACCGAAGTATAGCCTTGTGTTCCAAGACGCTTCTATATTCATGTCTCTTATCATAGAGTAGGGGGAGTAAGGGGCAGTCAGTAGTGTCAGAATAGCACCTTGCGCTCTTGGATGTTTGAGGAGACTCCGCCCGTGGAAGTCAACTCTGCTCATGTCTCAGTCCATTTCAACAAGTTACCTTTTAGGCTTGGGGAGAAGTTCCCCAAGTTCCCCTAAAATCCCATTTTTCACACCCTTCTATTTGGGACCACTACGTTTGGAGGCCTGTCTCTAGCCTGGGCGTTGTCTAGCATTTTGCGTCTCAGTCAGTACTTAAGGATCATGTTCTCTCTCCTTTCTTCTTTTGCTACGACCAGTCACTCACTCCTACAGACTATTCATCCATATGTATCGCACACTAAATCTTCACTAACGTTCTAGAAGGAACTGTCTCTTACCCTATCAACTAACTCCTCCCATTGTGGGCTAATCCCAACACTTTACTATCTCTTACCCTATTTTCTGGTAGCTGCCTATACAAGTTCTAAGCCATGTACATTATAGCATACTATCCTTTTTAAAATATAATCATACTGTACATTATTGCTTTTACAGGAACACATTACAATAATCACATTATTTACAAAAGATGAAGGACACAATTCAAATTACATTACACAACAATACAATAATGTAAATTGGTGTCTTCAAAGAAAGGAGCGTGACAACACCCAGTCACGTTCTTACACCATCTTCTGGTCGGCTTACTTAGGACTATTATTTTGTGCCACGATTTTGGTGAAACTTTGGCTTAATCTAGCACATTTTGCATACTTGTATACAGTGTAAATATAGCGCCCTCTAAATAATTCAACACACAGCCTTTAATGTCTAAAACACTGGCAACAAAAGTGAGTACACCCCTAAGTGAAAATGGTCAAATTGTGCTCACCAAAGTGTGAATATTTTGTGTGACCACCATTATTTTCCAGCACTGCCTTAACTCTCTTGGGCTTGGAGTTCACTAGAGCTTCATAGGAGCCACTGGATCCTTTTACATCCTACATGACAACATCACGGAGCTGGTGGATGTTAGAGACCTTGCACTCCTCTATCTTCCATTTAAGGAGGCGCCACAGATGTTCAATAGGATTTAGGTCTGGGGACGCTTGGCTGGTCCATCACTTTTACTCTCAGTTTCTTTAGCAAGTCAGTGGTGGTCTCGGAGGTTTTTGAGGTTGTTATCATATTGGAATATGAAGGGAGGGGATCATTCTCTGCTTCAGTATGCCACAGTACAAGTTTGCATTCATGGATCCCTCAATGAACTGTAGCTCCACACAGCCGATAGCTCTCATGCAGCCCCAAGCCATGACCCTCCACCACCATGCCTGACTGTAGGCAGGAAACACTTGTCTTTGTACTCCTCACCTGGAGCCACCACACACACTGACACTATGTGAATCAAATAATTTTATCTTGGTCTCATCAGACCACAGGACGGTTCCAGTAATCCATGTCCTTAGTCTGCTTATCTTCAGCAAGTTGTTTGTGGCCTTCTTGTGTATCGTCTTTAGAAGAGCCTTCCTTTTGGGATGACAGCCATATAGACCAATATGATAAGGAGTGCAGTATATAGCCTGAGTGCTTCCACCCCTGGAACCTCTGCAGCAATGCTGACAGCACTCATATCTCTAGTCTGAAAAGACGACCTCTGGATATGACACTGAGTACATGCACTCAGCTTCTGTGGTCAGCCATAGCGAGGCCTGTTCTAAGTGGATCCTGTCTGGTTATACCGCTGTATGGTCTTGGCCACTTTTCTGCAGCTCAGTGTCAGGGTGGTAACAATCTTCTTATAGCCTCGGCCATCTTTTTGTAGAGCAACAATTCTTTTTTTTCAGATCCTCGGAGAATTCTTTACCATGAGGAGCCATGTTCAGCTTCCAGTGACCAGTATGAGAGAGTGTGTGAGCGATAACACCAAATGTCACACCCCTGCCCCATTCACACCTGAGACCTTGTAACACTAATGAGTCACATGGGGAGGGAAAATGGCTAATTGGGCACAATTTGTCCATTTTCACATGGGGGTGTACTCACTTTTGTTGACATTAAGGGCTATGTGTTGAGTTATTTATACTGTTATACAGGCTGCACACTGATTACTGTACATTGTATCACAGGGTCAGATCTTCATTATTGTCCCATAAAACGAAATAATAAAATATTTCCAAAAATGTGAGGGGTGTACTCACTTTTGTGATATACTGTAACTGACCAAGCCTTAATTTTTTGGGAGGATTTGCATAGGATTGAACAAAAAAACCTTCATATGAAAACAGAGGTGGATAGATGAACATTTTAAGGCTCATGCTCCTCTACCGTGGCCTTATTTTAGTTCCATGCAAAGCGGATCCATAATACGGGCATGTGCACAATAATAAACCCTAGGGATAAAGTTAATAAATAGGGATGATCGAATATCTCAAATATTCGGCTTCGCGAATATTTGCCGAATAAATCGCCGCTATTTGACTATTCGCGAATATTCGATGCACAATGTAAGTCTATGGGAAACTCGAATAACAACTATTCGGGTTTCCCATAGACTTACATTGCACATAGAATATTCGCATAGCGGTGACCTATTCGTCGAATATTCGCGAAGCCGAATATTTGAGGTATTTGATGATCCCCATTAATAAACTATCATCACCGGTCGTTAGTATCTCTACCAGATTCATGGTTCTCTTTCAAAGGTCATATGTAGTTCAATATACCAATGCTCACCACGATGGTTTCAGCATCGGTTGGATCTCTCAGTATGAGTCAGTCACCAATTTACCTAGATATTTTTGGGTAAAAAAAAAAACAAAAAACTTTTGTGGGTAGGTATGAGTTTTAAGCTTGCATTATATTATGTGTCATTCAGTCTAGAAATCCACGTAAAATTATCTTCCTCTTATCAGTAACTTGAACAGATTGTAAATCTAGAGCTACAGTTAGGTCCAGAAATCTTTGGACAGTGACACAGTTTTCGCGAGTTGGGCTCTGCATGCCACCACATTGGATTTGAAATGAAATCTCTACAACAGAATTCAAGTGCAGATTGTAACGTTTAATTTGAAGGTTTGAACAAAAATATCTGATAGAAATTGTAGGAATTGTCACATTTCTTTACAAACACTCCACATTTTAGGAGGTCAAAAGTAATTGGACAAATAAACCAAACCCAAACAAAATATTTTTATTTTCAATATTTTGTTGCGAATCCTTTGGAGGCAATCACTGCCTTAAGTCTGGAACCCATGGACATCACCAAACGCTGGGTTTCTCCTTCTTAATGCTTTGCCAGGCCTTTACAGCCGCAGCCTTCAGGTCTTGCTTGTTTGTGGATCTTTCCGTCTTAAGTCTGGATTTGAGCAAGTGAAATGCATGCTCAATTGGGTTAAGATCTGGTGATTGACTTGGCCATTGCAGAATGTTCCACTTTTTTGCACCCATGAACTCCTGGGTAGCTTTGGCTGTATGCTTGGGGTCATTGTCCATCTGTACTATGAAGCGCCGTCCGATCAACTTTGCGGCATTTGGCTGAATCTGGGCTGAAAGTATATCCCGGTACACTTCAGAATTCATCCGGCTACTCTTGTCTGCTGTTATGTCATCAATAAACACAAGTGACCCAGTGCCATTGAAAGCCATGCATGCCCATGCCATCACGTTGCCTCCGCCATGTTTTACAGAGGATGTGGTGTGCCTTGGATCATGTGCCGTTCCCTTTCTTCTCCAAACTTTTTTCTTCCCATCATTCTGGTACAGGTTGATCTTGGTCTCATCTGTCCATAGAATACTTTTCCAGAACTGAGCTGGCTTCATGAGGTGTTTTTCAGCAAATTTAACTCTGGCCTGTCTATTTTTGGAATTGATGAATGGTTTGCATCTAGATGTGAACCCTTTGTATTTACTTTCATGGAGTCTTCTCTTTACTGTTGACTTAGGCGGGCTTTGCACACTACGACATCGCAGGTGCGATGTCGGTGGGGTCAAATTGAAAATGACGCACTTCCGGCATCGCATGCGACATCGTAGTGTGTAAAGCCTAGATGATACGATTAATGAGCGCAAAAGCGTCATAATCGTATCATCGGTGCAGCGTCGGCGTAATCCATGATTACGCTGACGCGACAGTCCGATGTTGTTCCTCGCTCCAGCGGCAGCACACATCGCTGTGTGTGAAGCCGCAGGAGCGAGGAACATCTCCTACCGGCGTCACTGCGGCTTCCGTAGGATATGCGGAAGGAAGGAGATGGGCGGGATGTTTACATCCCACTCATCTCCGCCCCTCCGCTCCGATTGGCCGCCTGGCGTGTGACGTCGCTATGACGCCGCACGACCCGCCCCCTTAACAAGGAGCCGGGTCGCCGGGCAGAGCGACGGTCGCAGTACAGGTGAGTCCATGTGAAGCTGCCGTAGCGATAATGTTCGCTACGGCAGCTATCACAAGGAAATCGCTGCTGCGACGGGGGCGGGTACTATCGCGCTCGGCATCGCAGCATCGGCCTGCGATGTCGCAGCGTGCAAAGTACCCCTTAGAGACAGATACACCTACTTCACTGAGAGTGTTCTGGACTTCAGTTGATGTTGTGAACGGGTTCTTCTTCACCAAAGAAAGTATGCGGCGATCATCCACCACTGTTGTCATCCGTGGACGCCCAGGCCTTTTTGAGTTCCCAAGCTCACCAGTCAATTCCTTTTTTCTCAGAATGTACCCAACTGTTGATTTTGCTACTCCAAGCATGTCTGCTATCTCTCTGATGGATTTTTTCTTTTTTTTCAGCCTCAGGATGTTCTGTTTCACCTCATTTGAGAGTTCCTTAGACCGCATGTTGTCTGGTCACAGCAACAGCTTCCAAATGCAAAACCACACACCTGTAATCAACCCCAGACCTTTTAACTACTTCATTGATTACAGGTTAACGAGGGAGACGCCTTCAGAGTTATTTGCAGCCCTTAGAGTCCCTTGTCCAATTACTTTTGGTCCCTTGAAAAAGAGGAGGCTATGCATTACAGAGCTATGATTCCTAAACCCTTTCTCCGATTTGGATGTGAAAACTCTCATATTGCAGCTGGGAGTGTGCACTTTCAGCCCATATTATATATAGAATTGTATTTCTGAACATGTTTTTGTAAACAGCTAAAATAACAAAACTTGTGTCACTGTCCAAATATTTCTGGACCTAACTGTATAGGATGACAAAAAGATCCTCAGGAGTCATAAATAGAAATGAGTGAACCTGAGGTTCAGAGTTTGGGGGCTTTACGTATGCAATCCCCAGAAGTCATAAATAGAAATGAGTGAACCTGAGGTTCAGAGTTTGGGGGCTTTACGTATGCAATCCCCAGGAGTCATAAATAGAAATGAGTGAACCTGAGGTTCAGAGTTTGGGGGCTTTACGTATGCAATCCCCAGAAGTCATAAATAGAAATGAGTGAACCTGAGGTTCAGAGTTTGGGGGCTTTACGTATGCAATCCCCAGGGGTCATGAATAGAAATGAGTGAACCTGAGGTTTAGAGTTTGGGGGCTTAACGTATGCAATCCCCAGAAGTCATAAATAGAAATCAGTGAACCTGAGGTTCAGAGTTTGGGGGCTTTACGTATGCAATCCCCAGGAGTCATAAATAGAAATGAGTGAACCTGAGGTTTAGAGTTTGGGGGCTTAACGTATGCAATCCCCAGAAGTCATAAATAGAAATCAGTGAACCTGAGGTTCAGAGTTTGGGGGCTTTACGTATGCAATCCCCAGGGGTCATGAATAGAAATGAGTGAACCCGAGGTTCAGAGTTTGGGGGCTTTACGTATGCAATCCCCAAGAGTCATAAATAGAAATGAGTGAACCTGAGGTTCAGAGTTTGGGGGCTTTACGTATGCAATCCCCAGGAGTCATAAATAGAAATGAGTGAACCTGAGGTTCAGAGTTTGGGGGCTTTACGTATGCAATCCCCAGGAGTCATAAATAGAAATGAGTGAACCTGAGGTTCAAAGTTTGGGGGTTTTACGTATGCAATCCCCAGGAGTCATAAATAGAAATGAGTGAACCTGAGGTTCAGAGTTTGGGGGCTTTATGTATGCAATACCCAGGAGTCATAAATAGAAATGAGTGAACCCGAGGTTCAACGTTCAGGTGCTTTACGTATGCAAACCACTTAGGCGAGCATCGTTGTGCTCGGGTACGCTCGGTGCTCGACCCAGTGAGAGTCACTTCCAGTGTTTTAACAGTTTTCACTGGGGTAGCAACAACATGATCAAATGTAGTGTACACCCCCAAAAAATTGGAAAAACCCTGCCCACCTGCCCCCGGAAGTGTTCTGTGTATGGCTGGCTGCATGAGGGCGGAGACCCGAACTGCCCAATTACTGACTTCCATCGGGGTTCAGGTCAAGTCCGGGTCCGAAACTGAACTTAATTCATAAGACAAAAAGAAAAAGATTGTTCAGCTCACCTTACCCACATGAAGATCTGTTGCACGGATGCTGCAATGCCAGACAGAGGTAAATAGTAAAATAGAAAAATTTCTAGCAACAGATCTTCTAAAACTTCAATTTTTTATTTATGGAATTAAAAAATTCACAAGGATGGTAGTACAAAAAATGATAAATAAAAATCAGACAGCCATAGTGTCACAAAACAGACGCGTTTCGGAAGATTCTAGTCCTTAATCATTGTTCAGTGTCATTGTTATTGAACAATGATTAAGGACTAGAATCTTCCGAAACGCGTAGTTTTGTGACACTATGGCTATCTGATTTTTATTTATCATTTTTTGTACTACCATCCTTGTGAATTTTTTAATTCCATAAATATAAAATTGAAGTTTTAGAAGTTCCGTTGCTGGATATTTTTTTATTGAACTTAATTTATAGTTTGGCTGACCCTACTGAACCGAGTTTCAATGGGTCCACTCATCTCGAGTCATAAAATCACAAAAAAAAAGTTGGAGTGTAATGCAATTCATGGACCACTTTTTGTCTCCATGTTTTACAAACTTATGGACAATCCACTGGGCAGAAGAACATTAAAGAGAAACTCAGCCTTTGATTTTTTCATATATTATATATACATATATATACAGTATATATACAGTATATATATATATAAATATATATATATATATATATATAAAAATATATATATATATATATTTATACATATACACACATACACTGTATAGTGCCGAAATGCACATTAAGACAAATGCAACATTTTTTATATAATAATAATAATAATAAAAAAAAATAAACTAACAATAATAATAATTACTACTACTGATACTAATAATAATAATCATAATAATAAATACTAATAATAGGATTTTACACAAAAAGGTAGATTTATGTAACAGCATAAAGCATTACATACTGTATAATTCCCAAGTGAAAGATAATCCAAAGGCTCAAAATATGATATAATAATAATAATAATAATAATAATAACAACAACAATAATAACAACAATAATAATAATAATTAATAATTGTTATTATTTTATAATAATTATTATTATTTTATAATTAGTAGTAGCATTATTATTATTAAAAAAATATTATTGTTATTTTATTATATTAATAACAATAATAATTATTATTATTAATACTAATAATATAATAAAATAACAATAATATGCTTAATAATAATGCAACTAAATATAAAATAATAATAATTATTATTATAAAAATACTAATAATAGTAGTAATATTACTATTAATAATTATATTGCTAATTAGAAAATAATTAGAAAACATTATTATTTTTATTATTATTAATACTTTTTCTACAATAATAATAATAATAATAATAATAATAACAATATCCTATTTTTTCAATAATAATAGTAATTATATTATTATTAATAATAATAATGAAACTATTACTACTACTAATAAAAATAATAACGATAATAATAATAATTATTATTATAAAATAATAATGCTAGCAATAATATTATCATTAATAATAATGCAAATAATATTAATAATATTCGTATTTACATAACAATATATTTTATGTAACAGCATGCAAATAAATAAAATAATACATTAAATAAATTCATAAATAAATTTAGCAAATAAGTCAAATTTATGTATTTTGGGCTGTATATAAAAAAAAATCAATACAATATTTCAAAAATTACATGTGAAAAAATGATTAAAGTGTAAGCAATAATAATAGAAAGTGTGAAAACAAAATGTCAATATTATTTTACTCTCATCTTTAACACAGTAATGGATCCAATTAGGGATCAAAATCTGTGACAATGAAAATGATTGCCAAATGTATAAAAACAATTATAAAACCATAAAAAAAAGTGTATTTATTAAAAAAATAAATTGGTACAATACAAAAATTTGGTAGTTTGACAGCAATTACTGGATACCTAAAGTTGCACACTCTTATTTAAAAATTCACAAAAACCTCTATGGTCTCATATCAAAAATACCAGTTAGATTTTTGTTCCATATCCTCCTCCTTGTACTTTTCATGTGATAAATTCTACATTTTGAAATGATGTTGAGCGTACAATAATCACAGATACTTACATAATCGTAATCCGGGCTGGGTGTAAATTCATCGTTTTCATTAAGTATCATGGTGATGACCTTTCAATATTACCGAGAGTAAAAAAACCTTCACATGCAGATGATTTTGCCTCCGAGAAAAAGAAAATGATGAGATACCTAAACGCAGGGGATGCCTGGTCTATAAAAAAAAGGAAGTGGCCACAAAAAAAAATCTCATAGAATATAAATGAGCTTCTTGTTTTCTTTTGCTATAATATTATTTTTCTTTTCAGTCCTACCTTGTGTTATAAGAGGCTCTGTTTGTGTAAATATTGCTACCGTATTTTACTTGTTTAATTTTTTTTTTATTTTATTTAAATTTATTAAATTGTCAATCCATATATACATATATATTTAGATTGACAATTTAAACAAAATTATATCAGTAAAAAATATATATAAACAGATAAACATATAATATATATATATATATATATATATATATATATATATATTACACATACACATACACTATCTGTATTACCCTGTGTTGCCCGGGATAGTGACTGTCTCTCTCCCAGTCTCTGTCTCCCTCTCTTTTTGTCTCTCTCTGTCTCCCTCTTTCCGTGTCTGTCTCTTTCCCTGCATGTTTCTTCCTTGTCTGTCTCTGTTTGTCTCTTTCCCTGTCTGTCTCTTTCCCTGTCTGTCTCTTTCCCTGTCTGTCTCTTTCCCTGTCTGTCTCTTTCCCTGTCTGTCTCTTTCCCTGTCTGTTTCTCTCCCTGTCTGTTTCTTTCCCTGTCTGTCTCTTTCTCTGTCTGTCTCTTTCCTCGTCTGTCTCTTTCTCTGTCTGTCTCTTTCTCTGTCTGTCTCTTTCCCTGTCTGTCTCTTACCCTGTCTGTCTCTTACCCTGTCTGTCTCTTTTCTTGTCTGTCTCTGTTTGTCTCTTTCCCTGTTTGTCTCTATCTCCTTTCCCTGTCTGTCTCTTTCTCTGTCTGTCTCTTTCCTCGTCTCTTTCTCTGTCTGTCTCTTTCTCTGTTTGTCTCTTACCCTGTCTGTCTCTTACCCTGTCTGTCTCTTACCCTGTCTGTCTCTTACCCTGTCTGTCTCTTTCTCTGTCTGTCTCTTTCCCTGTCTGTTTCTTTCTCTGTCTGTCTCTTTCCTCGTCTGTTTCTTTCTCTGTCTGTCTCTTTCTCTGTCTGTTTCTTTCCCTGTCTGTCTCTTACCATGTCTGTCTCTTACCCTGTCTGCCTCTCTCTTCCTCTGTCTGTCTCTTTCCCTGTCTGTTTCTTTCCTTGTCTGTCTGTTTGTCTCTTTCCATGTCTGTCTCTATCTCTTTCTCTGTCTGTCTCTTTCTTTGTCTGTCTCTTTCCCTGTCTGTCTCTTCCCCTGTCTGTCTCTTTACCTGTCTGTCTTTTTCTGTCTGTCTGCCTCTTTGTCTGTATGTTTCTTTGTCTGTCTGTCTGTCTGTGTCTGTCTGTTTCTTTGTCTGTATGTCTTTTTCCCTGTCTGTCTGTCTCTTTGTCTGTCTCTTTCTTTGTGTCTGTCTGTCCCTTTCCCTGGCTGCATTGTGACACACCAAAATTCTTCTGAAGTTCTGGCTGCACTGTGGCTTCCAGCTCCATCGACTTTAATGGAAGCAGGGTTTTTGGCAAATAACTGTAAAGCGTGGGGTTAAAATTTCCTCTGAAAACATAGTCTATGATGTTCCCTGAGTCACATGAGGTGTCTGTGCAAAATTTCGTGATTGTACATGCGATGGCGCAGATTCATACACACACACATACACTCAGCTTTATATATAGATTAGATTTATTTTTTTATACTGATACAATTTTGTTGTACACATGATGTTTAGATCGCTTTTTTGCACTTTTTGGCAGAGGCCCTAAAAACTTAATTCTGTTATTTTTAGTCCTTATTTTTCTTATTTCTGGAATAAATACATTATTATTTTTTATTGGTTTTGGGCAATACTAAATTTGTTAATTTATATTATTTTTTTCCATTTTGGGGAAATGATTTGAATGTATTTTACATTTTTTTTTCTTTTTCTAAAGGAAAATCACTGGTCATGGGAAAGCTGTTTTTCATTAGTGGAGGCAGATGGAGAAGTCTGGTCACAGGTTCCTCCATTAGAAGCCATGATGAGCACTGGAGAACTGTGCAGTCTGTAAAAAAGGAGGAGGGGAACCTGTACTGCTTTTATAGTAGTAAGTACCCCAAAATAATGTCCTTAGACATTTGTTAAAAAAAAGTGGCCAACTTATTTATTGCATTGTACAAAACCTGCTCAACTTTATCCCACACCATTAAATAAAATATCCATTACTGCCCTCTTCAGGGGTTCATGGCATAATGCATGGATCCAAGACAATGTAAGATGTCAGAATGCTGATTTTGCATCATAGTTGTAAGGAGAGCATGCCCGATAGCAGTTATGTTTATGCCCTTGCTGTCTAAAGCTATGTGCTCACGCTGCGGAAAATGCCCGGAATTTGCCGCGGATTTTTCGCGGAAATTCCGCGGATTTTTCAAAAATCTGCAGCACAGCTACTCCCCAGCCATTTCTATGGCATTTGGGAACTACTGTGCCCACGCTGCGGATTTCTCCGCAGCGGAAATAATGCGGATTTCCCTGCGGAAAAATCAGCAGCATGTCAATTATTCCTGCGGATTTCTCTGCAGGATCCCATATACTTACCTGCCTCACCGGAGTCACTTTCTCCATCCGGTGTACAGGAGCGCGGTGGATCCAGGTACAGGAAGGAAGAGGTGGGCGGGGTCTGCACGAGCTCCGGTCATGTGACAGCCGGAGCTAGTTCAGGCCCGCCCACCTTCTCCTGCAGACGCTGACAGAGTGACACGGCCGCCGGAAAGCGAGGTGCTGCGTGATGGAGGTGAGTATGAACTCCCGATCACTGCAGCACTTGTTCTGCATTGAGGATGCAGTGCCGAAGCCATGGTACTCTATCCTCAATGCAGAATGCCCACACCATATCCGCAGGACATTCCGCAGCATGGAAACAGACAGAAGTTGTGGTGCGGTTTCCTGGGAGCTCCTGCGGAATGTCCTGCGGATATATCTGCAGGACACTGTCCCCGTGGGCACATAGCCTAAAGGCTGCTTTACACCAGACAATCTATCGTGCGATAGATCGTCGGGGTCACGTTTTTTGTGATGCACATCCGGCATCGCTGACGATGCCGGCCTGTGTGACACCTCCTAGCGACGCAGTATCGCTCACAAATCGTGAGTCGTGTACTGCTCGCTAGGTTCCATAATATCGTTTAATTTACTTGTTCATCATTTCTGTGGTAGCACACGCCGCTCCGTGTGACACCACGGGAACGATGAACAGCAGCTCACCTGCGTCACGCGGCGGCTGCCGGCTATGTGAAGGAAGGAGGTGGGCGGGATGTTTATGTCCCGCTCATCTCCGCCCCTCCGCTTCCATTGGCCGGCGGCCGTGTGACGTCGCTGTGACGCCGAACGTCCCTCCCACTCCAGGAAGTGGACGTTCGCCGCCCACAGCGAGGTCGCACGAGAGGTAAGTATGTGTGACAGGGGTTACAGACTTTGTGCGCCACAGTTGTACCGTGTAAAGCCCCCTTAAGAGTTTGTCTTCTTTCTGTCTTTGTGTGGCGCCCCTGAGGCCCTGGTTGCCACAGGGTGCTGCACCTCAATTAAGGTGCGGTAACTATCTCAGGTAAGGAGGGGGTTAATCACCGGTGTTCTACATTCACACACTACATATAGCTCAGGAGCCTTCCTACAGAGTGGGTTGGCTCAGGGTAGGCAGGGGGGTGGCTATACGAACATGGACTTCCCGGTCACTGTAGCCAGCCACCTGGGAGGACGGGTTCCACTTGGGGTAGAAATAGGCACAACACACGCGCATCAAGGAGACCCATCAGGACCATAGTTCTGGCAAGACATCTCTGGGGAAGTTGGACTTTATTGGATTTGTAGCGGGAGCTCAGCCAGGGTACCTAACAGCGGAGGGGGACACCCTAGAAAAAGGACTCTCACTCCTCTTTCTCAAAACACCGATGGTGACCCCTTACCAGATCTGGGATTGACCAGAGCCCATCACGGCAGTGAGCAGTGTGACCGGGCTGGCAGCTGAAGTTGTGAGTAAACTACACCCTGAACCCACAGAGACTTTGTTGGCTCGTCCTTACCGGCGCCGCCACCCAGCCCTCTTCATCCACCCGGGCCCGCTCCGCCTGTGGGGAGCAACACCATCCTGGCTGCCTTAACACCTGCCCCGGTGAGGCGAGGTGTATTCCCTGGCCGCATACCACAGGTGGCATCACAACAAACTCTCCCGAATACCATGCTTCCCCCACCATTTACTGTACGCCTTGGGGCAACGGAATCGGGTAAGGCCACCCGTAACAACCTCTGACCCAACCCGCAATGGCCCGTCAACGAGTAGGTTAACCACCTGCCCCGTGGGGCGCTGTATTTGTTTCTGTTCCGTTGTGTTCTAGCACAAGAACACATAGTATTATTGCAGATTCAAGTGAATTTGACTTAACTGCAATACCAGACGTAGCCTACTGACAAAAGTGGCACTCTTCCTAGAAAAATACAGACCTTTCATAACTGTTTTTTTTTTGCATGTTGCTAGCACAGTTTGCAAGGAAAGCTCAGGAGAGTCATCATTCGAGGAAGATGGGGCTTACAATACGAATGGAGGAAACTTGGCACTAAATGCCTTGGCCATGGGTGCACACCAATTTGACTAAACGTCACATCCTACAGAATGGATCCAGTGATTAAAGTACTGGAAGTGCAATTTTTTATAAGGGGTTATACCCCTACAAGGCTATGTGCTCAGCTTTTACTGTCACTTAGGGTCAACAGACTTACGTTAATGGGGATGAGCTGCAATACCAGACTCTACAGAGGGAGAACTGTGGCACAGTTTCTGCAAAAAATTAAGCCGTATTTTTTTTTTAATCCAGTACAGCCTCAGCCCCCTTCTTTCCTAATGACAATTGCACAATGGTTTACAGATAATAAGATAATACATGTTATATGTTTCTTCACATCTGTTGACTTGTAGGAAGCCACAGAAACCACCATACTCCACCGATGTTGTGTAGCCTAACCTAATTCAACTTCAAGCAAGTTGATATAAAAAAATGCTCGGGTTAGTGAAATGTTACGTAAAAGAAAAAAAATATGTGACCTTTAAGCCTTAAAGAGTCATTGTGAAACTAATGTGTATTACAGTAATGCAGAATAAGGGTAATCTAATATATAAAGCTGAGTGTATGTATGTGTGTGTGTGTGTGTGTATGTATGTGTGTGTATGTATGTATGTGTGTGTGTATGTATGTGAGTGTGTATGTATGTGTGTGTATGTATGTGTGTGTATGTATGTATGTGTGTATGTATGTGTGTATGTGTATGTATGTATGTATGTGTATGTATGTGTGTGTATGTGTGTGTATGTGTGTGTATGTATGTGTGTGTATGTATGTGTGTATGTGTGTGTATGTATGTGTGTGTAT
Source organism: Anomaloglossus baeobatrachus (assembly GCF_048569485.1). Taxonomy (NCBI): domain Eukaryota; kingdom Metazoa; phylum Chordata; class Amphibia; order Anura; family Aromobatidae; genus Anomaloglossus; species Anomaloglossus baeobatrachus. Next base: position 38,973,022 of record NC_134363.1, read on the forward strand.
GTATGTGTGTGCGTATGTATGTGTGTATGTCTGTGTGTGTATATGTCGCGGGCGGAGGAGGGGACGCCGCGCTCTCCCACTGCTCGGGTCCGGCTGCTGCAGCTGCTCGGTGGCTCGAGCGATGGGCCGGATCCCAAGGACTCGAGTGGCGCTCCTCGCCCGTGAGTGAAAAGGGGATTGGGTTTTGGGATAGTTTATTGTCCGTGGCGCCACCCACGGTCGTGGTGATTTGGTTAACACCACCACTGCTCTGTATGGGGAGCCCGGGAGTGCTGGTACGGAGCAGCCAGTTGTTGATGTGCCCCTCCGTGGGTAGGGGTTGTGGTGCTCCCGGGGCCCAGTGATGGGATGGTGGACAGGCAGGGATGGGGCCTGTGGTGGTGCAGGGGCACAGGGACAGCGCTGTGCCGCACGGCACGGAGGTACTCACTCAGCCAGTAAACATGACACAGTTCTCGGTAAACAAACGGCTGGTTGGACGGGTCCCTCGGACGGTTCACGGTGCTGATGTTCCCTGCAGTTAGCGGTGACGGTCTTTTCCCTGCACCTATGAAAGTCTCTTTGGTAGTGATGGGTCCTCACCGGTTACCCACTCCTCGGCTTCAAGCTGGGCCGAAGGAGCCCTACTTTGCCCGCAGGCGCTGGCCCTGGGAAACTGGTGCCCTGGCGGTGGCGGTGTCTCCCCTTCACGGTCGGACTGTTGCCTTCAATCGGGACTTGGTTGTTAGGAGACAGACGTCCCCTTCACTGACGGATTTGGCAAATTATGGCGACTCCTAGCCTTGCCGGGATCCGAAAGGCCACTGCCCTGGTGCTGACTGTTCTTCGTATACTGCTCCAGTACCGCCGGGTCACCACCCGTCCGCGGTCCTTCCAGCAACCTCCAAACAGTCCCACTGCAGACTATCACCGCCGTCTGCTGACCTTGCTGTCACAGTCCGGGGCACACACCCGGACCAACTTCAGGCTTTACTACTCTTTCTTTGCTGTCACTTCTCTCACTGTCCTCCTTTACCACCTCACTGTTTACTCCTCACACTTCAAACTCTTTCTCTCATCTCTCTGGTTCTTCCCGCCTCCAGGGCTGTGAACTCCTCGGTGGGCGGAGCCAACCGCCTGGCCCACCCCCTGGTGTGGACATCAGCCCCTGGAGGAAGGCAACAAGGATTTTGGTTAGCCAGGTGTACCTGCAGGGAATGTGGGGTGCGTGTGGTGTTGTGACCTGTGACCCCTGGCTTGCCCAGGGCGTCACATATATGTGTGTGTATGTATGTGTGTGTGTATGTGTGTGTGTGTATGTATGTGTCTGTATGTATGTGTGTGTGTATGTATTTGTGTGTATGTGTGTGTATGTGTGTATGTGTGTGTATGTGTGTGTGTGCAGGGCTGTATTTTGCCTTCATGCTGTCCTAGGCACTTTAAGTGGTCGCGCCCCTTAGTGACAACGTAAAACTATGAGTTTTCGCACACGACATCTGTTTAAGGCAGATCTACTCTGTAAAACACTTGAAAAAGTAGCAATGAGAAACGAAGGGCACTAACCCCCCCAATGGGGATCACCACAGGCACATCAAAACATATCATGAGTATAAAATATTCCCACTACACCGTCCCCACTTATATACTGTGACTGTCACACTGCCCCTAATAAACTACACACTGCCCTCCCTTATAAATTATACCCACCACACCTTCCTCAATTATGAAATATGATCTGCACATTGACCTCACATCATGCTGCCCCCTCCTCACAATGTCCCATGCATGCTGCCCCCTCCTCACAATGTCCCATGCATGCTGCCCCCTCCTCACAATGTCCCATGCATGCTGCCCCCTCCTCACAATGTCCCATGCATGCTGCCCCCTCTTCACAGTGTCCCATGCATGCTGCCCCCTCCTCACAATGTCCCATGCATGCTGCCCCTTCCTCACAATGTCCCATGCATGCTGCCCCCTCCTCACAGTGTCCCATGCATGCTTCCCCCTCCTCACAATGTCCCATGCATGCTGCCCCCTCCTCACAGTGTCCCATGCATGCTGCCCCCTCCTCACAATGTCCCATGCATGCTGCCCCCTCCTCACAGTGTCCCATGCATGCTGCCCCCTCCTCACAATGTCCCATGCATGCTGCCCCCTCCTCACAATGTCCCATGCATGCTGCCCCCTCCTCACAGTGTCCCATGCATGCTGCTCCCTCCTCACAATGTCCCATGCATGCTGCCCCTTCCTCACAATGTCCCATGCATGCTGCCCCCTCCTCACAGTGTCCCATGCATGCTGCTCCCTCCTCACAATGTCCCATGCATGCTTCCCCGTCCTCACAATGTCCCATGCATGCTGCCCCCCATCACAGTGTCCCATGCATGCTGCTCCCTCCTCACAATGTCCCATGCATGCTGCCCCCTCCTCACAGTGACCTATGCATGCTGCCCCCTCCTCACAATGTCCCATGCATGCTTCCCCATCCTCACAATGTCCCATGCATGCTGCCCCCCATCACAGTGTCCCATGCATGCTGCTCTCTCCTCAGAATGTCCCTTGCATGCGGCTCCCTCCTCACAATGTGCCATGCATGCTGCCCCCTCCTCACAGTGTCCCATGCATGCTGCCCCCTCCTCACAATGTCCCATACATGATGCCCCCTCCTCACACTGCCCCATGCATGCTGCCCCCTCCTCACAATGTCCCATGCATGCTGCCCCTTCCTCACAATGTCCCATGTATGCTGCCCCTTCCTCACAATGTCCCATGCATGCTGCCCCCTCCTCACAATGTCCCATGCATGCTGCCCCCTCCTCACAATGTCCCATGCATGGTGCCCCTCTCCATGAGCTCCTAATGCTGCCTTCCTCTTTTCCATAATGACACCAACATGCTGCCCATTTCATCATACTAAGACCACCACACTAGCGCTTATGCTGAGACACCCCCCCACACACACTACCCCACTCTTGATATTGACTCCCCTACATTTCTCCACTCCATACTGAGCCCACACATGCTGCCCCTTCTCCATAATGAGCTCCCAATGCTGCCCCCTCTCATTCTGAGTCCTTACACTCCCCCCATCGATTTTGTCATTGCACTATCCCTCAACCATTGTCCTCTGTCTCTAGCATTGGCCCCTGTCTCCCACTCCCCCAGCAGCAGCATCTCTCCCCCCGCCTCCAGCAGCAGCCTCTCCCCCAGCATCAGCCTCTCTCCCACCAGCCCCCCCCAGCATCAGCCTTTCTCCCCCCAGCCTACCCCAGCATCAGCCTCTCTGCCCCCAGCTTCCCCCAGCATCAGCCTCTCTGACCCAAGCATCAGCCTCTCTCCCCCCAGCCTCCCCCATCATCAGCCTCTCTGCCCCCAGCTTCCCCCAGCATCAGCCTCTCTGACCCAAGCATCAGCCTCTCTGCCCCCAGTAGTAGGGGTGGGGGACAAGTCATCAAAAGAAATCTGACAGTTGCCCCGCCCCTATCAAAGTGTATTAAACACGCCCCCTTAATCAAAATGGTTATCATTTGATATCCTTTTGATATCAAATGGCTATCATTTGATAGCCTTTTGATATCAAATGACTATCATCCGATATCCTTTTGATATATCCTTTTGATATCAAATGACTATCATCTGATATCCTTTTGATATCAAATGGCTATCATCTGATATTTATTTGTTAGGTTGTTATGTTTCCCCTTAATCCTGTCCTATTATTTATCTGTCCAATAATTGTTCTCTTTTATATAGGTATTTTGATACTGTAATTTTCTGTTAATCAAATTGATATTCAAAGTGTATTATTGATATCAAATTGTCTTACTGACACGCTTACCCATTAAAAGAAACTTTATTCCTATAATAGTAGAATGTTCCCCATGATATTGTCAGTAGAATTATATATAGTATAATGTTCCCCATGAGTCTTATTGATACGATTACCCATGATATTAAATGAGAGAAGTCGGTCTTATTGATACGAGTACCCACGATATTAAATGAGAGAAGTCATTTTATTTCATATAATAGTATAATGTTTATTGAACCAAATCCACAATACACAGCAAATATCAAATCAATTATCATGTGAACAATATCAAAAATCAATACAATTGCACATCCGCAATACACAAATCAAAGTTGTCGTTACATAGTGAGCCACGTGGATTGTAGAATCGGTGATACTCTTTTTTTAATCCTTAAAGGGCCTTGAGCAATACCTATTGGAGAGGAGTGTAAAGGATGGTTCACACGTCGCGGTGTGAATAGAGTTCGAGATTTAGATGTACCATCAGATTCATTCAATGGTATTTTTAATCGATCTAACTGTTCTCTGGTAGTGGAATTACCCACAACAGTGGAGGGCATATTTAACTCAGCCATGGCCTGCATAAATGTATCCCAGCCCCGAGGTAAATTCCTGTTGGTCAGGGCGTGGCTCTGAGTTGTGTTACGTACCAAATCCATCATGTTAGAGCCTGGAATTACACTTCCTTTGAATATAAATTCACTTTTATCATTCCACGATGTAATATTTTTGTTCTGCAACAGTCTGTTTAGTAAAAATTCTGCGTTCTTTTTATAGCGCGGATTTACATGACTTACAATTTCATTAACGGTTGTATTATTATCAGGTTCTGAATTCGACAATTGTTGATGATCAATCTCAGGAGCGTTAATAAACTTTAAAGTTGATAATTCCTTTGCATCGTGTTTAGCATGAACCAAGTATCTCTGTAGTACATCACTATATTTTTTAATTTTGATGTCGTCCGGTATGTCACGTCTTTGTAAAATTTCACTAATTTCAGCATCGAGACGATGGATTACACTCTGTCGTATGTTGTCTGTAATAGGGGCTCGTAGTTTAATTAGTTCCTGCTTAGGAACAAGATACATTTTCTCAGTATGTTCCATTATTTACCGGCGAGAAGACTTGTTATTATCGGAATCGCAAAGCCTAAAAGAGGACCTATAAACCCACCGGTCTGATTTAGTATACGTTTCTTTTTCTTTATGCTGTGGGACTTATTACTCATGGCTCTTATAGCTTTACGCCATTTTTTTAGTATATTTTTTTGGCGTTCTTTCAGAGGAATACGGCCTTTTAAGATGTTTAATGCAATTTCCCCTATGGCTGTAATTAAATCATGACTCGCATTGCACAAAATAGATTTTCTGACAGAAGGAGGGGCCTTCACGAGGGTTTTTAAGAGATCCCAGTTACGTCGGATTCTCTCAGACATCTTTACAACACTATGTCCACAGCGTAGAATGTCTGATTTTGCGCAAATTTCACTTTTTAGAAGTATTTTTCTTTTGAACATACACAGCGGGTAAAGCTGGTGGAAACAGGCCCGTCCTCAAGCGAAGATCCTCAGGGGTATCGACTCTTAAGTCTAGCATCAAATAACCATAAGGTACCCGCGTTGCATCCTCAAAAGCTTCTAAGAAAAAACGTGTTTTTCCTGGATACATCTGTCGCGCTAACGTAACAATTTGTAATTTATCCCGAGGATTATTAAAAAGTACCATGTACTTTGTGTTTAAATTTATCGTCCGACTTTTCTTACCTTGACAAAATATGTTTTGTACCAGGTAGAAAATGCTGAGATTTCTGTGGTGTACATACTTGGTAAAAGCTTTTTCTACTTCACTATTATCACTCGCGCTCTCCATGAGATCATCAACAATAGTCAAATTTACCTTTTCGGGAGGGAATAATTCATCATCTACAAATGTATGAGGCAGACCCTCCACAAATCTGATGATTGGAAAAGAAAGAGAGATTTCGTCATATAGTTTTTGCCAGCACGAATAAAACCAAACAATATTATCAGGCTTATGAGAAAAATGAGTGTCAATATTATATAACAGTTGTTTTACAAAATAACTTTTTCCAGAATTAGATGGACCTGCTAGAATGCAGGAGAATGGGTGTTGCAGACGGGTATCCATCACAAGTCACAACCAACAGCCAAATGGTACGGTAGTAAAATCATCAAATAGGCGTCGTTTTGTGTAAACACACCTTTGTGTTTTGCGTAATGGTCTTGTCTCAATGTCCCAGTACTTTTTATTTTTCACAATTCCTGGCTGTTCAACGATAATTCGTTTCTGTGTTTCAGAATCAGAATTACGCGGGTAGTCCAGAACTAGATCTTTTAGACTGTTGAAATTAATAGATTGGTTGTTACCAACATTTAACGTTATACCCTTCACTTTTAAGACAGTTTTACCAGTGTTGAGTTTGTATCCGTAAGTTTTTGGACCTGCAGATACAAATTCAGTGATGTACGTATCATCAGGTATCTCACTGGTCAATTCCCCCAGGTAATCCCCTAAAGGAGGACTCCACTCACCATCTTTCTGCACAAAAATAACAGAATCTGTGTCATGGTATAGGCACCTTTCCTGCAATTTATCCAGAACAGAGTATAGCTCTAGTCTGGCATACGCCGTTGTAAAACACGCTA